>NC_059075.1:78345332-78648362 GCF_020497125.1 Mauremys mutica | reverse complement strand
TTTAGTGCTGCAGTAGTGCTACTGGGTATGTCACAAGCACATAGAAAACATACTCCTTCTGGCTGTTTTGCACAGCTCCTATTCACTTGAGGTAGTCTCTGGCTATGGGAGGATTCAAGTGTTTAATATAAATAGGGGATCTTATGCTTTGTAGCTTCTGTAGGACAAACTCATTATACACGCCAGAGGCTCCTTAAATTCCTTCATTCCAACCCACAAGCTCCATGTATGCTACCTCTTATCCTTATCTATTGCAGGGACTCTCTGCAATCCCCCCAAATTTTCCCCTGCCAGGGGTTCAATGTACCCCCATTCCCTCCCTCTATACCAGTGCCCCCCATTGTCATACTCATGCCTGTACTGCAACTCCCATACTGTATGCAACCCCCATTCCCACCATAGCTCCGTGTTGGGGCTCTGTGTGCCCTCTCCCTACCTCTCTGGGTCCCCTAATCTCCCCCTACCAGAGGTTCTGTATGCCTCCCATTCTCCGGTCTCCCCATTCTCCCTCCATGCCCGGGGCTGTGTGCCCTCCCCATGCTCATCTTTCTCCCATGTTCCCCTCTTCTCCCTTTCCCTCAACATGTTATTGGTCTGAGAGAAAAGTCATCCATGATGTCAACACATCAAAATCTATTGAGAGGAGGAGCAAGGCTGAGATGGGATACTGTTTTACTGGAAAGCATTACTGGGAACCATCAACCAGTTGTTTGATCGATAGACAATTGCACAGGTACTTGAAGCCATAGTTGAGCTCAACATATAGCAGGGCAATTAAACACAGCTTGTCAGCTGACAAAGGGCTTATGGGGCTCAGGCTGCAGATGTTTGGGCTTGGGTTGGAATATGGGCTGTGGCACCCTTCCCCATTGTGGGGTCCCAGAACTCAGGCTCCACCCTGAGGCCAAATATCTACACCAGAGTTTTACAGCCCCCTGAATCCAAGTCAGCTGACATGCCAGCGGCTGGTGTTTAATTGCTTTGTAGACATATGCCATGTGTTTGCAAATCCCCCCTTTCGATTTTTCAGAATTCCCCAAAATTACTAGCGTTCTTTCCACAGAAGCTTCGACATTCCCTGAAATTTTGGAACTCATTAAATGAAACATTCAGAAGTTATTGAGTTACAGACACACAGACCAACAGAAATGCCATCAGTACCAGCCAATCAGTGGAAGAGTCAGCAATATTTTAATAATTCTCCTGGTCATATACTCCAAGATGCAATTTTCTTTAGTGCAAATGGAGACTTTAGGCACAAACATAGTGACACCATTTTCTGGACTCCATAAACATTCCTTTCTGCTCCAGCTTTCTTCCTAATTTTGTTTTTGCCAAGTTTAACGTTATTTTATGCATTTTACTGTACAATCCTGAACCACCGAAACACATGGAAGGTTGCTGTTTAATAGGAAGCAGAACAAAAGACGCTTTTAGTAAATTTCACATTTTCTGAAATGCTGGAGGAAGTTTTCTGTTGCCAGTGGTGGGGGGAAATTGCTAAAACTGCAGCAGCAAAAAGTATACTTTGTTTTCTTGAAAATGTGGCTGTTTCACTTTGTGTGTGAAATTATTTGCATAGTGTGAAATACTATATTATTGCAAACAAACAAAACATTATTTAATTAAATGAATTAATTACAGGTATGTTTTCAGTCCAAGGGTGACACTAAACTCTACAATTATGAGATTCTTACATTTTCTAGTCAGCATGGAAAGTTCATTTAAAAAAAATGTAACTGGAAAATCAGGAGCAATCATGCCAAAGAATACAGATCCAGACTAACACGGCTACCCCTCTGATACATGCCAAAGAAGAAACCTTTGCATCATTTGAGTTTATTACCGTGTACGTCATCCTCTGGACAAATTATAATCTAATGGTACATACTTGCTAGGAAAGGATAAAGTAAGATTAGGAATTATAGATCTGTCATATGTTTTAAGTTTAGGCAGATAACACGAGAGATCACGAAGGAGGTACCCTGATTGTCTCAATTGCTGAAGTTCTTCTGGCTGAAGCTTTCTTTAAAGACCATCTCATGACTAGACAATATACTTCCCAAATACACACTTTTAGGATCTTCTTCAGCCAGGGATTCACAAAGAGTTCTTCCCATGGCTCTTAGATTTTATCATTTCACTAAAAGTTTGCCTGTTGGACTAAGTGTTAATTACTTTGGGTCAGATTTTGCCACCATTAAGTAGTACCTTTAATTCGCATGCAGTTTATCTGAAAGCAATACAACTACATGATGACAGGTAGGCTCAACGATGGAGCAGCAAATTTTTATTTTTTTTTAAGAATTTGGGGCATCCCATGTTTTTCTGTAGCACTGCTATGCAATTACTCTCTACCTTAAAATTGGTAACAAGAAAAGCAAGAGTTTCAGCCAGTGAAAAGCCAGGAAACCTGAAACACTCTATTCAGCATCAAAAGATAGTAATATAGAAGCACTATAACACTTATGCTTGAGACTCACAGGGCACCACAGCTTGGTTTTTGATCCAGAGGTTGAGAGAATAGCCAAGAAAATAAAATAATAGTAATAATAATAAATAACATTAAAGAGCTAACTGCATGCAAAGCAGAATATTCCTATGATGAAAAGAATTGTTTTCATTTGAGATTCGGAGAGCGATGTCAGGTTTTCTGTAATCAGCTATTTATTTTGAAACTCATACTGGTGTGCTGCGAACATGCTGCTGGCACATCCAAGGGAGGAACAAAACAAACCCAACTGTCTAACATGAACTTTAAATTAAAGCCACAGTGGTAGCACTCATATGATTTAGACTGTAAGGCTCCTTTAGACACTATGTCCTACTGTCCACCTGATAAGGGCACGGAGGCAAACACAATAGGATGCAGTGTGTTCAGTCTTGTGTGGGTGTGGTAGTAGTGAGGGAGGAGCCCTTTTGCACCCTTACACTAGAGCTGGCCATTAACCCATTCTTGGCACTCAAGGATTGCTCAACTATGACATCTGCCACAGTGATCGCCTCCTCGAGGGGTAAGGAAGTGAGAGAGTATCTGTCTCTGATAGTCTTGTGCAACTAACAAGCAGCACTGGCCTCTCATGGAAGAGATTGCACCTCATGTGAAACAGAAGCCACACAGTTGAGACCATAATGCACATTTCCATAAAAGCAGACTGCTGCATAGTGGAAATGGTAATTGCTTGTTGACATTCACACAAAGCCTTTACCCACATTTCTAAACCCCTCTTCCTTAGAATCCTCTTTAGATCTTACTGCTGCCATGCAGCATCCATGATTACTGTCAACTAACAACCTCTCCTGGAATGCTAACATTTTTATTAATGGCATTTAAAACATTCTGCAGTAACTAGACTATTTCTCTTGATTAGCCCACAGCTATAAGATTTTTTTAAAAATAATTTTCACAGGATTGGTGAAAGGGCTGGAGCTGATTATTTATAATTTCACATCAGTTTATTAATTTCCAGACCAACAGGACGTCCCCTCTTGCAAATGTGCCAGGATTGGCTTTTAATGTCCTCTACTCTGCTGGTTGTGACTGGAACCTAATCATGCCTAATCCGGTTTAAAATCTGTTTATATGTATAGGTTCCTGTAACAGGTCGGACTCACCCCTGCGGCGCCTCCTGCTGATGACTCCGGGGAATTAGCTCGGTTTCCCGCACGGAGCACCCTCTGCAGGCCAGTGATCTGCCTGCTCCCTGGCCCTGAGTCCCTCCCTGGACCCCAGTGCCCTTTTACATGGGGTGCTGCCCGCTGGAAGCAACCCCTTTCTCTCAGGGTCTCCCCTCTCAGGGAACCCCCACCCTCTATCCCCACCTTGCCTCAGTGTGTGGCCACTGCCAGTCATTGACTAGCCCCACGTCCTGGGGCAGACTGCAGTATCAGCCTATTCTTCACTGGCAAGGAGGGTTTGGACCTGTTGCTTTGGCCTACCCCTGGGCTGCCTCTGCAACCCCCAGTTCCTGTTAGCCCAATGCTAGGCCGCAGCCTGGGGCTTTCCAGGCTGGAGCTCCCCAGCCCTGCTCCCCTCAGGTACTTTGTCTGTAGCTCCCTGCAGCCAGGCCCGTCTCCCTCTACAGCTAGCTAGCGAGCGAGAGAGAGAGAGAGACTGTCTTTGCTTCTGGCTTCCCTGGCCTTCTTATAAGGCCCTGTGGCTCAGTTTGGGGCATTGCCCCAGCTGCAGCCACTTCTCCAATCAGCCCAGCCTAACGCCCCTTCCCAGGGCTGTTTTAAAGCCCCAAAAGGGCAGGAGCGGTTAACCACCCCGCTACAGTTCCCAAAATGAATAAAATGCATCAAAAGACAGTGGAATCTTTAAACCTGCTGCTAGCAGAGGAAACCCTTCCCCTACTTTTCCTACCTTCCCCAACAAGAGATGGCATTACATATAGCAAATTAATGATGGGCAAATATCAGAAATGTAGGTATGCCAAGAAAGCATTCAAATGTTTGGAAGCTTTAAGTGAACTTTTATCAAGCATTTTAGTCTAGTCCTGGTGAGGCTAAAAATTCATGGGAATTGAGTCTTGTTGTGTGCCAGACTGGAAAGTGTGGGATTTTCCAAACCCACCAATATATTCATGAAACTGAAGAGGCAGTGTGGCCTAGTGGCTAGAGCATTGGGTGGGGACTCAAGAGACATGAGATTCTATTCCCAGCTTTGTCACTAGCCTGGCAGCTGACCTTGGAAAGGTCCACCTCTCTGGGCCTCCTTTTTTTCTCATCTGCAAAATGGGGACAATACTTAGCTCCTTTGTAAAGCACTTTCAGCGCTACTACTGGAAAGTGCTAGAGAAGAAGTATAGTATTCATTATTATATTTGTTGTTATTTATTAATGATTGTTATTATTTTATTATCATTTTAAAGTTTCAGTTATTCCCTGAAACCATTATAAGACTGAGATACTACCATATAATTGTATGTATTATTATTTATTTATATTGCGGTAGCACCCAGATGTCCCAGGCACTGTATAAACACACAACAAAAAGATGATCTCTGTCACAGAAAGCTTATGGTCTAAATACTGT
The DNA here is from genome assembly GCF_020497125.1 of Mauremys mutica. Classification (NCBI taxonomy): domain Eukaryota; kingdom Metazoa; phylum Chordata; order Testudines; family Geoemydidae; genus Mauremys; species Mauremys mutica. The sequence continues at coordinate 78,643,324 of NC_059075.1, read as the reverse complement.
ATGACTATACATGCTCCTCCATATTGTCACTTCTGGTTGTGGCCAGAACTAAGAAGCGTGAAATTTGCAATAAGAAGGTTGCACTCATTTTATGTTTGTTTGTTCATTTTCTGTTGGACCTTGAGAATTTTAGGTTTGTCACAGTACAGGTTTAGAATAGTTCATTTAGGTCATAGACTCTAGTGGAGTAGGATGACCACTTAGTCTCTTCTTCAAAATGCCACGTGAGATTAGCTCTGACCATAGGAGGGTCTCTGAATAAGGAAGGACTCACAACCCTCCTCTTCAGAGACTCAAAGCTCATTTTTGGAAATCTCAAACAAGCAGGTTCTTTCATTACATTTCTGGTGTTTCCTTTTGCCATCCACTGCAGAATTATTCTCCCCATTTTACAATAATGGTGCCAAGTCCTGTTTATAGTAATAGTCACTACAGAATTTTAAATCAATGTAGAATATCAAAGCACTATATACATGCCTCAATATTTTGCAGTCTTATCCTAAATCTATATATATACACACATCCCTACACATTGTACTATTATTTTAGGTTTTCCAGTCTGGGCTAGAATGCAGAAATGCAAAATTACATATTCAAATCCCAGAACATTTTGTTGTTAGCTTCTGGGAAAGATTTTCATTTTATTTCAGACAGGTTTGTTCATTCTTAGCAGAGATGGCCCCTGTTGTAAAATTCAGACCCAAACTACTGAAAGTTTGGAAATGTTTGAGTCCAGAATTTTCATTCTGGATACTCTTTACTTTACTTTAAAAAAGCATTGAGATGTGCACATTTTTAGAAGTCCCTTGATATGATGTGTTAGTGCAAAATGTAGGTCAAGTATCAAATGTATTTATTCACTTTCTTTTTCCTGGTCGCAACTAGGCCGGGGCCTGGGAATTCTCCCTAACTACTGAGACCAAAGAAAGGAAATAAGTATGTACTTTAATGTTACAAAGATCATTCCTTGTAGGACACACATAAAAATAAAAAATGCTGGATTTTGAAAGAGAACAGCATTTTATTTTTATTTTTAAAGATATGGAGAAAAAATGTTCCCCAGATACCTCAGGCTAGTGTGGTAGAAGAACAAAAAAGATAATGTCTGTCCTATCTTATGTGTTTGAAAAATAACCAGCAGCAACAGGACTTTACTGAGATCCAGCTTGTAAACTAATAGATAGAATTCCCCAGGAGGAGCACCCTTTCAATTCCATTTCCAATTCTATAGTGAGGATTAGTGTAGATTTAGCCCTGATGGACAGATAAAACTAGCAGCGTGTGGAGACTTACTGTTTAATAGATCTGGATTTTAGGTATCAGTGCTGAAATGGACTATCAGTTAATGTAGATGGGAAAAGAGAGTTTTGTTTCTTTTGCTTACCCTCATCAACTCCCAAAATAAGAATGTATCTATCCTGTGCCTGCATTAACTAATGCTTCATATGTTCAACTGGAAGTCCAAGCAACAGCTGACAGAAGAACTGGTAGGTACATACAATACTCTTAAATACTGATTTAAAATTCTGAATGTCTCTTCTTCTGATTACATTTGTATCCCATGTTCTTTTCTGATTGTGAACCTACACATAAATATGTTTTTATTCAGGTTTTGGGGAATGATCATTATTCATATAAATACTCATATTTGCTTGCCAAAAAGGGTATTTATGGTGGAAGAAGAGTTTTTGCCATTTGCTATTCTCCTCTTTGAAAACAAAAGCAAAACCAAACAAACAAAAAAAAACCTACTCTGCGACCAATCACAAAAAATGGTGAATAGTAAATACGTCAGTAGCTGAAGTGAACAGTTCATGAGTACTCCAAAGGCTTAGTTGTTTCTATGAACAGTTTGGTGAATATTTGTGAATAATGAATACCTTCACAGAAATGAAGCTAGGATCACAAATGATTCATATAGAGAAATGGGTAGAAGATTCACCAAAGCACAGATCCAGAAACTCTGTTCCTCTTCCATAACCTAACCTGCCCAGCCATTCGAAATTCCTATATGTACTGAAGTACGGAGAGCCCTGTAGATCATAGCTCTGTCCTGTGTAGGTTGTACAGACCCCTGCATTCATATCATCGTAAAGATAAAAGCCTCATATTTAATGGCAGTCTCTAAAGCTAACCTATTAGCCAAATATGTCAATTTATTTTGTGTTTTATACCATGTCTATTACCATGAGCCCTGGGCAAATTGGAAGAATTATTTTGGCTCAAGTGATAGAGGCTTGTGGTTTTGAGACTTGAGCCTGCATCACTGTGAGCTTTTAATCAAAACACAGGGTGCTTTACCATTGACTTCAATGATCACAGGATCAGACCTTGGAACTGAAGGTCCTTGGTGTTATCCTTGCAGATAATCAAGGTGCATGTGTGTCTGGAGCCCTGGTTAGTTACACAGAAACACAGAGCAGAAGCTATTATGCACAGCAGGATATTTAGGGAGAATCTGCAAAACAACTAGCCAGTATGAGAACACTGTAAAGTGGAAGGGGGAAATGAAGCTCAGCAGTAGACAAAGTGCTTAATACTGCAGGAGACCTAGTTATGCACTCAATGGACTGACAATACCAGATTCCTAGAATGTTTTTGGATTTAAAAAAAAAAGATTAAAAATGTGCATCATCTCCTTAGAGAGACAAGCTGGGTGAAGTAATACATTTCATTGGACCAACTTCTGTTGGTGATGGAGTCAAGCATTTGAGCTACACAGTCCTTCAGGTCTGGACCTGAAGCTGGTCCAATAAAAGATATTACCTCACCCACCTTGTCTTTTTACTTTCCTGGGACAAACAAAGCTAACATAACATTGCAAATATCCTCTTCCTATTATTTTTCATTTGGTTCAAATTTTGAGTCCTACTTAAATTGACATTTCAATATCTACTGTCTCTCCTCTATCCTTTCCACTCTCTGAGAGTTACTAATTACATCACAGTGCCCCTTCTAATCCTCTCAAAAAAGCCAAAGGTCAAGACAGCTATTCCTAGTCTCATTCTGAACATTCACGAGTATTCCAGCAGATTTATTGACTTCTATGATTAGAAAATGTTGGACCTATCTTCCTCATGGGCATTGTGTTTCTTTGACATGTTTTATGGCCCACTGGAAAAAATGGTAGATAGCTCCCAAGCTTAAAATTCATGTGGATTGATAGGCCTTTGCCCCAGAGTTGAAAACAGCTCTAATCACCAAGGGCTATGTATTGTGTGTCTGATGGTGGATTTTGTTTCTCAAAGTGTTACATCACTTTTGTAGTGGCAATGAGAGTCTCCCATTTCAAAGAGTTGATAAGAAGGTGTGAGTAACAGTAGGGGAAAATTAGTATGGGAGAAATTAGGTTTTGTAATGACCCATCCACTCTCAGTCTTTATTCAGGCCTAATTTGATGGTGTCCAGTTTGCAAATTAATTCCAGTTCTGCAGTTTCACATTACAGTCTGTTTTTTAAGTTTTTTTGTTGAAGAATTGCCACTTTTAGGTCTGTTTTTGAGTGACAAGGGAGATTGAAGTGTTCTACTGGTTTTTGAATGTTATAATTCCTGATGTCAGATTTGTGTCCATTTATTCTTTTGTGTAGAGACTGTCCGATTTGGCCAATGTACATGGCAGAGGGGCATTGCTGGCACATGATGGCATATATCACATTGCCTGCCCTTTCTGAACAAAGTGTGCCACTTTATGCCAATATTCCAGTCATGAAGCTTATCCCAACTCTCTGTATCTTGTGTACTAAGACTTCCAGTTCTTCCTGTTTATTCTCCATATTTCTTGCATTTTTGTATAGACATCTAAGATGCTGAGCACTTTCCCCTACTGAAATTTTAATTTCCCTCCCACTTGGTTGTATAGGTAAAAAGAAACAAATGTCATTGAAGGGAACACACCTGAAACAACTGCAGTTCATACCCTTCATGTTCCTTATATAACAAAGAGTTACTCTCATTATGTCCTCTGCATCTTTTGGAGAATTGAGAAGCCACAAAGTAGTATTCTAAGGGGCTGTTTGTAGCATTAAAGAGTAGCATGTTTATTAAAAGTTTATCAGAGAGAAACATGCATATCATAGGCTGCTACCAATCGTCAAATCTAACTAATTTTGGATTAAGCATATTATTCAAAGTATGCATTTTGACTATCATGCATGTTGACACACCACAAAAGACACAGTGTGGCGCAAAGTCTCAAAGGGCGACAAAGTCAAACAAATGCAGTCTGGAGTAGCTGGGTACAACCTCCTTGAAAGTCTGAATCAAATTCAGCAGGAACACATTGGCTACAAACTGCTCAGAAAACAAGCATGGATGGTAACCCCCTGGCATTTCAGCAGGTATACAAAACATGTAATTTTAGGCACTTTGTTGTCAGAAGGCAAAGTACAGTAGGAAAAGCAGAGGACCAGCTCTCTTACTTCTCCACATATCTTCTAGGATACACACAGATCCCAGGGGATCTGCAAGATGCCAGGTCCATCTGTGGTGATTCTGTGGCCCTGATAATATGGTCTGTCAAAGCTGCCCTACCAAGTACTCCTCCTGGCCACCACTGCCCCAGTGCCTCTCTCTCACACGCAGCTGAAAGGTGGATCTCCACTATTCTAAAGGTTGCTGTACAACGTTTCTTGAACCTGGAACTCTGATATTTTCTAGAGAATCTTCACCAGTCCACACAGGCAACTGAAATGATGCCTTCAGGCCTGCTCCCACCCAATGTGAGAATGCCCACTTCCAACTTGCAGCTTGTTCAGCTCCTGTATTTGCCTCTGACTCCCCTGCCCCACTCCTACATACAGATTCCAACCCTATCAAGTCCTCTGTGGGATCTGGATAAGGAAAGGATAGTGCTGAACCTCTATTTCCTGTTTATACTAACATTTTCTTTCTCTGACATTGTTTTCTGAAATAAATAAGACAAACACACAGATTAATCCTTTTTTCTTTGCCATTTTTCTTTCTAAAAATGTCTGTGCCTTTCTCAGCCAAACAGACACTCTCCTCATCCAAAAGAAAAATACTAAGTTCTAAAAAGTGAGGCTTCTTGGGATCTGAACACCTTAGTCAGAAGGGAACTTGAACAGTAGTAAGCAACTTGTAAGGAGTCTAGTGCACATCTAATTGCTGCTAGCTGGCCACCTCAGGCTGTTTTCAGATAGGAGTAGTTGCAACCTGTGTCAAGGGGCTCTTGTCAAACCCTCAGGTCACATCATACTAAGGAAGGAAGTAGCAGACTAAATAGATAGGAAATATATGACACAGACTTGTTCAGTGTGCTCTGTGCAGGCAAAAGGAGAAACTATCTGAGGGGGAAGAAAGTGACTAAGGTTTGTTGGATCTAGGCCCGGAACAGACTTCATGAGCACCCTAAGGACTGCGTGTGTGGGTGGATGACCAAAGAAGCCAATTTAGTAGATTAAAAAATGAGATGAACTGGTCAGTCTAAGAAAGCTATTGTTAAACTTCCTCTGCCCACTTTAAGTTTCCTTGAAATGCTGGCACATGGTTAATAAGGATGTGGTGTGAGGAATTACTCTCTTAATAAGCCACTGCTTTCTGTAACTACCTTCCCATGTGGCAGAGAAAAAATGGCAGAACATTTCATATTGGAGATATTCTCTGCTTTGCATCCCATCTAATGGGCAGGAAGTGTCATGATATAGGACAAGAACTTTTAGCATGATACAAAGCATTATGGGAGGACACTGGGTAGCAGTAGAAGGTAACTGGTTGTTGCCTATGCGTGTGTTCACAGTGACTGTTGTGTGCTCACTCTCAGCTCATTCACATCAAAGAAAAAGCCTGAGACTGTTTAAAAGAAAACAAAGGCCTTTCACAAATAAATAATAGGATCAGAAAGTTGTTCCTACTGAGACTGGAGAGAGACTGAAATACTTTACATACCAGTTCAGAGGAAAGCTCTGTGCCATTTTTTGATCTCTTAAATGCTTGTAAAACTAAATAAAAGAAAAAGTGGGATTACACTCTCGGATAACTCTGTGGTTTCTTCACTTTTGTGAGGAGGGGCAGAGGTATATCTAAAAAATCACAAATTAAAGCATAAAGAAAATCCCTGAAAGAATTAATGTTTCTTCCTCTCATCATTATCAGATTACATAGCCAACTTGATGGCTTGGGAGGACTGGGAGTGACTAATGTTTTACTGTAAAAGGCTCATCAATGAAGAGTACTGGATACAAACAGGCAATCTTGTGTGAGCCTACTGGGAATTTCCTGTACTGAAATGAAATGGAGATGCCACTGAGTTAATTCAAACCCAGCACATTTTCCCACACTTAACAGCAGCCTATATAGAACAGAATTCCATATATATTATATTATTGTGACAGAATATGACATGAGACAATTAGATTAAATTGCATGTAGGCTGCTTGTTTAATAAACCTTTTATCAAATGCTTTGTTCCTACTACTAAATAAAAACACTACTGTAAGAAGGCTGTTGTGTTACTATATCACTGTCTCCGGGTTCCCATAGAGGAATCGCAGATGTCCAAAATGCAGTCAGACCTGCTGGGTGATAAACAGTTGGTACACACAGTCCACAGTACATTGGTTCTAGTCTAGGAATGGGAGAACTGTGAACTTCCAGACAGGCCTTGTGCCCTTACCATCTCTATCACGTGAGTGGTGCTCTTAGGCTAGTCTACACAAGAGGCACTACATTGACTCAGCTCCACCGATGCAGCCACACATCTCCCATCGGCATAATAAATCCACCTCTGCAAGAGGCAGTAGCTGTCCCACGGACACAGTGCTGTCCACACTGGCACTTAGGTCGATGTAACTTATGTTGCTCAGGGGTGTGGGGGTGACTTATTCTCACTTCTGAGGGATGTAAGTGATACCGCTATAAGTGGTAGTGTAGACCTGACATTAGAGAGATGAGAAAGAGGAATGGAATGCAGCTAGATTTGTAAATGTGACAATTATATTTACTAATGATACTTTTCTTTTTTATATCACCATGCCTGAGGCATACTTGGTAAAGCTGATGGTCCAGAAATCTAGATTGTATGACAATGAAGTAAGGCCATGAAGTACATAGTTTATAGTTATACATTGCTTCATCTGCATATGTTTCAATTAAAAAGGTTTTATTATTATTATTATTATTTTGATACCTCTTTCTTGCTCTCACCACATTATCAGTTGCTCTGCTATTAACATAGGTATGCTATAATAACAGTAAAAAAGAGATAATTGCTAGACATTTAGGTACCTTTAAATCATAGTAAAATTGCAGTATAAAAGAAGATGAAGTTAAATGCTTTGGTTTATAATTCTGAGAAAAATATTTTAATATCTGATTATGTTTCCCAATCAAACTCCGGCAGCCACTAAAAAAGAAAGAACAAGGAAAATAGACACTTCAGGGTGTGCAGAGGATGGAAGATGTGGGGAGGAAGAGGAAATGCAGTGAAAAAAGGCATGCCAACCATTAATTATGCACATCCACTAGGATCTCTGAAGAGGAGGAGCCCTGAGGATGCAGATATTTTTCTAGGGCAGGCTCTGTCTCTGTGGCACCATTTCAGACCAACCTGCCTAGCTCCCTGAAAGCTGCATGTCATGCTGTCTGAAGTAACTCACAACCATGAGTGCTTACCTCAGGGGAAACTATCAGAAAACAGGGAGACACCCCAAACTGAGGTGTGCTCTATAATTAGTTTTCACCAAGCCAGTGACCAATGTGAACTCCTGGATCACTGTGCCAGTCTTACCATGGAGTCACAGACAATCCCCTTAGACTTTCCAGTTGATCTTGCCACCCAGACAAACTGGACTTTGTGATAAAATATCACTTAAACCAAAAATCACATCACATAAGGTTACTCCCAGTCCTTACCCCAGATTAATTAGTATTCTAGATCTTGCACAAAAGACAATGCTGGTAGCCAATTCCATAGTAAACTAATTAAAGGTTTATTAGCTAAGGAAAGGAAGTGAGAGTTATTGAGAGGTTAAAGCAGGTAAAATATATGTACAGGTGACTCACAGTCTATAATTCCAAATGGTGGTAGTGATTTAATAAACTACCAGTTTCCCAAAAGTCTCTCAGGACTAATCAGAATAACTCTGGGGATCTTCATCTTTTTGTTCAGTTATTCCACCTTGTCAGAATTCAAACAGTCCAGAGATGAAGGACCTTTCCTTGAATCCATTCTTATAGGTTCTTTTCACAGAAAACACACTTATGGTGTCACTACCCATGTGGGCTTTTCCTTTGATGGAGAATGAGGAATGCATTTAGAGTCTTTGACCTCCAATTGTCACACATCATGACCACAAGCTTTGAAATCAGCCCTTTTTTGTTAAAGTTATTTATTTGCAGTCCACAAGGCTTCTGCCATGTTTGTTGTGTTATTGAGTTACAGGGGTATTTACAACGTAAATGTTTGCTATTACATTATAACAGGATAGAGATAAGTGAAAATGATTCAAGTAACAACACATTCATTTTCATTAAGTTTAAACACCAAATACACTATTATATATTGAACAAAACTTTGATCTATGCTAATGCATAAGTGAATTGATCTGGGGCTTCGGCATGAGCTGGCACCTGACCTTCCAGTATCTTATTGGACCAGAGAAACTAGCTACAGACTCTGCTATGGTATTATTGCTGGCCTGACCCTGCTCCTGTTCCTCTCTCTACAACCTCAACTCTGAAATCCTCCTCCCACTACAGACAGGGAGCGTAAAGTGCCCCCCCCCCAACACCATTCTGAGACTGTCAGACAGGAGTGGGAGGGACACTTTGTCCACAAATACTCTGAGCCTCCTTGACTTCAGGTAGGTTGATTCAGACACAAATTGGAGTGATGTACCTGAAACAATCTAAATTCCAATTGGGGAGAGGTGGGTGGGGGTGATATTCTCATCAGTACATCCTTTCTGAGTACTTCTGTTTCTGACAAAAATCATAGTATCACGGAAATGTAGGACTGGAAGGGACCTTGATAGGTCATCTAGTCCAGTCCCCTGCACTGAGGCAGAACTAAGAATTATCTAGACCATCCTTGACAGGTGTTTGTCTAACCTGTTCTTAAAAACCTTCAATGGCATTGATTCAACCATCTCCCTAGATAATTTGTTCCAGTGCTTAACTACCCTGACGGTTAGGACGTTTTTCCTAATGTCTAACCTAAATCTATTTAAGCCCATTACTTCTTGTACTGTCCTTCATGATAAAGGGCAACAATTCATCCCTGTCCTCTTTATAACACCCTTTTGTGTACTTGAAGACTTTTCAAAATCTTTACTCATATGTCATGTTTTCTACACCTTTAATCAGTTTTGTTGCTGTCCTCTGGACTTTCTCCAATTTGTCCACATCTTTCCTGAAGTGTAGTGTTCAGAATTGGACACAATACTCCACTTGAAGTCTTATTGGTGGTGAGTAGAGAGGAAGAATTATTTCTTGTGTCTTGTTTACAACATTTTGGCTAATACTTCCCAGAATTATGTAGGTTTTGTTTTTGTTTTGCAACTATATTATATTCTTCTTAACATATGTGCAACATGCCTCCAGTGGCACATGACCTGGTAGTTTGTGATCCACTGTAGCCCTCAGATACTTTTCTGAAGTGCTCCTTCTTTGTACAATTACTTATTCCTTCCTAAGTGTAGTACTTTCCATTTGTCCTTATTGAATTTCATCACATTTAGTTCAGACCATTTCTCCAGTTTGTCAAGACCATTTTGAATTCTAATCCTATTCTCCAAAGTGCTTGAACCCTCTGCTAGCTTGGTAAAATCTGCAAGCTTTATTAATGTACTCTCCATGCCATTTTCCAAATCATTTATGAAGATATTGAATAGAACTGGATTCAGGACAAATCCCTGTCAGATGCCATTGGAAATATCCTTCCAGTTGGATTGTGAACTATTGATAGATACTCTGAGTACAGTTTTCCAACCAGTTGTGAATGCATCTTATAGTAGGGTCATCTAGGCTATATTTCTTTGACTCGTTTAGGAAAAGGTCATGTGAGACAGTATCAAAAGCCTTACTAAAGATGACATAGATCACATCTTCTACTTTACCCTTATCTACAAGATTGTTACACTGTCAAAGGAGGATATTGGGTTGGTTCGACATGACATGATTTTTTTCTTACAAATTCATGTTGGCTGTTGTTTTTTCTAGGTACTTACAAATTGATCATTTGTTTATTTACTCCACTATCTTTCCAGGTATCGAAGCTAAGCTGACTGGTATATAATTCCCTGGGCTGTCTTTAGTCCCCTTTTTATAGATAGGTACAATATTTGCCCTTTTCCACTCCTCTGGGATCTTTCCTGTCTTCTACTATTTCTAAATTGCTAATGGCTCAGAGATCACTTCAGCCAGTTCCTTAAGTATTCTAGGATGTATTTCATCAGGCGCTGCAACCTCAAGACATCTAACTAGTCTAAGTAATTCTTAACCTGTTCTTTTCCTATTTCAACCTCAGACCTACCCCATTTACACTGATGTTTGTTATGTTAATCATCCAATCACTGCTAACTTTTTTGGTGAAAATTGAAAAAGGCATTTAACACGTCAATCATTGCTGTGTTTTCTGTTATCATCTTTTCTACCTTGTCCTTGGCCATCCTCTTGTTTCTAACATATTTGTAAAATGTTTTCTTGTTATCGTCTGTTCCCCTAGCTAGCTTAATCTCATTTTGTGCTTTGGTCTTTCTAATTTTGTCTCTATATGCTTGTATTGTTTTTACATATTCATACTTTGTAAATTTGTCCTAGTTTCCACTTAGAGTGGAGTCTCTGGGGTGTCTCTTGGGAGTCTTTAGGGGCAATTGAGTGACTTAACTAGTTTAGTGCTGAGGATATGAGCCATACAGTCTATATTTACACCCTTCTGAAGGGAAAAAAAAGGTTCTTCATCAAACATATGCTTAAGTGAATCAAATATTCTTGTTATGCCTGATTCTTCTCTGGGTGAATTTCACCTCCCTGTAAAGGGACAACTGAAGTCCCACTTGTTGAGCCCCATTTATAGCTATGTATAATGTTTATTTTTTACAATTGACTTAGAATAGGACTTGGGTGACAATCAGTTTTCCCAACCCATGAAAAGTGAGATTTTGATGTTTTGTCCCAATTTGAGATAGGACAGTTTTTCAAAATCTTGACAAAGATTTGAGGAAAGAAAATCTGAAACAAACAAACAAAGCATGATTTGAATCAATTGAAACATTTCCTTTTTGATAATTTATAATGTTTTGTTTCAATTTTGATCATTTTTAATTTTTACCATTTTTTTTTACTATGATTAGCTTGGATTTCAAAATGAAAAGTTGTTTCTAACTGAAAAAAATAATTTTTAATTTCCCAAAATATATAAATGAAGTGTTTAAACAAATTTGAACTCTTTTCTTCAACCAGCTCCACATGTAATGGAAAGTGCAAGTAGATAGGTAACTTTCACTTTTTGGTTCTCATGCATCAATCCAATTTCATTTCATTTTGATCTCCAACACTGTAAGGAAAGATTAAATAAATAAATAAATAAATGTATTTTGCTAAAAAAAGGTGATGAAACAAACTCTGTTATGTTTTATTAACCACCCTTAAGAACAAAGCAATCATAACCCCTAAATCTGGCCCCTAAACTACATTTACTTAATACTTTCATAATGTGTATGTTTACAAGCATTAACTAGTAACTCTTCACAATACTCTGTGAGGTAAAGAAGTAGTATTATTCCCATTCAAAAGACTGACTATATCCCTTTATTTGTAGTATACTATATATTTATTTGCTTGTGTTAAATTGGAAGCCCCAGCTAAGAAAATGGGAAAACAAAAACAATAAAACTTGTTATTAAATATCTCCAGAAGCACAATTAAAAAACCCAAGGTTTTCTACATACAGTAAGGAAATAAAGTCAGCAGTTCCCCTTTTATGAACTAGTGACAGCAAATAAACAGATAATTTTTACATTGCCATATAACATACCTTCCACTTCTGAATCCAAAGCATGCAAGCCCCAAAGACAATATGCTGTCAAATAACAATTCAATTAAACAGGTAAATCGTCTATCATCAGTGCACAGTGATTAAAATGTCCTTGGTTATCAGCACTATCATCTATTAGGTAAAGGCAAGATCCATTTCAAGGGAGGAAAATCAGCAAAATGAGGTGCAGCAAATTTGATTAATCAGGTTCTAATTACCAAAGACTGACAGAAGATTAAAAAAATAATAATACAGGAGCAACTAGCTTGGAAACTTTTGAACATGAAAATAATAAAGAGCAAGAGATAATGTGTTCTGTTGTCAAGTTTCAAAAGTGGCATTTGCAATCTTCAGTGAGTTGTCAGCATTAGATATTATTAACCTTTTCTCAGCATTTTGTACAAAGCATGTACGTTGCACTTTGCTTGAGATAAAACAAATTGCTTTTTTCACTGGGTTACAGCATTAAGAATGAAAGAGTAGGGAAGCTGGCACCAGCTGTTACCAATATTTTAGGGTTCAATTATACAGTCGAACCCATTTATCTCGACCTCGGTTAACTTGCCAATCCTATTAACTCGAGGTTTTACAAGTGGAACCGCCAAACTCCCTCTTTATCTTATGGGCTCCTCATCTGTTATGTCGATTTGCCCAACCCTAATATCTCGAGCCCGGCTCCCCGCGTCCCCAGCCGCCCGCTCCCTGGCTCTCCAGCCGCGCGGTTCCCCAGCCGCCGCTCCCCGCGTCCCCAGCCGCCCGCCCGCCCCCGCATACCCGGTCCCTGCCCGTCCCTGCCAGCCCGTCCCCGCATACCCGGTCCCTGCCCGTCCCCGCCAGCCCGTCCCCGCATACCTGGTCCCCGCTTTGCCTGCCGCCTGCCCGCCCGGCTCCGCCGGTCCACGCTTTGCCGCCCGCCCCTCCGCCCGGCTTCGCTTCGCCGCCCGCCCGCCCGGCCCCGCATACCCAGTCCCTGCCCGTCCCCGCCAGCCCGCCCCGCATACCCGGTCCCTGCCCGGCCCCGCATACCTGGTCCCCGCTTTGCCTGCCGCCTGCCCGCCCAGCTCCGCCAGTCCCCGCTTTGCCGCCCGCCCCTCCGCCCGGCTTCGCTTCGCCGCCCGCCCGCCCCCGCATACCCGGTCCCTGCCTGTCCCCGCCCGCCCGCCCCGCATACCCGGTCCCTGCCCGTCCCCGCCCCACATACCTGGTCCCGGCTTCGCCTGCCGCCCGCCCGCCGGCTCCGCTTCGCCGCCCGCCCGTCCGCCCGGCTCCGCTTCCCCGCCCGCCCGCCCCCGCATACCCGGTCCCTGCCTGTCCCCGCCCGCCCGCCCGCCCGGTCCCGCATACCTGGTCCCTGCCCGTCCCCGCCCCACATACCTGGTCCCGGCTTCGCCTGCCGCCCGCCCGGCTCCGCTTCGCCGCCCGCCCGTCCGCCCGGCTCCGCTTTGCCGGATCCAGCCACGTGCAGGCAGCGCGGTAAGGGGGCAGGGAGGGGGTGGGGGGGTGGATAGGGGTTTATCTCGATCATTGGTTATCTCGACGGCTTTTGGCAAACCCCTAGGCCGTCGAGATAACAGGGTTCAACTGTAGTATTAAAAATCCAGAAGAGGCTAGGAAACAGGGTGAAATCATTTCATGAAAGGTTCAGACAAATAATAAATGGCACCTATGCAGGTGAACATGGTAGAGAGAAAGCATTGACTCTCCTCTCCTTGTGCACCTTCAGAGGGAGTGTAGAAATGGCAGGAGGTGTGGTGTGGCATCATGATATACCCACAGTGATGTAAGGGTCAAGGCATTTATCTACTACATACAGTTTCTGTATCTTTATGCTGTTGGATATGCAGCACACTACTGATCGATCCTTTGTATCATAGCCAGTTAGCCCCCAAAATTTATTTTGTTTGTAAGGTTGAAATACTACATGTATCCATCAGGCAGATGTGGGGAGCAAGGCAAAATATAAAGTATGGATTCTGTTTGAATAAACACTCAAAATATAGGATGATTATAGGCACCTCATAGATCTGCAAAGCTGTACTAGAAATCTTGCATCAAAAGGCTATATTACCAGGATTAACCAGTTCTAGTTGGGCTGCTTTATATACCTGTGCTTCTAATGCCAACTTGGACCATGGATTCTAGGGGCATGGAACGCTAAAATACCATAAGGGAAATGTTTTTAAAAAACATTTCTAAACCACATGAAAGGCTTAGCTTGAGTGTGGATTGAATTTTGTGTCAGTTCATATTTTTTGCAAACTAGTTTTCTGATTCTTGATAAAGTCCCAGCAAAGTTAGGTTAGAGTTTAAGAAATTTACCCACTACATATGGTATATTATTGTAGTGCTTCTGCTTGCTTTAAATAAACAGAAGGCCTGGGCTGAACTACCTTGAATAGGTGACTATAAATTGTCAGGATGGAGCTACTTAATATCCCAATTTAACATTATGAATTAGACTCCCACAAAAAGTTACTCTTGCACATAACCCTTTTGAAACAGGCTTAGATGTCCTCTCACTCGCTTATGCTCAGGATAAAGTGAGAGATGATGTGTGTGTAAGGGGGTTGGGGATGTAAGTTACAAGGCAGGAGGAGAGGGAGTTTTGGGTGCCATGGAAAGGGCAGCTTGACCCCGCGTCCTTCCTGATAAGAATTGTGTTGAAGTTGTTGATACATGCATTTTAGAAGAGAAGGATGTACCCCTAGGAAAGTTTACTGGGGCCTCAAGGCTGCAAACTCTGGAAAAAACCCACACCTGGTTAATCAATAATCAGAAAGAACCTCTTGCTTGACCATTGAAACTGCTTACTTAACAAGTTTTCTTTAAGGGACATGTTATTCTATTACTAATGTATAAATAAGAGGGAAAAGTTTGAGGTAATTGGACTCTTCTGGACTCTCCCTCTAGGTACATCTTGTGGTCCCCACCGGCAGACGGAAGAGTTGGCCACTGGAAGCTTGCCACTGAGTCACTCAAGAGCCACACTCAGCTTTGGCAATTATCGAGGGTTGGAGGTGTTTTACTAACCTGTTGCAGACGTGTGTAAGTGCTTGAGACTAAGCAAAGTTTAGCTTTAAGTGAAAGCACTCTTGTGTTGTCCTATTTGTGCCAGCCATCTATCGGTTGGATGGCCGTGTCTCCCCTGATTTATTTCCTGACACCACCTCACACAGAGTAAAAGTTACCAAGAGCTTTGGGTTGAAAGAACCCTGGGTAACATATATACATTGAAACAATCAGAATAAATTGTAAGTTGTCTGTCTCCCTTGCTATGCTGTAGAGAGAGAATATTAGTTCCCAATCTCCAATGAGATGACCATATATGATACATTTCGCAAGCTCAAGGTCCACTTAAACAATAAGAGAAGTCCGATAATACACATATTTAATATAATGTTAAACATAAACTGTTTACATGTTTCTTGGGTATATCATGTTTCCACTCAATAGATTTTTCTGTATTTGCATGTGGGAGAAATTTTCTTGATTAAAATCTTGAACAAAGGCTAAAATAACTACTGGATTAAAATAGCCTGCTTGTTAAATCAATAAAATGAATAATGGAGTAGACGGTATACTTATTAGATTTGTAGGTGACAGCAAGCTGGAAGGGGTTGCAAGCACTTTGGAAGATAGGATTAGAATTCAAAATAACCTTGAAACATTGGAGACTTGGTCTAAAATAAACAAGATAAAATTCAGTAAAGGTAAGTGCAATGTACTTCACTTCCAAAGGAAAAATCAAATGCAAAATGGAGAATAACTGGCTAAGTGGTAGTACTGCTGAAAAGAATCTGCATTTATAGTTGGTTACAAATTGAAAATGAGCTAACAATGTGATGCAACTACTAAAAATGCTAGTGTCAATCTGGAGTGTGTTGATGGAAGTGTCACATGTAAGACATGTGAGGTAATTGTTCCACTCTGCCCATCACTGGTGAGAACTCAGCTGGAGTACTGTGTCCAGTTCTGGGTGCCACACTAGAAGAAAGATGTGGACAAATTGGAGAGCATTGAGAGGAGAATAATAAAAATGGTAAAAGCTTGGTAAAATAGTAAAAGCTTTAGAAAATCTGACCTATGAGGCAAGGTTAAAAAAACTGGGCATGCTTTACTCTTGAGAAAAGAAAACTGAGGGGAAATCTGATAAGGTTCTTCAAATATATTAATGGTTGTTTTAAAGAGGAGAGTGATCAATTGTTCTCCATGTCCACTGAAGGTAGGACAAGAAATAATGGACTTAATCTGCAGCAAGGGAGATTTAGGTTAGATATTGAGGAAAAACTCTGTAATTATAAAGGTCATTAAGCCCTTGAATAGGATTCTAAGACAGGTTGTGGAATGCCTGTAATTGGAGATTTTTAAGACTAGGTTAGACAAACACATGTCAGGGATGATCTTTAAGGTACCTTTTAGGCCTATATTTCTGTTATTCTATGATATGCAAATTCATGATAAAATATGTGCTTTCAGTTGCTTGCATGATCTATCTATAAAGAAACCAAACAATTGACTGTATGTGGCAAAGTTCCATTGCTGGGTTTCCTGCTTTCCCCTTTCTTCTTATCTCTTTCATGATTATTTATTACGTTGGCTACTTCCCTCTAACAAAAATGACACAAACAGAAAGTTAGCCAGAAAGAAATGACTCCTGGATTTAGTGAACAGTAAACATCACTTCATAAATCTGCAGAGCTTCTTCTGATGCAGTACATCTGATTTGTTATTCCCACTATCTCTCTTGCCCAGGAGGCAAGGCCAAGTTGTATAGTTACCCTGTATGTCATTCTTACCACAAATATGTCTCTTTGGATAGCATTAATGTTAATCACATTCTCTCCCTTTCCATTAGAGTAATTATTTGTCTCTCCCTCCCTCCTGTGTCTGATTATTATGTCTACAATCTATCTACATAAGTGTTATGGGTTGTAAATATATATCTTCTCTCAGGGTGTCTATTATATGCAAATCCGTTACCTTTTTCCATTACGCTAATGAATGGATTGCAATTCTGATTAGAATAATCTGGCTTCTTTGAATGACTTCTTAAAACTCAGACAAATAAAAATAAATATTTTAATTGAAAATAATTCTGGATCAAAAGCAAAGGAAAACATCTCCTTTGCATTCAACATACAGCAAGATGGCTTAACCAAAGGCAAGGAATGCAACGTGTCACTGTTTTGGATTCTAGTGCTATTTCAGCCAAAGCTAGCAGTCAGTACGTTATTAAGGCATGCACTCCTAGCATATTGTTTCCTTAGTGATAGTTGGGTACTGCTTAGGTACAGATGATATAAATTACTTTGCTCATCTTCCCTTTTTCAAGCCATTCTGAATGCAGACACATGTCTTTAGTTAAGAATCTCCAGTGGTGAGTGACAGGATAGCACAGGGGATCCTTAATAGTATAGGAAGTTTTTTTTGCTTCTGAATCACTGGTTCAAATGAATCACAGGTCAAAATGTTTACCCTCTGATGGACATTCATGGTCCTTGGCTGAGCTCTCACTCATTCCTGTGGAACACGTGTCCACACAATAAAATAGACCTGCCACTAATTGGCATGCTTATCAATTCTCATCATGAGGCCAAAGTACATGAATCCTGTACTGTGGAGGTGTTTAAAGCTTTTCCACATGAACAGTTTTCCATTGGAAGTACTGATTTGTCAGAACTGAGATGTTCTTTGAAAATGTATTGATTTTATCAACAACTTTGATGGAAACCAGACAGGGAGGTAGGCTGTCCAGCCAGGCAAACTGCTGCAGACTGCTACAGGAGCTAGGATTTCCTGAGCTCTTAGGTTCTTGGCTTCTTCACAGTCCAGTTGGAGGCCTGCAGGGTAGCCCAAACTTCCAGGCTCCACAGCAGCTCCTTGGATTTCAAGCTTCCCAGCTCCTTGACAGCCCACCAGGCAAACTGCTACAGACCTGGGAAGCCTTGGAGCCATGGGAGCTGGGACCAGAACGTTTTGGTTGTTCCAAAACAGAATTTATTGAAAATGTCCCTCCTGCAGAAAATTTTGCATATCCAACTTTTTGTTCTGATTCAAAACAATTTCTGTTATGGAAATGCAATTTTTTCTATAGAAAAACATCCAGCTCTACCAAGCTTCCTTTTCTTCTACAGAGATGATCTTTCCCCTAGAGATGTAAGGTTCATTGCCAATATACTGTGGAAGAAGCACGAACTATCAATGTTTGTGTTGTACCTGGTCTGTGGCTAGAAGTCTTCCCAGGAAATGGCTATCAACCCACCACCAACTTTGTTGAAATGTAAGTAACTACTTTACTAATAATAGACAGGAAGGACCATGACATTCCTCCAAACACTTTTTTTTTGTTAATTTCTATTGCTGGGAATAAAGGTACAATGAATAACCATGAGTTGATGCGTAGAGGAAGAGAACTTGCGTAAGCCTTACTGGATGCAATTTAATTTCTTGTGTCTCATAAAATTCTTTAATCTTCTGTAACACTGTCTCCAATATAAAGTGTCTTCTCTTTTGAGTCATCTTAGATTAAGAGATGTTGTGATGGGCTGGATCACAGAAATCCACCTGAAAGCTGCCAACCGATGTGCCAAGACTACCTTCTATCCCTGTTTTCCCTGCCAGCTCAGGACTTCAGCACCCTGTCTTGCCGAGCCAGATACTCTTGTCTACTTCAGCAAAGACCCAGAGTCTGAATTACCTGCCCTAAAGCTGCAGGTTTACCTGAAAACAGCTCACAGAAGTGTGCTTGTCTTTAGCACCCAGATGCCCAACTCCCAATGGGGTCCAAACCCAAATCAATCCGTTTTACTCTTATGCAGGGTAAACTCATAAATTGTTTGCCCTCTATAACACTGATAGAGAGATATGCACAGTTGTTTGCTCCTCCAGGTATTAATACATACTCTGAGTTAATTAATAAGGAAAAAGTGATTTTATTAAATACAGAAAGTAGGATCTAAGTGGTTCCAAGTAGTAACAGACAGAACAAAGTAAGTTACCAAGCAAAATAAAGTAAAATGCGCAAATCTATGTCTAATCAAACTGAATACAGATAAGATCCTCACCAGTTCCAGAATGCTGCCTTTTACAGACTAATCTCCTTTTAGCCTGGGTCCAGCAATCACTCACACCCCCTGTAGTTACTGTCCTTTGTTCCAGTTTCCCTTAAGTATCCTGGGAGGTGCGGGGGGGTGGGTTGAGAGGCTCCTTCTTTAGCCAGCTGAAGACAAAATGGAGGGGTCTCCCAGAGGTTTAAATAGACTCTCTTGTGGGTGGAGACCCCCTCCTCACCCTGTGTAGAATCCAGTCACAAAATGGAGATTTGGAATCACATGGGCAAGTCACATGCCCATGCATGACTCAGGATTTGCAGGCAGCAGTCAATACCCACATGCTACCTTGAATGTCCTCAGGTAGACTTCTTATGTGGATTGAAGTCTTCCAAGCTCTTTTGTCTGTTAAATGCTTCTTGATTGAGCACATTCCTTTCCCAAGAAGTGACCAAATGTTCTAACTAAGGCTACTTAGAAATCAAGCAATTATACAGCCAATGTTCATAACTTTGACCACACAAATGGTGCCTGCATGCAACTAGGATGAACATAACCTTTACATAGATATGTTACATGGAATATGTAGCAAAACTCTATTCCAGTTATATCATACATACATTGATAAGCACCCCCACCCCATAAAGCCCTATAGGGTACACTGTCACAGATGTCTTTGCAGGTACCGAGGGAATCCTGAAAATCTGTCTTAACCTTATTTTGAGTTCTAATGTTGTTTTTAACCCAAACAATGAAGTAGACTCACTTCAGAATCTGTTAGTCTATCTAGGCATTAATGCAAACATCTTCACTATAATTTCTGAATGTCTCATTATACCTGGTGTGATAGACCCAGGCCAGTTGGGTATAGCAGAAGGTAGATATACTGGCCACTGGATTAACAGTTTTCTGTTCCCTGACTGACCAGAGCAGGGGCTGCTCCAGGCTAATGAGAACACCTGACTCTAATTAACCTGTAAAGAGTCAGGTGAGGCCATTAAGCTAATGTGACCACCTGACTCTAATTAAGGCCCCGCTGATACTATAAAAAGGACTCTCTCCTGTCAGGCAGAGGAGAGCCAGGGAGCAGAAGTGTGGCTGAAGGGCTGGTTAATGAAGACACCCTCAAACCATCAGTAAGAGAGCCTTAAGGTAAGGGTGAAGAAGGGAGAAGCAGGAGAGCTGTGGGGAAGTGGCCCAGGGAAATGTAGCAACTCTTGCAGAGAAAGGTTGGCTGCCAACAGCTGCTACCATTAGGGTCTCTGGGATGGAACCTGGAGTAGAGGGTGGGCCTGGGTTCCCCCCTCAACCCACCACTATAGGAACATCTCCTGGGAGGGGAAGTCAGGCCCCTGTCAGGACAAGAGGCTAAACTGTTCCAAAATAAGCCCCCAGGGATAATAGAGACTGTGGGAGTTCTCTCACCAACCTCCTTGCTGGCCTAAGATGAAAAGGGCTCAGTAGACTGTAACCCTGGCCCTAGAGAGAGAGAGAAGGGCTACATGGAGGGTCATAGTGAGCCACTAGGCTAGCATAAACTGCCTAGAAGTGCAGGACCCACGGGGGCAAGGTCAGAGCTCTGCCACAGTGGGCATTCTGTACATTTGAGGCTCAGTCCAGCTCCCACTCATTCAATGGGAATTGGATTGCGCCATCTGTACCATTTGTCAGAACTGCAATGATGCTGGAAAAGCATACTGGCAACATTTTCCTACTTACTGATTTCAACAAACATGTTAAGTTCTTTCTACACATATGGACAGAGACCACAACTCAGGACACCATTTAAATGTGGTTATCTTTAAGCACATGCATGGATCCCACTGAAATTATCGTTAAAGTTAGGCATGAAGTGCTCTGCTGAATAAGGATGGACTGCTTCACTGGGACTATACAGAGCACAGGGATAGGGGATGATGGCCTGTCTGAACAGGTGGGAAATCAGAGAACTGTGACAGACCTATTCTGCGGGGGTGGAATGAGGCACCACACCAGAGACAATGGACTGATGTGAAGAGGTCACATGATAGCTGAGGCCCACCTATGAGGGAGTGGGGCAGCCAGCTGAGTTGACATAGGTGAGAACATTACACTATAGCTGAGGCTTGCAGGTGTGGGAGAGAGGCTGTCAGCTGAGTCTGACTGGGGCTGAAGATTCAGTTATATAAATATATCTGTTGGAACAGTTAAAGGACTCTGACCCTGGAAAGAGTGGAAGCAAATCGTGACCCTTACAGAGGGCTGAGTCATGGGAAGAGAACATCGTAATGGACATACGGGGTCAGACCAATGGTCAATCTAGCCCAGTATCCTGTCTTCTGGCAATGGCCAATGTCAGGTGCTTTGGAAGGAATGAACAGAACAAGGCAATCATCGAGTGATTCATCTCCTGTTGTTCACTCCTACCTTTTAGCAGAGGTGAAAGTAAGCTGGTACGCACCGGTACGGAGGACCAGTAAGAAAAGGAGACTGACTGAGGGAGGGAGAGAGAAGCCTGCTCCCTGCATAAGAATAGTTTAAACTCAGCTGTTCCCTGATGGTACAGCCCCCAGGGCTAGGTTTCTGGCATCCTTGTTAATTTCACTCACAGTAGTTGGGTGGAGGGGGTCAAGGGGAGGGTGTGTTTGACCATGGCAGGGGCAGTCCTTTTCTGCCCCTGGGATGAGAGGATCTCTCCAATACTAATATACACAACAAATACAAGCATTTGGCTGCACAGCTTAAATCCAGAGCTAATAGAAGCAGGTGGAAGGGGAAAACTCACTGTCACATTGGTTTCTCGGCTCCTCCCTCCCCCTCCTCCAGCCAGGCTGCAGACAAGGTTCTGCATTCCTTCCCCCCCCACACCCCAAGCAGGGGTTCTTCTCTAGGCTCTAGCTTGCAGTAGGGACACTGGCTGAGATGCCGGCTGCTGCTGCCTGCAAAACAACAGTTTAAACTTAGCTGTTCTCTGTGCAGTTCAGTGCCCAGAGTTAGGAGCCGTTTCTGGCATCCTTGTTAATTTCACTCCCAGTTGTTGTTGGGTGTGTGTGACCATGGCAGGGGCAGCTCTTTTCTGTCCCCAGGATGAGGGGATCTCCTAAACACAATCAAAATCAGGAACCATTTCCAAGTTCAAATCTATCCATTCCCTCCCCAGCAGAGGATCATGGTTGTGATGTCCAAACTGCTTGCAGATCCTCTTTGAAATGTTACTGTTTAAAAAAAACAAAAACAAAAAACATGGAGAACATGGTGGAAAGATGTGTCATGATGATTAGGGTTTATTTTGGGCAAAGCAATTTTGCTAAAACAACTAAATATTCACAGGGAAAGCAAATAGCCCTCATAGACAAAACCACAAAGGGATTAGAGGGGAAAACTGAATATTCAGGGAAATTATTATGCCTCCTTTGAAAGAAATAGTAGTTTTCATTCCAATATTGATATATATATTGATTTAAATACCTGAAATGTCCTTAGGACATCGGGTGCAATCTCAGATCTTTTTTCTTTTTTTGTTGTTGTTGTCCTGCTTGCAGAGGCTGAAATTGACAAAACTTTCTCTAAATATCTTGTATATTTCATGAAGGCTATTCCAGTTGTCCTTCATTCACCCCTGACTGCCTCTCCCCTGGGCTCCCTCCCTGGCTGGGTGGCTGTGGTTTTTGCCTTGGTTACTTACTCCTTGGCAGACCCAGCCCAGTGGCACCTGCTGGCTCTCTGCAGGCAGCAGCCCACAGGGGCATGTTGCTGGGGTCGCTGCTGGTTGGTGGCAGGCTGCAGCTGCATTGTTTGTGACACATTCATACACATACACATACACATCTCTCCTGGGGAGGGCTAGCTCAGTGGTGTGAGCATTAGCCTGCTAAACCCAGGGTTGTGAGTTAAATCCTTAAGGGGGCCACATAGGAATCCAGGGCAAAAATCAGTATTTGGTCCTGCTAGTGAAGGCAGGGGGCTTGACTTTTGAGTTCCCTTCCAGTTCTAGGAGATTGTATATCTCCTATTATTATTATTATTATTATACAGTCAGAGGTGAAAGTAAGCTGGTCTGGTACAGCGTACCAGCAAGAGGCAGTACGTCGTGCTGGACCGCATCGACTTCCACGGCAGGGATTTAAAGGGCTCAGAGCTCCCTGCCGCTACAGGCAGCCCTGAGCCCTTTAAATCCCGGCCGCGGCTGAGATTTAAAGAGCTCAAAGCTCCCTGCTGCTACAGGCAGCCCTGAGCCCTTTGAATCCTGGCCTTGGCTGAGATTTAAAAGGCTCAAAGCTCCCTGCCGCTGCAGGCAGCCCAGAGTCCTTTGAATCCCGGCCGCGGCTCTTGCGGCCAGGCTAGGGCCAGGATTTAAAGGGCTCCGGGCTTCCCTCAGCGGCAGGAGGTCTGGGCCCTTTAAATTCCTGCCCCAGCCCCGCAAAGCTCAGGGTTCCCCCTGGCAGCTAGAGCCCTGGGCCCTTTAATTTGCCCCTGAGCCCTGGGGGGCTCCCAGCCACCTCTGCAGCTGGGAGCCCCTGGTTGATTTAAAGGCTCTGGGTCTCCAAGCCACAGCTGGTTCCCCAGGGCCTTTAAATCTTGAGAGGCGCCGCCTCTTCCGGATGAGGCCACCCACCCCCCCCAGGACTCCGGTAGTACCCGTAAGTCCTGTAAGTTACTTTCACCCCTGCCTTTTAGCAAACAGGAATTCCCAAAGCATGAGGTTGTATCCATGCCATGGATGGACCTATCTTCCATGAACTCATCTAGTTCTTTTTTTTAACCTCATTATAGTTTTGGCCTTCAAAACATCCCCTGGTAACGAATTCCATGGGTTGACTATGTGTTCTGTGAGGAAGTACTTCCTTTTGTTTGTATTAAACCTGCTGTCTATTAATTTCATTGAGTGACCCCTGGTTCTTTTATGTAACTGAGTAAATAAAGCTTCCTTATTCACATTAGGCACACAAGTTACAATTTTATAGACCTCTATCATACCCCGCCCTTTGACATCTCTTTTCCAAGCTGAAAAGTCCCTGTCTTTTTAATCTTTCCTAATATGGAAGATGTTCCATACCCTTAATCATTTTTGTTGCCATTCTCTGTACCTTTCCCAATTCTAATGTATCTTTTTGAGATGGGTAACCTGAACTGCACACAGTATTCAAGGCGTGGGCATGCCATGGATGCATATAGTGGCATGATATTTTCTTTCTTATTATCTATCCCTTTCCTAATGGTTGCTACCATTCTGTAAGGCTATTTGACTGCCACTGCACATTGAGGAGACATTTTCAGAGAACTATCCACAATGATTCCAAGATCTTTTTTTTTGAGTGGTAACAGCTAATTAAGACTATTATGTATATATAGTTGAGATTGTGTTTTCCACTGTGCATTACTTTGCATTTATCAACATTGAATTACATCTGCTATTTTGTTGCCCAGCCACCCAGTTTTGTGAGATCCCTTTGTAACTTTTCATAGTCTGTTTTGGACTTAGCTGTCTTGAGTAATTTTATACCATCTGCAAATTTGCCACCTCACTGTTCACCCCCTTTTTCAGATAATTGATGAATATGTTGAACAGCACTGGTCCTAGTACAGACCCCTGGCAGACACCAGTATTTATCTCTCTCCATGCTGAAAACTGATCATTTATTCCTGAAAGGACCTTCCCTCTTGTCCTAGAATCATTTTCTATATCTGATGACTGCCTATTTTGCTTAAGAGACTTTGAGGGACCTTGTTGAAAGCTTTCTGAAAGTCCAAGTACACTATATCAGCTGGAACACCTTTGCACACAAGTTTGTTGACCCTCCCTTCAAAGAATTCTAATAGATTGGTGAGGCATGATTTCCTTTTACCAAAGCCATGTTGACTGTTCACCAACAAATCATATTCATTTGCATGTCTGATAATTCTGTTCTTTACTATAGCGTCAACCAAATTGCCTGGTACCAAAGTTAGGCTTATCAGTCTGTAATTACCAGGATTGCATCTGGAGGCTTTTTAAAAAATTGGTGACATATTACCTAACCTCCAGTCATCAGATATAGAAAATGATTTAAATGATAGGTTACATAGCACACTTAGGCCTGGTCTACACTAGGACTTTAAATCGAATTTAGCAGCGTTAATTCGAACTAACCGCTCAACCGTCCACACCAGGAAGCCATTTAATTCGAACTAGAGGGCTCTTTAGTTCGAATTTGGTACTCCACCCCGACAGGTGGAGTAACGCTAAATTCGACATGGCTAGCTCGAATTAGGCTAGGTGTGGATGCAAATCGAACTTAGTAGCTCCGGGAGCTATCCCACAGTGCACCACTCTGTTGACGCTCTGGACAGCAGTCCGAGCTTCGATGCTCTGACCAGCCACACAGGAAACAACCCGGGAAAATTTGAATTCCTTTTCCTGTCTGGACAGTTAGAATCTCATTTCGTGGTTGGACATCGGGGCGAGCTCAGCAGCACCGGCAGCAATGCAGAGCTCTCCAGCAGAGGAGTTCATCTAATCTCTGAATAGAAAGAGGGACCCGGCATAGACTGACCGGGAACTCTTGGATCTGATCGGTGTGTGGGGAGAGGAGTCTGTGCTTTCGGAGCTGCGCTCCAACAAACGGAATGCAAAGACCTACGAGAAGGTCTCCAAAGCCATGATCCAGACAGAGGATACAGCCGTCATGCAACGCATCGCCGCGTGAAAACCAAGGACCCCAGACAAGGCTACCAAAAAATCAAAGCGGCAAACGGACGCTACGGAGCCTGCCACCACTGCCCCACCAGTGACCATGGACTCTGATGATGGGACAGTGTCGACGGACAGTTCCTCGATGATGTTCACGGACGGGGAAGATGAGGAAGGGTTTGTGGAGGACGAGGCAGGCGAGAGCGCTTACAACGCTGGTTTCCCCGACAGCCAGGATCTATTCATCACCGTCACGGAGATCCCCTACCAACCCTCCCCGGCCATGAACCCGGATCCTGAATCAGGGGAAGGAGCAGTCGGTAAGTGCTTTAACCATGTTAACTTTTATTCTTAATATAACAGGAATCTGAAGTGTGTGAGAAGGAGGTCTCTCTATATATGGTGATAGAACAGAACTGCTCCTGGGAGATCTCCACGAAGCTCTCCTTCCATTAATGGATAAGCATCAGCAGGAGGTTCCTGGGGAGAGCTGCCTTATTGGGTGCTCCGTGATAGCACCCTTTTCCGCGCGAGGCTTTCATGCGGTATTCAGGGAGCATTGCCTCCCCGAGCACGGCTGCATCGGTCCGTGGTTCGTGATAGATTTCACGCAGCATGCGCTCTCTATCTCCTTCAGTGCCCGTCCTCATGGTGATCTCGCTAGGAGACTCATGCATCTAAGTAGTGGAATTACTGTTATGGTGCGCCTGGTCCAAAGAATTTTTAATAAATCCACGGACAGACGGCATAGCACAGACTCAGCACGCAGCTGCGTGACGAGCGTAACGGAAAGCCAAAGAATATAATAGACGCTCATGGAGGGAGGGGGGAATGAGGACGCAAGCTATCCCACAGTTCCTGCTGTCTCCGAAAAGTATTTGCATTCTTGGATGAGCTCCAAATGCTTCTAGGGTCAAACACAGTGTCTGCGGTGGGTCAGGGCATAGTTCGGCAATTTGCGCACACACCCCACCCACCACCAGAAGTGAAAACAATCCTCTGACTCTTTTACATGTCACCCTATCTTTATGAATGCTGCAGATAGACACGATGGTGCAGCACTCAACACCAACATCCTTGCTCCCCCCACGCTATGGATGGCTGATGGTACAAAACGACTGGTATCCGTCCTCATCATCAGCCTATTGGCACATGGGGCAGTGCAAAAGGACTGGTAACCATGTGTACTAGCATCTGTGAGGGCGATCAAGGGCGCCTGGCCCTAATTTTTCATGGTAGATGGTGCAGTATGGCTGGTAACCGTCCTCATCATTGCAACAGGGGGCTGAGCTCCATCAGCCCCCACCCTTCCTGTGTAAAGAAAAGATTGAATTGCCCCTGGACTAGCAGAGGGATGATGGGCTCCTTCATCCACAGTAATTAATGTCCTGCCTGGACTATCATTGCAGCTGGAGGCTTCCTTCCACTCATTTCTCACAAACAAGTCACTGTCTTATTCCTGCATTCTTTATTACTTCATCACACAAGTGGTGGGACAATGGTATGGTAGCCCAGGAAGGCTGTGGGAAGGCCGGAATGAACAGGTGGTGTTGTTGCAGGAGCACCCCCTGTGAATAGCATATAGCTCCAAATTTATGCAGGATCAGACACAGAGCAGCTGTGCTATCTGGTTCTATGATACAGTGGTTCTCTAGTACACTTGCCCATAATCTAGGCAGGACTGATTCTATTTTTAGATACCAAAAAGGAGGGATTGACTCAGGGAGTCATTCCCAATTTTTGCTTTTGCGCCCCTGGCTGCTCGGCCAGGGGCACTTATGACAGCACCAAATGGTGCAGTGCAAAAGGACAGGTAACCATGCCCATCTTATTACCATCTTATTACCAATTTATGGTATGGTAGATGGTACAATATGGCTGGTAACCATCTCTGCTGTCATGCAAAAGCAAAAGCATGCTGCTGTGTAGCGCTGCTGGACCGCCTCTGTCAGCGGCATCTAGTACACATACGGTGACATACACAAAAGGCAAAACAGTGTCCATGGTTGCCACGCTATGGCGTATGCCAGGGCAATTCTGGGAAAACGGGCTTGAAATGATTGTCTGCCCTTGCTTTCCCGGAGGAAGGAATGACTGGCGACATTTACGCAGAATCCACCGCGAAAATGATTTCTGCCCCAGCAGGCACAGGGGTCTCAACCCAGAATTCACAGAGACAGCCTAGACTCAGTTAATTGTTCGCAAAAATGTATCTTTGCAAGGAATTCACTCCCTGTTTCCCATCTCACAGCTTCCACTGTCTCCAGACCTGCCACAGCATCCCCCTCGCAGAGGCTGGCAAAGATTAGGCGGAGAAAGAAAAAGACAAGGGACAAGATGTTCAATGAACGTATGGGCTGCTACGGAGAGGCGGACCAGCAGAGCCAGTGGAGGGAGACCGTCTCTCTGTACCAGCGCTCACACAGCGAACGGGAGGAGAGGTGGCGTGAGGAAGACAAGCAGGCGACTCAAACAATGTTTGGACTAGTGAGGGAGCAAACGGACACGCTCAGGCGCCTTGTGGATGTTCTGCAGGACCGCAGGAGGACAGAGCCCCCCTGCAGTGTATCTGCAACCGTCCTCCCCCGCCACAAAGTCCCATACCCCCCTCACCCAAAATAACCAGAAGGAGGGGCGCCAGAGGCCGTGTAAACTGTCACTGCACCCCAGCAGAGTGCTCAAGTACCCAAAAGCTCTCATACCCTACATTTGCAGAAGTCGTTCCCTTCCGGACTCACACAAGTCCCAATCCCAGTTCCATCCCCTAAGTGTCTACTTAAGTAATAAAAATACTTTGCTGTTAATTACTGTTTCCGTCATGTTTTTTCAAAGAAGACTGTGTTTGAATGGGGGGCGTGGGGAAGGGGGTTGTTAATTGCATAGGACAGTCACCTTTCCCAGGGTACAGACACGGGGGCAGGATCAGCAGCGGGTCACACACACAGTGCAGTCAGTAGGCACCATGGTCGGTATGGGAGGTGGTTTCCAGGTTCTGTGTGGGCGGGGGGGATGTGACTTTGTAGCGGGGAGGGCGGTTACAGATCTTATACAGCGGTCCTTGTCCTGGACCGCTGAGTCACGCAGCAGAGGAATCTGTATCTGTACTCCTCCGCCACAAGGTCACATATCCCCCCGCACACAGAATTCGAAAAAGAGGGATGGCAGGCTCCGTTGAAAGAAGCATTCCGGCACTGCGGACCGCTCTAGGAGCAGGAGCCTGTCATTCGTTGAGTTTAGAGGCGGTCTTTACATCACCGCACACCCTACCCAGCACAGTCTGCCTCCCAGTTTCAACCCTTTAACGCAAAGTCATGAATAAAGAAACCTTTCTTCAGTAACAATGGGACATGTATTTTATTTTTACACGTGTGTTGGAAGTGGGGTTAACGGGGTGAACGGGGTATGTAACCGAAGAGGAGAGCCAACAGTCAGTGGGTAAAGAAACAGGGGCAGGTTCAGCTTCTCTGTAAAGAAACTGAACAGTCACAGGTCACGCTGCTCGCTGGTATTTGAAGAGTTCCTTGTCGCTGTCCCAGGCGCCTGTATAGGGCTTCATGAGCAAGTGCATTAGCGGGCAGGCTGGGTCCCCGAGGATGACTTTAGGAATCTGCTCATCCACAACAGTTATTTCGTGGTCCGGGAAGAAACTACCTTCCTGCAGGCGTCTGAGCAGCCCACAGTTCCTGAAAACACACGCATCATGAACCTTGCCCGGCCACCCGACGTTGATGTTTGCAAAACGTCCCCTATGGTTCCCCAGTGCTTGCAGCACCATTGAAAAGTAGCCCAATTTCTCATCAGCTGACTGTGGAAGAGGTGGACGATAAAGTGCGAGGAGGAGAAAACGGCGATGATCGCAGCGGGCTCCATGCTTGCAGTGCTGTGGCGTCCACGCTGTCACTGACCAGAAAAGTGCACGAACAGATTGCCCGCAGGCGCTTTCAAGGAGGGAGGGAGGGAGGTTGTGATTGACGGTTCAATGACGACACTTACCCAAAACCACCCTCGACACATTTCTCCCCCCAGCAGGCACTGGGGGCTCTACCCAGCATTCCAATGGGCAGCGGGGACTGCGGGAACTGTGGGATAGCTTCCCACAGTGCACCGCTTCCAAAGTCGACGCTGGCCCCGTGAATGTGGACTCAGAAATTCGAATTAGTGTATTTAGTATGGATACACAAATTCGACTTCATAAGGTCGAATCCACAAATTCGAACTAAGTTGATTCGAAATAGTCTTGTAGTGTAGACAAGGCCTTAGTATTTCACAGTGTCATATATGAAACTTTTGGGTGAATACCATCTGGTAGTGGTGATTAATTACTGTTTAATTTATCAAATTGTTCCAAAACCTCTTCTACTGACCCCCTCAATCTGGGACAGTTCCTCAGATTTGTCACCTAAAAAGAATGGCTCAGGTGTGGGAATCTCCCTCTGCAATGAAGACCGATGCAAAGAATTAATTTAGTTTCTTTGCAACGGCCTTATCTTTTATGAGTGTTCATTTAACACTTTGGTCATCCAGTGGCTCCCCTGATTGTTTGGCAGACTTCCTACTACCAATGTACTTAGAAGGTTTTCTTGCTGTTAGTTTTTGAGTCTTTGGCTAGTTGCTATTCCAATTCCCTTTTAGCCTGCCTAATTATGCTTTTACATTTAATCTTGTCAGTTAATGCTCCTTTCTAGTTTATGTAGTAGGATTTAACTTCCAATTTTTAAAGTATGCTAGAGTGAAAGTGATCACAAAGTGATGATCATGAGTCTAAGAAATTGTAGGAGGGAAAACAGGAGAATAAAGACAATGGGCTTCAGGAAGGCAGACTTCAGTAAACTCAGAGAATTGGCAGGTGATATCCTGTGGGAAGCAAGTGTAAAGGGAAAAAAATTCAAAAGAGCAGGCAGTTTTTTAAAGAGACATTATTAAGGGCAAAAGGGCAAGCTATCACAATGCATACGATCAATAGGAAGTATGGTAGAAAGTTACCCTGGTTTAACCAAGAGATCTTCAGTGACCTGAAACTCAAAAACAGAACGATAAAAAGTGAAAATTAGTTCAAGTTACAAAGTTCTCAGATGTGTATATATTTGGCAATTATATATACAACACAAGCATGTTGGGACAAAATTAGAAAGGCCAAAGCACAAAATGAGATTAAATTAGGTAGGGGAATAAAGAGTAACAAGAAAGCATTTTACAAATATGCTAGAAACAAGTGGAAGACAAAAGATGGGGTAGGCCCATTACTTAAGGAGGTGGGAAGGACAATAATAGAAAACACAATAGTTAGTGTTAAATGCCTTTTTTGTTTCGCACTTTTCACCAGAAAAGTTAGCAGTGATTGGATAACTAATGGCACATCTTCAATGGCAACGTTAAAGTGCTGCTGGGGCAGCACCTTAATGTGGCTTGTGTACTTGCGGCAGAGTGCTGGGAGAGAGCTCTCCCAGTGCTCTAAAAAAACTCCCCCATGAGGGGAATCGCTACCTGCACGGTTTACACTGGCATGTTACAGCGCTGAAACTTGCTGCGCTCTGGGAGGTGTTTTTTCACACCCCTGAGTGAGAAAGTTGCAGCGCTGTAAAGTATCAGTGTAGACAAGCCCTAACATAGAGAACATCAGTATGAATGGGATAGGATCTGATGCTAAAAGACAAAATGAACATGTTAAGAATTACTTAGACAAGCTAGATACCTGATTAAATACATCCTAGAATACTTAAGAAACTGGCTGAAGAGATCTCAGTCATTAGCAATTATGTCTGAGAACTTGTGGACAATAGGAGAGATCTCAGGGCACTGGGAAAGGGCAAATGGAGTATCCATCTATAGAATGGAGTTTAAAGACAGCCCAGGGCATTATAGACCAATCAGCTTAATTTTGGTACCTGAAAACATAATGGAGCAAATAATCATTCAATTTGTCAACATGTAGATGAAAATAAGGTAATAACACCATGCATTCACCAAGAAAAAAATCATAATCAACTTAATATCCTTCTTTGACAGGGTAACAAGCCTTGTAGATAACAGTAAAGCAGTAGATGTGATATCTCAAATTTAGTAAGGCTTTTGAAGCTGTCTCACATGACCTTCTTATAAACAAGAGAAATATAGTTTAGACTAACCTACTAAAAGGAGGGTGCATAACTGGCTGGAAAACTGTATTCAGTAGTTATCAAAGGCTCACAATCCAGCTGGAAGGGCAGATTGAGTGGTGTCCCACAGGGATCTATCCTGGATGAGCTATTCAATATCTTCATAAATGTTTTGGCTAATGGCATAGAGAATACAAAGTGGTGTTAGGCACTTAAAATTGTTTCTTGACTTCTATGTATCTTTCTAAAATGAATTAAATAGTTGCCTAATTGACCTTATATCTGCATTGTGACGCTATTTGTAGAAAGCGGATGCTGCAAAATTTCAGTATTATTGAGTAAGATGTCCCAATCTAGAACATACAGGAAAAAATAAATAATATTTATGACAAGCCACAGGAACTTACAGAGATTTTTGCTCTAGGACATTAGATATTTTCCATGATAACTATTTCAAATTTCTTTCTGAATCTTATCCCCTTCAGTCTCCCCTCCACCAAAAAAACGTGTTAACAGGCAAAGCACAAAATGTATTTT
Organism: Mauremys mutica; assembly: GCF_020497125.1. Classification (NCBI taxonomy): domain Eukaryota; kingdom Metazoa; phylum Chordata; order Testudines; family Geoemydidae; genus Mauremys; species Mauremys mutica. Next base: position 78,611,001 of record NC_059075.1, on the reverse strand, counting down.
TTTTAAATCGCTTCTACTGCCTTTGCTAAAGTGATTTTTCTCTATGGAGAATAATTCACTGCAAGACTAGCAGGATAATCATCAGCCACAAAACCCAGTCTCTAAATTACAAGGTTACAACACCCAACCACAATCTCAAAGCCAGTAGATGAGGTTATCTACAAAGTAATTTGACAGAAGAATTCTGCCACATCTTTCTATCAGTAAAGGAAATTAAAGTACAATGTACTGTGTTATGGTTCCTATGAAAGCTACCTCACAATCTCGAATTCTCCACATCACACTGTGACACTCTGTATCTCTGTCATCCAGTTTAGTTAACAAATACTCTTAGTTTTTAAACATTTGTGGAAAACTTACTATATCAAATGGGATGCAAATAGTGTCTTCTGGCTATGGAGGGTCTCTGTACGGTTGCCCAATGCTCTATGCAAACAAATGCGCCAACAAATTAATAATCTTGGCTCTGACAAGAGTCCAAAATTGTTTAATATTCTTTTCATGTGGAAGCTGTTGTCTGATCATTAATCATGTTTAGTTGCACCTGCAATTATTTTTTCATATCCTTAATATGCCAATTTTATTACAATGATTTCTCTCAGGAGGCTTATAGCAGTGATTAAAGCTTTGTTAATTGTTGCATGCATTACAAGATTGTTTCAAAGTCAATGTGCTCTGGGGTGGGGGCCATAAATGGCAAGGTTACAACAAATGTAGAAAGTTTTAATTTCAATTTACAAAGCTGTTTAAAATAAAACACAGGGGTTTGACTATTTTTCCCAGCCTTAGAAAAAAAAAGTCTCACATTACTATAGCCATTGGAGTTTTTCACTGAAAAGATTCCCAAAGCAGTTCACATGCTTTGGGTAAAACTCACAGAAAAGGACACATGTCTCAGGGCTCTATGACATCCTAGCTAGCAGTGCAAACAACATAGGTAATACCTTGAGAACTCCTTTACACTCCTTTGCCAAAGGCTGACGATATTTGAGTCGACACAATGATTGAACTAGTAAAATCATTGCTCCCAGTTGGAACACAGCCATTGTCTTGTTGGGGGAAAAAAAATTGAAGAAAGTCTGATCTGGGAGAAAAAATGTCATATCATTGTGCCCTGAAGCTTTGTAAATATAGTCTCTAGCAGAATACAGGGGGAATTTGGTTCTGTACCTAAGATACCTGACAGTCTGAATCAATGAACCTTCAGTATTCTATAGGAAGAGTGACTTATTAGATAGAGAACACTGATGGGACACAGCTAATCTCTCAGAAGTTGTTACTGTGAAAATGAGGCCCAGACCATTCAAGCAAATTTTCTGAGGAACAAACTCCTCTAAAAGGTCACCTTCGGGATTCACTATACTACTGAACAATGCATAGATGTATCAACAATGCATAGTTTTCATTGTTTTTCATCCTACCCTAGTACTGTTAAAATACACTGTTGAGCTCAAGAGACTTTTGAAGTAGGTTACGAGCTTTACTTCTGTTCACAATTATTCTGGCACAATGCTACCACTAAATGTTTGCCTAATTAATGTGACTGTTTTTTCCCATACTGGAAATATTGAAATGGTATCTACTGTAGGATTTTGTACTATCACTGTAGTGTATGAGCACATCCCGTAGCAAGGTTCTTAGTGCACTTCTTGGAGTCCTAGCTCTTCATCCGTTTATGGGTATAAGAAGCTCTTTTTGAGCTCTGTCTCTTTTTTCTTTGAATGAGACAGCTGTTCTTGTAAGCATGATTCTCCTTATGGTGGATAAGCTTTAGCAAAGTTGAAAGTTTTTAGCATAATGGAAAGGCAGAGGTGAAAGTCAGCCAGTATGGGCTGGTACAGCATACCAGTAAGAAAGTGGCAGCTGGTACGGGCCAGTACACAGCAGATGTTAAAGTGCTGCCATGGCAATGCTTTAAGCACCGTACTGGCAGGGCCGCTGACGGGGGAGACAAAAGGGGCAGCTGCCCAGGGCCCCGGGCCCTTTAAATCGCTTCCAGAGTCCTGGGGCTCACGGCCGCTGCTGCCGCTACCACAGCAGCAGCTGGAGCCCCGGGTGGCATGGCCTGGGCAGCACTGAAAGGCTGGCTGGGGGAGTCTGGCCCCAGCCCCACCCCTTCCACCCAAGACCCCATCACTTCCAGGGGCCCAGAGCTGCCCACCCCCACCTTGCCCAGGACCCTGGCTGCACTGCATACTCTAAGTTACTTTCACCCCTGTGTAAAGGTCATCGGAAGAGATTAGATTACTCTAGAATCTGACATTTATTCCCCACCCTGATCTCCATAACTGATGATGGATTTTTCTCTGCCCCATATGCTTTTCCTCAACTTTGTCTTACAGTAGTGCAACTGTTTGGGTGTTTTGTAGATGTGGTCACTAATGAAACTGGAACATGATTCACTAATCTTTCTGAGGCTCAAGATCAAAGCAAAGAACTGGCAGTGGAATTAGACTGAGTACTGGGGTTGCAGAGGTACAGCCCAGGGCAGGCAAAGGCAGCAGGTCCAAAACCCCATTGCTGATGATGAGTGGTTTACAGACTGTAGTCTGCTCTAGGGAGTGGGGGGGCTAGATGATGACTGGCAGTAGCCACTGAGGCAAGGTGGGGATAGGGAGTTGGGGGTTCCCCTGTGTGGGGAGACCCAGAGTGTGGGTTACTGCCGGGGCAGAACCCTGACATAGAGGGACACAGGGGCCAGCAGCAGGCAAGACGTCGGCCAACAGAGGGTGCTCTGGAGCTGGAGAGCTAATTCCCAGGAGGACCAGCAGGAGGCGCTGCACCGGTGAGTCGTCTCATTGCTACAATTGGGAAGTTGCAAATAAATGGAAGGCACCAGTTTCCAGAAGGATGAATAGAAGTACAAGCACAGAATGATGCACTCTACATTACAGTAGTTGTGAGATTGTTTGACTTATTTGATACAATTAGCTAAAGAAATCCAAATGTGACACACAGAATGGAGACACAGCTTAGCGAATTTAGGAAATCTCTTCTTTTTCATTTTCACATTCAGGTGCATTGCAAACATGCCCTGAGTTTGGGATTTGTAATAAAACTTAACTAATTCCAGGTTACAGTGGAAGTTTTGTCCAGCTAGTTTTCCTATCTAACCTTAATCATCAGTTAGTCAGACTGTACAGAATGAGCCTTGGCAGCTGACATATCTGCTGTTTGGCTCCAAAATATTGGTGGTTAGACAAAATAATTACTCCTCTGGCTTTTTCGGAACTAAAATATAACGGACAACATTCTGTATCTGGTCCAGGGATCAGCAACTTTTGGCACACGACCCGTCAGGGAATACTGCTGGTGGGCTGGGCTGGTTTGTTTGTTTGCGGGAAGCAGCAGCCAACACATCCCTCAGCCTGTGCCGCTTCCGCAGCTCCCGTTGGCCTGGAACAGCGAACCATGGCCACTGGGAGCTGCAATCGGCCAAACCTGTGGATGCTGCAGGTAAACAAACTGGCCTGCCAGCGGATTTCCCTGATGGGCGGCATGCCAAACGTTGCCAATCCCTGATCTGGTCAAACACGTTTCTTCTATGCAAACTCATCAGCTACAATCAGAGATTAATTCCCTCTGGGATATGATAAAACTGGTTCTGAAGACATATACCATCTACTGCACTTTCATTGCAAGCTCATGTTAGTGTTTTTAATAACAGCTGGGAGTAGGAGAAGCTAGAGGTGTTTGGGGATTTTAAAGAAAAGTTAAAATTTGAGTTTGTGCAATGTGCTTTCCTTTCATTAAAACCATTTATCAAAGGAAAGTAAATTTAAACATGTTTTTTTCCCTATCTAAATGAAAAGTTGCTATGTGCAAACAAAGAAACTTGTTTGAAAATAAATTTGTCTTCCTTTTAAGACCTCCAAGGAAAATTGGTAATGCTTCATCAGCAAAACCTCATGTCTCTTCTCCCACCCTTGAAATTAATGAAATTCAGACCTCCACAATGAGATCTGTTTGAAATTTAGAACCCATAATTTCAGAGTAGATTCTAAATTAGGCTAAGCAAGTTTTCTCAGCCTAAATAAGAACAAACAATTCCTGAAATCTATTATAACAACCAAGAAGCTCATACTCATTACTTGAAGCACTTACTCTCAGCCTAGACCTAAGTCATCATTGTGAGTTGTATTAAAATATGTAGACAAACAAAAGTACTACTAAAAGATCTGTAAAGTTTTCTTAGACACGTATGCTATTTAAATGTTAACAAGAATTATCTGCTCTTTCATTCGTAGTGTAATGCTTATTGTAGACAACAACTCCATCAGTAGGTGGAGCCTTATCTCAGTGTTAAGTTGTCGTGTATGTTATTATGTGATTGATCTGACCTGGGGGTTTTGAGGAATTTGAGTCCTGACTTGTGTGTACTGGAGTTGGTACTTGCAGTGTCCCAATAAATCTAAGTGAATATTCTAATAGTGGTGACAGTGGTTTAAAGAGGGGAAAAAGCACTTTTGCCTGAGATGAAGCTTGCTGGTTATGCAGATGAGACTGGAATCTGTAATTAATTGGCAGACTGTGAATGAGTGTACTGATAAAGCAGCACAGTTTTTGCAGTGTTTTCAGATGGTGATGCCAAAGTATTTTATCAGCAGCTTCCTAGTTCTGATAGTGGGTCTTATAGACAATTACACAAATAAATACTTCTACAACTCCTGTGAGGGGGGATTGGCCTTTTTGAAATACCAGAAGGAAAGACAAGTCAGGAGGAGACAGGAATGGGAACCTCTGCATAGTTGTTTGTGTACATTAAGGAACCTGTTCGATAAGGCTTTCCATTTATCTTGTCTGAGAGATGACTCAAGTGAAGCAGAACCTGCTGTACCACATCTAGAACTGGCAACACAGAGAAAGGTGTATGTGAAAAGTCAGTTTATAATAGTTTAGCAGGGGAACTTTGTAGCCTGCTGGTGGAGGATAACATACCGGATAAGCCTATGGACAAGATTATACACAAAGTTCAAAGTGTGGAAGCAGAAATTAGGATTTCCTTAAAGGTATCAGCTGTTAATTACCAACCTCAGTGTGACTTCTTTGCCAGATACAGCACTTCAAGTATTGTTAGTGAAGTGGATAAAAAATTGAAGACACAAATGCAAGCTATTCACAGGCATCCTCTCAGTCACAAGAGAGAGTGTGTCTATTTCTCAAGTGGGTCCCAGGCCAGATTATATTTGGAAGTGATGAAGAAGCAAAGGTCACTGAAGACAGACTTACCCAAGCAGAGAGAAGTCACACCAGGGAAACTAGAAATTGCTGGGGCAGTAGGACCACCATCAGCAACTATTACAATGGTCCATGTGAAGAACTGCCCAGATACCTGCTACATCTACAAACACTGCTACATCAAAAAGCACAATGCTATTGGACTCAGGATCTGAAATAAATCTAATCCATGGTGAACACCCAGTGCTGAAGGTGAAGGAAATTTGTACTGCGTGAGTTAAATTGGTGATAATTAATCATCAGCTACTGCAGACAACAGGAGAATTCCAGCTCCCTCTGAAATTGGTCTTTTTTCTAGTGTTGTTGTATTGGGAATAGAGCATCATGAGAACTTCTGGAGTATTATCCCTGGACAATATACAGATATCCCTGCTGGATGTGGGTAGGAGGAAGTGGAGACCCAGGGACCAACTCTTGGGGCCATTGAGGTGCCTCTACCATACCTACAGGTTGACTGAGAGGAACTGATCCCTGTGGTGGCTTAGAATAAAGTTGTTGTGAAGCCAGGTCATTATGCACTAAGACCCCTAAGGATAGAAGACTACTCCAGTAAACCTGTAGGAGTGTTTGACGCTATCAATATTCAGTCAGGATTGTTATTTAGCAGAACTCTGTTTCAAGTTGTACTAAAGGGGGAGTGCTGGGTAAGAGCAATTAATGTGACTCACCAGGTAGCACAGCTAGTGTATGTGTGGGGGGGAGTGGGGAAAGACGATGGGAACAGTATCCCAATGTAGCTGGTGTCTCAAAGTCTCTCACAGGAGCAGAAATCAAGAGCTGTGAAGCAGCTCAGTTGGTAAAAAAGTTCAGGGTTGACTTGACAGAAGCAGCCATAGAAGGGAATGAAAGGAAGCAGTTAAAATAGGGATATGAAGTCACCTTTTGTCATCTTTGCATATAACACCAGCTGGCACTCAAGTATTCATTACTTTCTTTGTATTATTTTTGGACTCTGCAAACACATGTTTCTCCTGACTTGATGTTCAGGCAGCAAGAACTAGCAAGGATCCCTGCACCTAAATAGGTGTGTGACGTGGTGGAGTCTTATATAGTTGACCTAAGGACAGTAATCTAGAAGGTGGAGAAACAGATCAGCTAGAAGTGAGCATGCCAGGCACAAGATGCCAGGGAAAAAGGAAAATTACATGCCCATCTAGGAAGAAGAGAAGGTATGGCTACACAACTGGACAAAACAGCCTGCAAAAATCCCAAATATACTCCTTTTTAGGAGGGGACCTTACATAGTGATTAAGAAAGTTATCCTTGCTGAAACAAAAAGCACTGAGAACTGGTGCACAGATTCATTGAAAGAAATGGGAGGACAATCCCAGAAAATACTCAACTATCCCAGAGGGATTCAGAAGAGGATTTGGAGGTACCCCAGCAGGTTCCTATGGCTTATAGTGGGAGACCAGTTGTGGAGGAAGAATTGCTGGGGTGTTCGCAGCATCTCATGCTGCAGTCTTCAACAGACTATCCACAACAGATAAGCCTGATGTATGGGACATGAACCTTGCACTCATTGATAATTTAAATCCAAAAAGTGATGTGTCCATGACTGAATGTATGACTTGAATGGGCAGAAGAACATGGGTGGCAGACTACCTGGATTCCTAGGAATTACTGTTTAATTTTGTATTTAATTAAAGGGGGAAGTTGTAATGATCAGACCAGACAGCACCTCCACCAGTATATGGCTCTGTATACTTATCTGAGTGTTAAGTTGTTGTCTTGTATGTCATGTTTTTGCTCTATTTTAAGGGATTAGCAGGATGTTCAGTCCCACCTGTGTGCACTGAGTTGGTACTAGCAGTTTTCAATTAAATCTCTGAGGTTGTATAAGCAAGTATTATAATACTTATACTTTCCAGTCAACAGCGTATGATTTCTGCACCTAATATGTTTTCAGAGTTCTGCTCTCACCCTCATTTAATCATAGATATCTCTTAGCTTTGTAAAAGGCAAAGGCCATATGATGTAAATTACATCCTTGAAGGAATTAATTTACATCTTTCTAGTGTTCCTAGCTAACAATGCCTTGTCCAGAGGGTAAGAATTCTGATGGTTTTCCTACTTGTGACTTGATACCCTGCTAAAGAACTTTGATATGGTTGGAAGTCTCCTGAGTATAGCAATGACTCATTGTATCCTGTGTGACGTAATATGTATTGAGCTCTTAATAGTTTTTTTTTGATTCACCTCAAGACTCACAATAATTACTACTCCAAACACAACTAAGATAAAGTCAAGAAGAGGGAATGATATCCAATTGTAGACCAAAGGACTAGGAATCAGGACCCCTGGGTTCCATTCCCTTCTCTGTCATTGACTTGCTACCAGACATTGGATAAGTGACTTGAATTTTCAGGGTCTCAGTTTACCCAAATGCAAATAGGAGTATATCTCATATGTAAATTTTCTACCAACAGGTTAATGGAAGCAAAAAAGTCTGGATTCAATATATCTAGAGTCCTTCTTGGCAAATAATTAACCCATATTGATCCACCACACAGAAACTTGGGAAAACTAAATGTACTTTCCCAGGGTGCCCTTAACGTGCAGAACTTATTCCACTCCCAGCATCTCAAGACTGGATACAAACAGGGAAATCTATATTGGGGTAAAAGGGAACAGTCATAAACTTAGGAAAACACAAAAATTGAAAATATATGCAAATAAAGAGTAAAATACCTCTCCCCCATGCCCAGAGGGGGAGAATGTATGACAGTATACAGGAATTGCTAGCAAGAGGCATTAGTACTGAGTCATACAGTCTATATGCCTCCCACATAGTGGTAGTCAGGAAGAAAAATGTAAAGATAAGAATGTGTGCCAATTCCTGGACCTTAAATAGATTCACTGTGGTTGATCAGTACACCATATCTACAGGATGTCTTGGACTGCTTGGCAAAGAGCCACAGTTTTTTACTTCTGGACCTTCAGAATGGACATTACCAGATCTCAGTGGAACAAGAGGGTAAAGTGAAGACAGCTTTCACCTGCCCCTTGGACTGCTATCATAGAATCATAGATCAGGGTTGGAGGAGACCTCGGGAGATCATCTAATCCAACCCCCTGCTCAAAGCAGGACCAACCCCAACTAAATTATCCCAGCCAGGGCTTTGTCAAGCCGGGTCTTAAAAACCTTAAACCACTACCTCCCTAGGTAACCCATTCCAGTGCTTCACCACCCTCCTAGTGAAATAGTTTTCCCTAATATCCAATCTAGACCTCCTCCACTGCAATTTGAGACCATTGCTCCTTGTTCTGTCATCAGCCACCACTGAGAACAGCCGACCTCCATCCTCTTTGGAGCCCCCCTCACTCTTCTCTTCTGCAGACTAAATAAGCCCAGTTCCCTCAGCCTCTCTTCATAAGTCATGTGCCCCAGATCCCTAATAATTTTCGTTGCCCTCCGCTGGACTCTGTCCAATTTGTACCCATCTTTTCTGTAGTGGGGGGCCCAAAACTGGACGCAATACTCCAGATGTGGCCTCACCAGTGCCGAATAGAGGGGAATAATCACTTCGCCCGATCTGCTGGCAACGCTCCTACTAATGCAGCCCAGTATGCCATTAGCCTTCTTGGCAACAAGGGCACACTATTGACTCATCCAGATTCTTGTCCATTGTAATCCCCACTTAGCCAGTCGGTCCCCAGTCTGTAGCAGTGCATGGGATTTTTCTGTCCTAAGTGTAGGACTCTGAACTTGTCCTTGTTGAACCTCATCAGATTTCTTTTATCTGAATCCTCCAATTTGTCTAGGTAATTCTGGACCCTATCCCTACCCTCCAGCATATTTACCTCTCCCTCAGCTTAGTGTCATCCACAAACTTGCTGAGGGTGCAATCCCTCCCATCATCCAGATCATTAATGAATATGTTAGAAGATCAGTTTGAACACACATCTCTGGCATATCTCAAGCACCTGCAACATTTCAGTATTTCCTGGAGAATTCTGTGGGAGCATGTTGTCTAGAGGTATTAGTCTATTTGGGTGACTTAATTGAATTTGGGAAATTTTTGAAGGCATGAAGAAATGCTCTTGAAAGAGACTGCCTAGAAGCCTATGTACTAAAGGTATCTGTTGGTAAGTGACAGTTCTGCAGAACATTCATCAAATATGTGGGACACATAATGTTGCAAATAGATTTCAGTACAGATCCTAATAAAATAGAGGCTCTTACTACATGGCCATCCCCACAGAATTACTGAATGATCAAGACCTTTCCAGGATTTAGTGGATACTATCACAGATTTGTGAAAAAATGTGCTATTACTGTAAAGCCTCTGCATGACCTGTCCAACAAGGAGAAAAGGAAATGCAAGACAAAGACTAAAGTCCCCCAGACCACCTCTGCAGAAGACATAATGATTATTTAGAACTGTGCAGAACTCAATGAAATTTGACGCATGACAAGAACTTTCAGAAAATCATTAATTGCCTAAATCATATCCCAATTTATTGATTCCAGTTTTAATATGGTGCTGTGTAGATGGGGCCTTGTTAGAGTCCTCTGAACTTCACTACATTTCTCAGATTTGCTGCTATCCTCTGAATCATCTCTCATAATCAAGTTTTCAGATCGCTCCGGTAATAACATCCTCAGTCTACATCATCTTTCACTGCAGAATCCTCAATCTGCATTATCTCCTTTCACAAAATCCACATAGGAAGGTAGCTAGGAGCACTTGGGCACAGGGTGTGGGCTACTTGAACGTGACTTGTTTGCCATAAAGTCATTACTTTTTCCTCTCACTGAGGATCTCAAATTTTGTGGGATAGTGGAATCTCAAAGTTCATTTGTAGTTATGGTGACTCCCCAAGTTCACAAGAGATATTGTGGGTAGGTCTCCTTTGCAAATGAAGCTCTCTATGGAAGCAGTTTTTTCACCAATAGAGAGAATAGAGACCTTTTTCTCCTTTGGAGCTCCTGACCATAGGTCTTACACACATGTAGTAATTATAATTAAATATCAGGTGTTGCAAGGCTTCATACATGCATAGTTTGCAAAAGACTGAGACACTAGAACTGCATAGCATTATTATTAGTCAGTTAGTTTCACATTGCCCATAAAAAAAAAACCTAATCTGCAAATTGAATCTCTGATTGCAGTTATACTCTTACCATAAATCAAAAGATATCTTACTCATGAAACTTTTTTCTCCAACAGCAGTGGCCACATGATGTTGTATACAATATGGCTTAGGATTGTGCTTGGTTTTCATAAGCTCTTTTTGTTTCTATATTTAAATAGAGATTGATTTATACAAAGGAAAAGACTCATTTATAATTGCTCAGTTCTGGTGTAGTAAAGAGCTTTGATATGCACTTACATCTCAAGTCAAATACCTCAGCTGATGTCTACATGTTGACAAATTATGTTTTTCTCCTTTCTTGGTAGCAAGAATGAGTGCTAATTGTTACTAATTTGATTTTGATGAGTTCTCACCTAATTAGCACTTAAAGAGTTGTTCTGATGATGCAGAAGACTCGTTACCATTTTTACATGTCAGCACAAAAGATTCCTAATGAAAAAAAAAATACATTTTTATATTTTTGCCTGACCGATCAAGCACTGATTTTCTGATCTCATTTATTTATTTCAAAGCTGCAGCATTTTAACTATTGGTCTGACTACTAATTAATCTTTATAATTATAACATCTTCCAACAATAATCAAGATCATAAGCAGGGTAATAGTGGTTAAAAAGAAAGAAACACCTTCATCTATGTTGCAGATAAAAACATTCTCACTTGACGGAAGATGGTGAAAGAAGAAATACTGGTTTGTGATAATTGACTTACAGGTATTTTAGTGTAACTTGATCACTTTTTCTGCACTTGGTCTTTATATTTTTCATGGAAAAAAACTTAATATTTAATTATGACAAATCACATTAACTCTTTCAAGAGCCATTTTGACATACTCTACAAGTCCCAAAACTTACTTTCATTTATTAGTTGGGTGATGTATAGAAAAATAGAAGACCAGCTCTTTACTGTAAGTGATCACTCAGTTGAAGTCAATTTAAACCAATTTTATTCAATTTTTTGGTTAAAAAAATCCCCTATCTATAATAGTTATACTGGCACAAAAATCTGTCTGTAAATCAGGATTTAGGACTCCTGGTGTCAACTAACTATGCAAATTGGGAGCACAACTCACAATGATTTTCAGCTCTGGAACACAGGATCTGATTCTTCATTGCCCTGCAACTTGTGTAGTAATTAACACTAGTGCAAAGTGGGTGTGAAGTGCTACCATTCGCCTTTCCAATTCACACTAGCATCAGTGGAAGTTCTACACACAGAGGATGAAATCCACACTTCCATTCTCCAAAATTTAAGTGAGATGGAACTGGTGGTTGGACCTTGAAATGACCATCAGCACAGTGGTGAATTTCACTCCTGGGGACAGCAAGTTCCTAAATTCCTTTAGACTAAGCATAAATTCCTTTAGGCTGATCAGAAAGAATAATATAGCCCTAAAGAACCAAACTGAAAATATTCTATGCAGTGATTATATATTGCAGAAATTATCAAGTCTTTCAAAGATCAATTACAATGCATCCTTCAGCTTTATACTGTATGATAAGTCTGTAGTGTGGAAAGGAAAAAAATGCAGGTTGTATGGTATTTACCCAGTCCTTATACATAGAGTCAACCATGGAATCACAAACTTATTGTATGGTTATTTAACCCCTGTAGAATAAAACAATACTGAACATGTTGTTGTGAAAAGAGAAAATAAAAGCCTACAGCTAAAAATATAAATCAGTCAAATCATCTACACAGAGGGGGAAAACTATGTCACAATCTCCCTGAGTTTAAACACATAAAGTTTGTGATTCATTCTCTCCATAGATGATGTAGGCTACTACTACTACAGAGGCATGTTCCCTTACCCACTCAGAACTATGAAGAATGCTGGTCCAAAATGTCAGCTCATGGGGCAACTATGTGGAGCGTTCCTTCCTAGCCCTTCACCCATTTAATGGTAGCATGGATGGCCAACCCAAAGCATACAAAAGTAATGAGATTTAAAAAATATATTAAGTTGAGTGTGAGGATGGAGGAGAGTTATTTGCCTTCCAGCTTTTGAGCCTGTAAGGCTCATATTTCCAAGCATTCCTTGACAACTTTGAGAGCTAGAAATTATTTTTGTTTTAATGAGAGAGATTCTCTTGTAAATCACATGACTCCAGGAGTTGATGCTTCAAGAAAAGAAACTATCAGATATCACGAGACTTGTGATAGAATAATTAGTTAGCATCACTGAGAAACATCAGTTTGCTGGATGTTAATAAATTCTGGTTCTACTTAAACCCTTCCTCCAATTCAAGATGGCTGCCAGCCCATAATTTTTATAGTAGGCTGATATGGCATACTTTTCCTTTAGTCATAAATAACCAAACAGAACATTTTTAATTTTAAGGGTGATGTGATGTTTTCAAATTATATCTTTATTTACCCTTTCAACAAAAGATATTTATATCTTAGAAAGACTTCTATTCCACAGTGCACATGAATCATGATATACTTACAGTTGTATAAACTGACAGATCTCTTATTTCCAAAGCACAGTTATTTCATGGACATTGGCAATACAAGGGCCCCCACACTTCTCCCTAAAGATATGTTTCAACTTGATCTAGAAAATTACCCTCTAGGAGGAAGTTCCATCTCTTAAAATATGGCTTCTCGAGAGATGGCTCAGAAAGATGCCAATTATTGCCACTTGGGATGGAGGGTTTGGGGTTTTTTTTGTTTGTTTTATTGGTGTTGGGCACCATGAACTTGACTGAGTCTGTAAACTCATTTCACATCATAAATGATAGTGACTTGTATTCTGAAGCAGGGAATGTTTCACTCTTTAATCCCAGTCAGTGTCCTCAGCCATCTAGACCAGTGATGGTCAACCTGTGGCTTGTGGGCCGTATGCAACCCATCAGGGTAATCTGCTGGCGGACTGCAAGACAGTTTGTTTACATTGACCGTCTGCAGGCACGGCTGCCCGCAGCTCCCAGTGGCCGGGAACGGCGAACCATGGCCACTGAGAGCTGCTGGAGGCTGTGCCTGCAGATGGTCAATGTAAACAAACTGTGTCACGGTCCGCCAGTGGATTACCCTGATGGGTCGCAGGTTGTCCATCACTGATCTAGACACTCTTGTGTAATTGTTTTTTTGTTTTTTTCAAGAGTTGTGACGTGACCGGAAACTATCTTATGTAATTGATCATTTACTACAAAACACCAGAACTGGCATATAAACAAATCCCAATTTTAGCATGTTTGTAAGGAGTGGTTTACCAGTTATGAATTATCTGGCCATTGTCAGTGTGGGGAAGAAATAGAAACATATATTACTATGATGAAAGAACAATGTAAACAACATTTCTATGATCCTGGAACAGTTGAACAACATTGTGTTTCCTCCAGCGCGATGTGCCATTTAGTTACTCTTCCTTATCTCTGCAGGGGCAACTATATTCAGGGTTTTTTTACGTGTATGAAGAGGAGAAAATAAGTAAGAGAGAGCACGAGTGTTTTATTGTGGGTGTCTCAATCTATCATTGGTAGGATTTGATGCAGCTAAGTGTCGTTCCCAGAATGAGGACAGTGCAATCTAATCTCCATGGAGACTGCCTAATTTAATAGCCTCATCCTATGTTGGTATCTGTCTTGGACAACGATTGCTTTTCAAAAAACATAGATGACAAATGTCAACAATTCTGCTATCATAACAGTTAACATGTGTTCTTAATTAATTCTTAAGCAGATAATCAGCTACAAAGTGCATTTTGAAACCAGATGGTCTAAGATTTCCAAGATATCTGGCAGTGAAGGATACCTCATTAAAAATGCTGTGTTTAGTCCAGGTCAGCTAATAGGTATTCGGTTTGTGTTCCAACTGAAGGTGAACTAAGTAACTGTGGATATGGAAAACTGGGGGAGTGGACATGGGGGAGGTGAAAAGTTTTACTTTTTGCAGCTGTGATTCTGTGGTGGAGCATGGCACTGGAAGTCAGGAGAATTAAGAAGTACTTCTAGCTCTGCCACTGACTCACTATAACGTTGGACAAGTCGTTCATCTCCATGCCTCAGTTTCCACAACTGTAAAATGAGGGAAATTCTTTTTACCCATTTTTTCAAAACACTTTGAGGTATACAGAAGTGCTAACTCTTTATTTACTATGTGTATTACATTATTTCCTAATAGCCCAATTAGACACTGTATGAAAAACACACTAAGACTGTCTTAGCCCTGAAGAATATATACAAACTACATAAAACAGTAAATGTTCAAGAAGTCTCATTTGGATTGCACTGAGATTGAAGAAAGGGACTCCTTCTGACAGGAACTCAAGCCATGGAAATCAATTGGAATTTTACCCAGTTACATGAAGACTGAATTTGTTTTAGTAGACTGTGCACAGGAGTAAGGGCAGCAGGATTGGGCCTTGAGAATATTGAACTGGGGAATCTTATTACATTTCTACCACATCATATTTTTATGAGACATAAGCTGTTCTAATGGTATTTTTTCTCATACTATTTCTAGTGCAATTCCAAGCCAAAATGTATAGAAATTTCAGTTGTTATGAATATAGGAATTGCCATACTGGGTTAGACCTGAGGTCCATCTAGTCCAGCATCCTGCTTTCAATAGTGACAGTACCTGATGATTTGGATGAATGTGTCTGGCCCCAGAGTAGGCATGGGAATATTCTGACCCACACGTTATTAGTTCTTTTCTTAATCTGTAATAGTTAGAGATTGTATAAGCCCTGATGCATGAAGTTTAATACTTCCAAAACTTGTTAGCATTTGTTATTGTAGATAGATATTCTTGTTAGCTATATAAATATCCAATCTTTTTGAAACCTGCTAAATTCTTGACCTCAATGATATCTTTTACCTAGGAGTTCACTGTACAATTACACATTTACTGTACAATTACACTTTTTATTAGTTATGAATTTGCCATTTTTTAAGTTTATTGAAGGTCTTTTGTTCTTTTGTTATAAGACAAAGAGAATAGAAGCTCCCAGAGCTCTCCATTGAGCTGTCCATAATGACACCCAGGTTCCTTTCTTGAGTTGATTCAGCTAATTTAGAACCTATAATGTGTAGGAATAGTTTTTCTCCCACCTCACAAATGTACATTAGTTTACATTTATCAGCATAAATCTGCATTTGCCATCCTGTTGCACACACAGCTTAGTTAGTTAGGGCCCTCTGAATTTCCTCACAGCCCTCTCTGGTCCTGACTTAAGTAAATTTGGGCCTTCTGAAAATTTCAATACCTCACTGCTGACCCGATTTCCAGATTATTAATAATATATTAAACATTGAAGTTAATATGGAACCTCATGGCACCCTGCAGTTATCTTTTAGCCATGTCAAAATTGGTATAGAGGCCTTTTGTTTAAACTTTGTTGAGTTTGTTTAAGCTGTCTCAAGTTGCCCCGTGTTGGGTGGTCGAAGTAGTAGAGCTCTTTCTCCAAAACAGGCAGTTTAGAGTACACATGGGCAATTGCTGTATCTCTTGGCAGTTCAGATCAACAGCCTTCGTCAAGGCTCAGTTCTTTCACCAATACTGTTCAATGTGTACATCAATGACCTGCCTGCTACTCTCTCATGCAAGTTTAACTAAGCCAACAAAATATGCTGCAGCTACCAAACTCAGTCCTTCCAGGGCTGGCTCCAGCTTTTTTGCCACCCCAAGCAGTGAAGAGAGGAAAAAAAAAAAAGATAAAAGCCGCGAGCGGTGGCACGTTGGCGGCAGCTCTACTGCACCACTTCATTCTTCGGCAGCAATTCAGGGGCAGGTCTTTCGCTCCAAGAGGGACTGGGGGACCCGCTGTCAAATTACCGCCGAAGACCCGGACATGCCCCCCCCTTCCATTGGCCGCCCCAAGCACCTGCTTCCTTCACTGGTGCCTGGAGCCGGCCCTGAGTCCTTCTCAGAAACTGACGAGGTCTTGAATGATGATATAAAGCTCATGGCAGATTATTGTAGTCAATGGCACCTGCAGCTGAGCTTTGTCAAGACAGTTTCTGGTGTATTTTATCTGCATAATGCAAGAGCAAGCTATGAATTAAAGATTTTCTTCAATGGCTGTCTGCAGCATGATCTAAATCTGGTTTACCTTGGTGTCTCATTGGGTAGGTCATTAACACACCACAACCACTTGAAAAAGATGGCAGCCAAAGTCAGCACTTGGAACAACTTGCTCAGAAAATTGGCTGGTTTAACCTGGGGTGTGAGTGCCCAGATGTTTAGAACATCAGCCCTGGCTTTTTGCTATTCAATAGCAGAGTACTGCGCTCCTGTCTGGTGTCACTCGTCGCACATGAGACTGGTTGACGTAGAGCTTAACAAAGCTATGTGCATTGTTACTGGGACTTTAGGTGCAGCTCCATTGCCATGACTGCTATTATTTAGTAACATAGCACCCCCCCATCTTCACCATGAAACGGCCAATGTCATGCTGCTGGCTAAGATCCATGAGAACGACCTGCTTTGGTACTCAGACCTCTTCAACCACTGTTGAGCTTGTCTGTGTTCTAGATGTCCTTTATGGTCATTTATGCCACCACAAGAAATGGCGGTGGAATCTGCATGGTGCAACAAGTGGTCAGTTTTTAATCATTCTCCCATCACTGACCCAACTGTCTGTCCACCAGACTTTGATCTGCCTGCGGTCATCTCTGAACTGGTTTTGAACAGGACAAGGCAACTATGAGGCTAATCTCTTTAAATGGGATTTTTCTAATGACCCACAATGCAACTGCGGTCAACTTCAGACTATGGTGCATATTTCTGACAAATGCCCACTGACTTATTCAGATGGCTTACTACTGGCTCTCCACCTGGCTGATGATGATGCCATCAAATGGCTGGGCACACTGCGCATACTCTGAGAAAATAGACCCACACCAAATGACCAACTGATGCTCTGGCCCATGCTTTTCCTCACCTATTCTAGATGGTTCCTTACCCAGTTCTCTTATTAATTTATATCACTACACAATTACTTTTATTGTTAAGAAACCTTTTCCCTAATATCTATCCCTAGTCTTTTCCTTCCTTTGCTTCTAGCCAATGTTTCTTTTCCTACCATGTGATCAATAGTTGCTAGACAGTTTATCAACAATTGAAGGATGAAAGTAAATTATTTTTTAGTCTTCTTAATTTAATATTTTTATCAAAATATTCATTTATCTTTCATTTTCTCAATAGTGTGCCAACATAATTTTCTCTTACTTGATCATGTTTTTTAAAAAGGAAATTCTCCATCAGCAATCAGTTGTCATTTTGCAAAAATCACCATATTTATGAGTTCCCAATTTAATTAAGTGGAATGGAAATAGTTTTAAACTTCATAATCTATAGAAATTCAGCTCCTCTTTTGATTTAGCAGCTAAACAGCGATAGGAGGACAAAAGCATCACACTTCTGAGATCTATGTATTAGATTCTGTCAGCAAGTCCTCAACAGAAACTGAGCCTATTATTTGGAGAATCCACATTAGTGCAGATAAGCAATCATTCCTTTCCATTTGAAAGACAATTAATTCCTGGTTTGTCGATGTACTATTCAGCTATCTACAAATTCTTCTAGCACACAATATCATGCTATCACAGTCTTGTGTTTTGAGATGAGAAGCCATGCATCGGCAATTTTACTTAAAAACATACTTCAAATAAATTGTAATACATTGTGTAAAAAATTTATTGCTTAGACTCAGTGACTAACTGGGTGTCTGTCTGTCGGTCTAAGGGTTCTGTATATTGCTCACCACCATTATACCTAAGCACCTATAAGACAGTATGAGTTAAGAAGCATGGATGAAGCTCTGCATTTTTACTTCATTTCCCAGTGATATCAGGCCAAATTCAATGCCAACACTGGAAGTGGTGTGAGGTGCATATCATTAAATTGTAACAATGAGTGTTTGTGGTAAAGAAATGTGTAACTTGTACCAATTGGTATTCTGTGGCTATTTAGTGCAAAAACGAGTGCACTTTTTTTTTCAACACCAGGGAAGCAAAAAGGGGCATAAGTTTGTTAACCAGCTAAGACCAGGGTTAAGGCAGCCTCCCACTCCACATATTTTTAGATCTCAAAGACCAGATTCTGGTCTCATTTAAAACACTGAATTCAGACTACAGTTTCTTCTGGTTGTTATTCGATTATGTTACACCAGAATCTGGCCCCTAGTCCTGATAGTGCACGACGCTGAGTGCTCTCAACTTCTATTGAGTATAATGGCCTTTGGCACTGAGGTGAATTTCATCCCTTGAGAGGAGAACCTAAAAAATCAAATGTTTATGAACTGATCCTGCTCAGCACCTTGCAGGATCAATTGAGACCCTAATATTCCAGCCTAATTCCAATTAATGTTAGACATTACATAGACATCTTGGACCTGACCCACAGCTGGTATATATTGGTGTTGCTCCATCAAGTTAGTATTTGATCTGGCTTTATGTCTAAAACTGTGCATTTAGCTTTAAGGGCTAAGAGTCATGGTCATATTACCCTAGTCCTTCTGCTTAAAGGCAAACTCTTGCTACTGTTTTCATTTTCCTTAACTCACAAGCACCAGTCAGCAAAGGCCAGTGGTGCCTTTCAACACCATTTATGATCGCTATCCTATAGACTTACCAGGAGCCAGTTGGCCTAAGTTTGACTAGAATCTATTAGTATAGCAGGCTAAGTAGTACATGTTCCCACACCTGTACTGTTATATAACCATATAAGTGTGCTGTTTAAACAATATTCTACACAATATAAACATTTAAGGCCCTTAACCAGCCTTTTAACTCCTTTTCTTGCACTCTCATTCATTTTGCATTCATCTAGTGGGACTACATTTAAGTGTTAGGTGAAGTGATACTTCCTAAATGAGCAACCTGATCCTCAAACTTTTTACTCCTGCCAGTAGTCCTCAATTGAACAAATAGTCCCACTGATTGATAAGGCTCTTTGTGATTTACAGTTACATACCTGATAGAAATGTATATGTATGCTATCAACTAATGGGATGGACTTGATGGATTAATGCCTTCATTCATGTGGTTTATTGGAAGCAAAAAGGTCTTTACTGGTAATTATATTGGAGAAAAAAGAATAAAAAGAGATTAAGTGAATTTACCATAAGAATAAAATATAAATGGAGTTACTGTTGCAAGGGTAGATGCCATTATTTCTACATTCAATTAACTCCCATTAGTTTATTGTTTAAATAAAATGACTGGTTTGAAGCTGATGGATCCCATCATCTGAACATTAACCGTTATTAATATTCTATCAATCACAGATGTGTTAACAATAGAAACCTAAGTACTTAGGAAACTAAATTTCAAGACAAGTAATAATTCATCATTCATCAAGGACATGACATAGCACAGGGAAAAAGCTGGGGCTAACATTTACAAAATTGGGTGCCAGAAGTGAGGCACTTAAAGCTATTATAGTTAGGAACCTAAAAAAAAGTAGATGGGTTTTCAAAGATGGGAATCACTTGCTGCTTTCAGTGACATCAAACACAGAATGTATAGCTAGGTTTGGTAAATAATGTTCTGAGTGACATCAAACACAGATTTTGAGAGTGAGTGTTTTACCTCTACATTTTTATTGCAATGAACCCTGCTAAGATATTCTCTCTGCTGCTATTACTCTCCCACTCAGACCTCAACACAGAGAGAGACAGTGATCAGTCTCACTTTCATCTGCTTCAAAATTCAGGCTCAGCTTCTGGTTTGGAATAAGAAGATACACATCTCTGGGAAGTACACCTACTTATTCTGAGGCTGAAGTTGGTCCTAAAACTGCAAGATTGCATGTACATGTGTGTGAGAAAGAGAGTAGTCCAAATTAACAAAGGTATGGGCAATGAGCATAGGATGAAATTCAACCCTGTACTCAAGCTAGGTCAATGCACTATTTAAAAGTTTTATTTTCGCCCTATTTTGATGGATTAACTGGAATTTTAATTGGTGCATAGGCCTTGTACTGACCATCTGTACAGGACTGAATTACATCCATTAATAATCAGAATGAATTGACAACTGCTGTTCACCTTGATCTCAGGTGTGGTCATGAATTTGTGCTTTGCCACTTTACTTCTTATGTCAGTCAATCCTGAGAAATGCAGCACAACTGTACTGATTGAATCTTGCCTAGATGAAACAAGTTGGAAGTGTTTATGTACAAAAATCTTATGAGATGAAATATTTGATTGTTCAATAGGACAGAAAAAATAGAAAATACAAACCTGTGAAGTTTTTGGTTTGCAAAACTAAAGCTGTTTACATTTGCAAAAAGGAAATGTTTCCCTCATCTCATCACTGCACTATACCAGTAGCTGCATGCTTTATAAAATCCAGTTCAGCTAGTATATTCTTATGACAAATAGAAGCACAGAGCAGAACATGTAGTTTCTGAACAGAAACCATAATTAAAACCCTGGTTAGAGTTTTTAGTAATGTAAACTATCATAATGCATTACTACTTTGTAGTGTATTGCCTAGGGTGACCAGACAGCAAATGTGAAAAATCAAGACAAGGGGTGGGGGAGTAATAGGAGCTTATATAAGAAAAAGACCTAAAATTTGGGAATGTCCCTATAAAATAGGGACATCTGGTCACCTTACTTGCCTTCCTGTAGCATGTTCTTATAAAAAAATAAATAAATAGGAAGGGTCACTTATAGCTTAGTTTAGGACCAAACAGGATTTATGACCAAAACTTAAACCTTTTCCACTTGTGTTGTAAGCAGTACGGTCACCCCAAAATTACAACAATAAAAATGATCAAGTTGACAGTTCAGGATACCAGTGAAGTGCTAGAATACTGATTTGGGTACCAGTGTTGTGCCAGGAAATATCAGTCCCTTTAATCTTCTGAGCAAAGGGATTGGGACTATGGCTGGTCTAGTTGATCTGTAGGGGAGGATTCTTTTCCCTGAACCCAGCTAGTGCTCAGCTAAAATATGTATAATTTCATATTAACTAGAAGAGCTATGAAAACGCATAGTAAATATTGAACACTTTTGAAAAGGTGCTAAATTACTGGCCACAACAACATCCTGTAGGAACAATTTAAGCATCTATTTCATGGGAAAGCATTCCCTTAAATCTAACCTGAAGCAAAGACATAGTCTACTGATGTGAATATAGGACCCGGAGCCAGGAACTCCTGGCTCTAACACTGACGTTTTCCCTTCTGTGCACTTGGGCAAGCCACTTAGCTGCTCTCAGTCTCCATTAGTTATTGAGGAGTAAAGAATTAAACACTGTTACAGTGCTTTGAAGATTAAAAGCACTGTATTAATACTAATTATTATTCTTTGTTTCAAATATCTAATGGAGATACCAGAACACTTCCAAAACCTCAGTGAGAATAATAAGCATGGTGACATCCTTTCTGTAGATAATCAGGGAGGAGGAGAGTAGTCATTAAACATCTGCCCATTGTAACAGTAGAATTCCCCTTATTCAGAAATTCAAGAGCCTTTGCCAATTTACCTGTAACAATTCCCATTTTGATGCCTCACATCATCTTCCTTGATGATTAACTACACTTAATTATTTCATAGGATGCCAGAGTATGTTGTTGTTAATTAAGGGCATTTTTTTATTCTATGATTCTGATAAGCTGTTAAAGCTTTTTGCCTTGTTGGGGCTAAAGAACTCCCTTGGTCTGATTATTGAGCCATTAAATACACTGTGTTTCTGGACCACTGACACTTCTGTGCATTTATGCTGCTTCAATTATGACAATGATTTACAACTACTTGACCTTTTCAAGTGAGGCAAAAACTTCATTTCTGAATGCTCCTGTGCATATGTTCATTTCAGATTCCATTTCGTAACAGAACATAAAATTATGCATGACACAGACTAATGACATTAGCACTGTTGGATTGGTAATGGTTGAAATCTATGGCCTCATAATGAGATATATATATATATATATATATAACATATGATAACTGAAATCTAAAATGAGAAATAAGCACAATCTCCTCCAGATTCAGAATGAAAAACACCTAATTGCAGCTAGTTAAAAATACGTTGTGAATAAATTATAGAAATTTGTCCCTTTCTGTTTGTGATTAGTTCACAGCCACTCTTAATTCTGCAATTGTACTTGATACATGTAAGTATTTCCCAAATTGTTTTCATGAACAATTTTCAGCCTATGAAGCATTTGCAAATTGCAATTTTCAGCCTATGGAGCAGTTCCAAATTGCTCACTTTAACTTTTTTCTGTTGTTCTTTCAGTGGGATGAGTGTGTCTGCGGGTATTGTTTATGCTCCCTGATTGGGTCCCTGGGATTCAAAAAAGGGAGAGTTGCAAATGATAAATGGGAATAAGGCTAGTTCTTTTAATACCTAAGTGCATAATACATACAAAGAAAGAGAAGTTCATTCAACTCACATGAAGACTGAGTGTTTGGGCTTTCTGCATTGGAGTGGGAGGTGAAATCCATCCTCCAATCAAGAGCTCCCTTATGGATGCTATTCCAAACTACCGGTCATTAAAGTACTTATGCTGACGCAAATTTTCCAGAAGCCAGACAGGGAATATTTTCAGCATAGGAGGCCTCTCAGGAAGATGCAAAAATGGTTATGCTGGCCGCATACCCCATTCCCCACGACAGCCCTGATGCAGGTAGTGTTGTAGGAGCATGGCAGGGAAAGGAGGAAGCATATTATGGGCAATACTGAACCTAGGCTATTCCCCAGAAACAACGAGGCCCAGACACCTGAGGTGCAAGTTACGGAGCAATCTCTAGGTTTGCTCTAATCTGCACCAAGGCCAATTCAGACCCAAAAGGTCCAGCATGGAAAATACGTAATCCAGCCACTCTCCATCCCTGCACCAGGCTCTTCTCTGGCAGAGGGATGATTTAAACCTCTACTGTTTTGTAAAACAAAAGGGTTTTACGAAAGGAAAAGGTTTTGTGGTGGCTGCTGTTTCAATAACTCAGAAGGTGGTAACTCTTTTTTCCCGGTGACTAAATAGATTACTTGATTCCTTATGTCATGACAGACTTAATAAGCACTTATCAGATTTACAGCCTTAAGGGCTGGACCTTCCATGATGCTTTTTGATTCTTATTCTCTCTCACCCAGAACCAGTGTGTGTATGTATGACACATCTATAAGTGAACTGTCTTAATTTTCAAAAGACTGTATCTGGAATGGATTTTTAATGGCAAAAAAACCCTATTCCTTCAGAATTTTCCCCCTATTCTTGGATCAGGGCTTCCTCTCTCTCATTCTTACTACAGGTCTCTAACTATGTTTCTCCTACAGCTTCTGTTACCACAACTAGTCAAAAAGGGGTTTTATTTGCTTTTTTAAAAAGCACTCTCAGACAGCTGGTGTGCTAACCATTATAGTATCACTGTTATATTTATACCGTAAGCTCTTTGGGGCAAAACCCTTTTTTTGCTCAGTGTTTGTACAGCACCTAGCTAATGGGGTGCTGGTCCGTGAGTGGGATACTAGGTACTACTGAAATGCTGACAGCGGGTGGGATCGAAACCGGGACCTATGAAGCTTAGTGCCTAAGACTCTACAGCATGAACTAAAAGCCACATGGCTCTTAGCTAAGGCTGTAGCAGACTCATTAATTCTTAGGTGATCTAGGTGCCACAAGAGGGGACAGAGGACCACACCCAGCAGACATGGGTTGTCTTACCATTATATACATGAATATTTTTGTTCTTTGTGGGAGTTGTATCATCATCCATAAATGACAGCAGACAGTTTATTCATGATGAAGAGTGCAAACCTGAAAATTTAAACAAATTTTAGCAAAGATGATTATTCAATAGAAAATTTGTATGAGAAAGCACATTATTTGCTATTCTTTCATTCTTGTTTTCAGCTTGTAAATTACAGTAAATAATCTATGTGCCAGAAATAATGAGGTAAAACAACAATAATGTAAAACATAGACTATATGATCTGGAAAAGTAAATATTTGGGGTTTAGGGAAACAATTGTCAGAATAATGATGAAATCACTTTAGTAACTACTCTAGGAAAAGTACAAATTTAATCAGAGTTTTTGAGAGAGAGGTTTTTTTTTAAATTAAATGTGTATCGAGTAGGTACAATTATAGGAATTGAGCTATAGCTGGAAAAAAAAATCAGATACTTGGTTTTCCCTGAATCGGATGTTAATTCACACCAACGACATGGTGAATAATATACCCATTACCTGTTACCTCAGGGACAAAGACTCTTTCAGTCTTCTGACATGACACTCTTTACTCCCCCATTTCCCATCTATGAGTCAGTATCAGACACTTAATCTCTGCTTTTCCTCACAACTGTGTGGGAGTTTGTTTTGACTGGAATTAGACAAGCATCAATACTGTAATGCTCCATGCTTCCAGGCAGAACTTCTAATGCAAGTTCTTTAGTTGTAATTATCTCTCAGACAGCTGTCCTCTTCATGGAAAAGTTTAAGATTCCAAGTTCGTAATGACATTCACAGTGCATGCAGACTTTAATATGACAGGTATATTCATTTTTTTTAAAAAGTGAAAAAAAACCCTAGCTTCTCCATCTTCTGTTTGGGAATACCAGAGTCCATGTTCCCACATATTTTCCCCCTACAAGAAATTGCAGAAGCCACAAGCACCTTAAACTAGAAATGTACTGTATAAAGGAACTTTATCTTAGCTCCAACTTTATCTACTTTCCACATAAATTTGGCCATAATTCTATTTTACCTGAGTGGTTGTGTAATATCAATCTACTCTGTGAAGCAACTGCCACATTCCCCTTCAGAGGTGGTTGCACTTCAATAATGGGTGATAAGATTGCTGAGTATCTACAATAACAGGTACGAGAATAATGGGATTGGTGCTTGCAGAACACTTGTAAACATCTGGTGCTGAGTTTAAATAGCTTTCCCAAAGTCACACATCAGAGTTTGTATTAGAACCCAGGACCTCTGACTCCCATTCTCTTTTTGTAAAGATTTCCTCTTTATAATGACAGGGAGAAAAGTTCCTCCTACCACATATAAACACTTCATCATTCTACAATAAATGTAAGGTATTGTTATTACACTTATAAAATAATATCTTAAGCACAAGCTATTTTACATTATTGGCTCTTTGAAATATGATGTATCTATATTTCACCCATGTAACTTCATGGTAGTTCTAGATGCAATGAAAAATATATTAGCTATGTCTGACCTGAGACTCCTGACACAGGTGAGCTGCTGTTGCCTACTTCACCATTCTGGCTGACTCAAGTTCTTTGGAGTATTAATCAATTTCAGAATATACAATTTATGCTCCCCCACCCCACCCCACCACCACACACACACTGTGGTTTTCAGGAGGAAGATTGTAATAAAAAAAATAACAGAAAACAAAACCTGATTCATCTCCCACATTATACAAATCTATTTATGCAGCTCGTGAGAGAGCTAGGCAAGTGGCTGATAAAACACTCCACAGACTTTTCTGTCTACCCTTTTCATCACTACTGATTTTCAGCTAGACTATAGTTTTTAGTTTTCTCTGAAGCATAACTCTGCCTATGAAATTAACCCCATCAGTGCTGTACTGGCACCTAAACACTTCTCGTTTAGTTAGAGAAGAATTCAGGATGCAAAGTTCAGATCCAAGCTTCTCCAGTTCAGATCAGGCATTTGAGTTCAGCCCATTGCAAGGACATTGACTGTACATGCACAGACTAAGGGCAAGTCTACACTATAGAATTAAGTTGACTTAAGTTACCTTGATGTATAGCCACATTAGCTCCTTTTGTCAGCAGTGCTCTGCCAGAGGCTGACAGCTGGAACAGTCTGATATAAGCAACGCAAGTGTCTACACTGACACTGTTGAGTTAACTACATCACACTAAGTGCTACACCTCTTGCAGGGGTGGAATAAGTCAGTGTAGTGGGCGACTTACATCAGCGGGAGCAACACTGTAGTGTAGACTCTTACAGAGTAAGGTCAACATAAGTTGGCTTGGATCCAGGTTCAAACTCCAGCCAAGGCTGGAGTCATTCAGACCCAGGAGTCTGGCTCTGGCATTTACTTAATTCTAGTTAAAATCCCAATGTAAATGAATTAAGTTCAAGCAAAAATTGCATCCAGTCACACCAATGAAGCGACTTACTTTGTATATCCTGACTAAGGAATGTGGCAAGTTCTGGAAAGATTGGCGGGAGAGAAAGGAGGTGATTTCCATAACGATTGCTTTAAAGAAATTGGGCAGTTGTCAGATTCTGTCTGGTAATGACCATATTGCTGAAGAGCTAGACATCATAAGAGAAACTTCCAAACTGTTTCAATACAGAGTTACTATCATGAGAAAACTTGTTTTCATATCGGTGATACACCAAATTATGTCACTAGTTAACAAGGTAACAGCTACTAGCAGCAGGATCTGAAATGCCAAGTCCTAGATGCAGGAGCAGATTTACCATTAAACAAACCATGCAGTGGCACGGGGCCCCCAACAACAGGGGGCCCCCAAAATGCAGGACAACTATCTGACATCCGTCCGGTGGCGCAGCAGGGCTCAGGCAGGCAGGCTGCTTACATGCAGTGGCCAGTGGCCCCACAACACTCCCAGAAGTGGCTGGCTGCTGGCTCGTCTCTACGTGCCCCTGGTGGGGGGGGGGGGAAGTGGCTCTGTGCACTGCCTTACCCTAGGCAGAGCACGGAGACCTGCTGCCCCCCTCTCCACAAGGAGTGCATAGAGATGTGCCAGCAGCAGAGCTAGGCGGCTCCCTGCCCACACTGCCTCCTTCCCTCTGCACCACTTTGCTCCCTGAAGCAGACAGTATGTCTCTGTAGCTCCCAGGGGTGGGGGGGTGTCTCCGTGTGCTGCCCCTGCCCCAAGCATCGACTCTGCAGCTCCCACTAGCCTGGAACTGTGGCCAATGAGAGCTGCAGGGGTGGTGCTCGTGGGCAGCGGCACACAGAGACCCCCTGTCCCCCCCTCCACCACCTAGGAGTTGCTGCCAGAATTGTGTGTGTGTACTGATCACTTTGGGATCCGCGCTGCCCGAGGTAAGCGCCACCTCCCTGACCCCTTCCACACCCCAACCCCCTGCCCAGAGCCTGTACCGTGCACCCAAACTTCCTCCCAGAGTCTGCACCCCTCACCCCCTCCCACACCCCAACCCCTTGCCCCAGACTAGAGCCCGCACCCAGCACCCAAAGTATTTTCATTTACTTCCCATTACTTATAATATAGGAAGAGGATGAAGAAATAAAGAATGAAAGGAGCCGGGGAGAGAGAAAAGAGAATGTTATTTTTCTTGGCTGGGTCCCAAGGGGGGGCAAAAATTAAGCTGTGCACAGGGCCCCACTAACTCTAAATCCATCACTGCCTAAATGAATGTGATGATGAAGTGATTGCTAGTAGGGAATGGTTTCTCTTCCCTATATGTCATCAGCTGAAGCAAGGCTCATGTGGTTAACAATAGAAATGGCCATTTGATGATCACTCTATAGGATGCAAGACACATTGTATGTCGTAGTGAGTTCTTATATGTCCATTGTCCTATACTGCACAAGATAGCATCCCAGTTGGCATTAATGGGCATCCTTTGCTGACAGTCCCACAGAAGCCACATACAGATGGGTATGGATGCTGAAAAGCCTGTGTTAAAGAAAGAGTGCCACTGAACAAGATGGTATCTATTAGTAGGAGTTCATGGTGAGTGGACTTATTCTGCTGCTAGAGGTGCTGTAATGATAACATGAGCAGGCCTTGAGAATTAACCCATGGGTGTTGGGTAATCATGAAGTCCAGAGATGCTCAGTAGATTTTATTATACATATCTCATATCTATGGATCAATGCCTTGACTTAACATAACATTTCCCAGAGTGTGGCATGTGCCCCATTGGGGGATTAAATGGGATAGAGACAGTGTAAGTTTCCCTACTCCTCAAACTGACATAAAACAAGGTGGGGCCAAAGAGAGGGGCAGGAGATATTGGTTTCCATCATGTTCCTGTAGGGGGACTGAGCTTACAAAAGTCAGATACTCCTAGGAACACACTCCATATTTGTTCTAGGCATGGAGAACTCCACTACTCAGCTTTGCCAATCCATTTTAGCAGCACTAAATTCACTTAATCTCAGGCAGAGTTAAAAAAAAAAGTCAATTTGTATTAAAAATGTCATTTGCAAATATGTTTTCCAGTTTGCACTTGATGAAAAATGCTTCCTAGTGTGGCAAGTCTCAGAACACAGCACTGAGCAAAGAAGAGGTCCATTTCCTTTTAATATGTGTGTATAACCATATTAGTTTCAGCTGGCTAAGCAGATAGTACAATATTTCAGAAAGTCATTTGTGCATTCATTCATATGTTAAATACTGTGTCCAGCATAACATACAGTAGCAGAGACATCCTTGAGCTGTCAGACATCTTGCTTCCTGGTGTTTGCCAATATTCCTCTAACAAGAACCACTGATTAAGGAGGAAAATATTGCTTGTTTTATTCATGCTCTTCTGAGGGAATTAGAACATATTCAAGCACTGGCATTTGCTATTAGCAAGCAGAGACCAGTGTAAATCACAGAAATGTGACAAATATCACAGCTTGTTCATAGTAAAAATATCAAATGTCCTGCTTAGTGTTGGACTGAATGGAGATTTTTCCCCCTGTGTTATGTAAATTATTTTTTCAGGCAATTTCAGAGTTTTACAAAGATTATTCATTTGGACATGAGAACATACAAGAAATGTGTGTTGATAGTCATTATGCATCCAAATTTTCAAATATGCTGCAATTGGTGCACCTACATTGTATCCATAAAATATTCACATTCAAAAGAGCTACAGCTGGTGCAAATAAGTACTTGTGTGTGCAAACATGCATGTTTTAAAGTGATTAATTCAGGCAACTACACCTGAAAATTTGGCTCTGTGTGTTGATATATTGAGTTTTGCCAATGAAACGTGCTTGTCGATGTGTTAGATCTACTTTGTCCAGTGAATGTAATGAACTGTGTAGTTTTCTGGAAACCTGCCACTGAACACATTTGTTTTGCAATGGTGATCAGTCCAGTAGGAATTTTTCACTTTCTCACAAAAGCACTGGAAATCACTCAACTCTAGAAAGACTTTTGTTGCGTTGTGGCATTAAGCCCCTGACTTTAATCCTCCCCTTTGCTAGAGGCAAAGCACAACCCTCACTTAACAAGCTAGAAGAAGAAAATCCTAACATTAGTCATCACCTGCCAGAGTTTTAATGTCACACACAGTTAGGGATTTCCCACTATACTTTCAAGGAAGCGTAAAGTTGTTGGGCTCCATTACAAGTGGGAGCAGAGGTTCTGCACGTGTATAAGCGTGGGTAAGTGTTGAGTGAAAACCTCTGTAGTAAGTCTCCAGCCCTCCATGCAAACTTCCCTGACTCAGACATGCAAGGCAAAAAAGTGGGGCATCGAAATGTCTGCTTGTAAAGGAAGTCCCTTTCACTGTCAGTTAGTGGTTGGCTTATTCCCTAAAGCATGTGAGTTTTATATATTGCATCTTCTCAGCTAATTATGGACTGTTCTTACCATCCATATAAAGTGACTAATCCCTTTCTGAACTCTGCCAATTTCTTGGACTCAGTGATAGCTTGCATCAGAGAGTTCCACAGATTAGTTTTGTGCAGTTTAAAATCATTGTTTAAACTATTCTTGGGGGACAACCAACACACACTGTTCAGAGTCTACATGCTTGTAAACAACATAATATATCAGGTCCTCGACCTATGTGTGATGTTGGTAAGCCAAGGCCAGAGGTGGTAGCTAAGAATTGACACACTCATAGCTGGAAACCAAATCATTTCACCTGTATGTTAGTTTTGTTCAAAAGAGGTATTAATCTTATAAGAATGTATTTAGTGTTTAAAATCTGTGAAATGCTTGTAAATTTCTACATGCATTAATCTCACTTGTAATGTCTGTATTCCATAATAAAAGGAAATGTGTAAGTTTTGCTTTATAACTTTGAAAATGTTTGATCTGAATTTGTGAAGCCAGGCATGGGAATTGTCCCTTCTCTTCTCACCCCACCTAGTAAGGAGGCGTATCACGATTAAACAGGACATTAAGGAACATCACAATACAAAGGATTGCTGAATGGTCCTATCACACCTTGGAATTAGTACATGCAAGTGAACGCCTCGTGGGCTGGAAGAATAAATGTAAAAGATAAACCATGAAACATTTTCTTCTGACCCTCTCTTTGCTGTTTGAATTCTCATAGGGCTAGGGACACTAAACTAAAGCAGAGATACCCAGGGGTTATCTCTAAGTCAGCCCTGAAAGACATTTTGAATCAACAGTTTACTATATCTCTAGCATTTTTAGAAACCAAAGACAGAGACAAACAGCTACAAGATTTCTATCAAGCATTCTTAAAACTAGAATACCCACCTGTTGAAGTGAAAAAAACAGATTGGCAGAGCCAGAAGAATACCCAGAAGTCACCTCCTACAGGACAGGCCCAGGCCCAGGCCCAACAAAGAAAGTAACAGAACACCACTAGCCATCACCTTCAGCACCCAACTAAAACCTCTCCAGCGCATCATCAAGGATCTACAACCTATCCTGAAGGACAATCCCTCACTCTCACAGATCTTGGGAGACAGGCCAGTCCTCGCTTACAGACAGCCCCCCAACCTGAAGCAAATATTCACCACAACTACACACCACACAGCAAAAACACTCACCCAGGAACCTATCCTTGCAACAAAGCCCATTGCCAACTGTGTCCACATATCTATTCAAGGGACACCATCATAGCCACATCAGCTCCCCCCCAGGGGCTTGTTCACCTGCACATCTACCAATGTGATATCTGCCATCATGTGCCAGCAATGCCCCTTGCCATGTCCATGGCCAAACTAGACGGTCTCGATGCAAAAGAATAAATGGACACAAAACAGACATCAAGAATTATAACATTAAAAAACCAGTTGGAGAACACTTCAATCTCCCTGGTCACTCGATTACAGACCTAAAAGTAGCAATTCTTCAACAAAAAAAACTTCAGACTCCAACGAGAAACTACAGAACTGGAATTAATTTGCAAACTGGACACCGTTAAATTAGGTTTGAAAAAAGACTGGGAGTGGATGGGTCATTACACAAACTAAAAACTATTTCCCCTTGCTAATTTTCCCCCTAATGTTACTCACACCTTCTTGTCAACTGTTTGAAATGGGCCATCCTGATTATCGCTACAAACGTTTTTTTTCTCCTGCTGATAATAGCCCACCTTAATTGATTAGTCTTGTTAGAGTTAGAACCCATTTTTTCATGTTCTCTGTGTATATATATATCTTCCTACTGTATTTTCCACTGCATGCATCTGATGAAGTGGATTTTAGCCCATGAAAGCTTATGTCCAAATAAATTTGTTAGTCTCTAAGGTTCCACAAGTATTCCTCATTCATTTGTGTGTATGCACTTTTTTGCCTTAACTTGTAAATAACCTTCTTATTTCTTTATCCTAGTTAATAAGCCTTTACTTAATTGGATGGCTACATGCATTGTCTCTGGTGTGAGATCTAATGTACAAATTGATCGGGGGTAAAGAGACTGAGAAACTGGGAGCAACCTGAATATTTTGCGCTGTTTGGTGTAAATGACCATTTATCACTAAATCCAGCTTAGACTGGTGGGGGCTGCCAGTGATTCCATGATAAGAGTTCTATAGTGATCTAGGAGTTCACATTTGTTACTGAGTTGGTGAAATCTAATTACAGAACATATCACTAGTTTGGAGTGTCTGCCTTGTTTTTGACAGTCTGCCCTGAGGTAGGTACTCATGGTCATGAGCCACACAGATAGCATGGCACCATGCTTTTGCTCTCACACTGGGGTCAAAGGACTCAAATTCTAACACTTTCCTATATGCAAGTCTAAGCCTAAAGGGTATTTGCAGCAACCATCTAGCATGTTTATACAGTGGCTATCTTGTTCAACACGCCTGTCTGCTAGGCAGTCTCTTACAATAAGAAACACTGTTAAGAGAGAGACTCAGACTACAATTTATTTCACTATTTCCATTAAACAATGATTAAAGAGCAAATTAAGAGCATTTTAATTATTTTAAATCATGTTATACAAAATATCACAGGATAGATCTGCAGCCTGTATGAGGCAGCCTACCTCCTTAGGCTTAAATGGAGCTACACTGATTTATGACAGCTGAGGATTTAATGCAAAGGTTTTTTTATTATTTTCTTCTTTGCAGCGGAATTATGCCTGTCATCACTCATGCTGTTAGGCACATTGTTATGCAAGTGATCCATTGCTTTCATTGGGACTATTGAATGCAGAGATTAAAGATATTGGTAAGAGTAAGAAACTGGATTAACTTTGTTTCCTGATAACCTAGCACTGCCTTTTCCAGAAGAACTTCTAGTGGCCTGTCTAAGCATAGGTAGGCACAACAAACACTACCAGTACAACTCATAGTAATGTAATACTTAACAGCAGTAAGGGATCTTTGTCTGATTCATACCAGGCATCTAGTTATGGTCACATTCTACCTTTCAGCAAATAACCTTAATGTATGGGAAAACAAGTTTCAAAATTGTAGAAGACCTAAAAGTCAAAGGGCCCAGTTTTGTCAACCTTACTCCCTTTTTACTTATTACTCCATCAGGTAAATTCCCACTGAGTCAAGTGGCAGTTTGCACCCATCTCACTTACAAATCAAGCCCCACAGATCTAAGAGCAGCTCAGAACCAAACCACTACTCTCTTGGCTTCATAGATTTTATGATCTGGCTGAAACACGCACCAATGATACTTGGATATGGTGCTGCATCTCCCTCTGGCCTCTTCAGGGTTTGAACCATTGGAAATTCACCCCTGTTCAGAAAACCATCATAAAGGCCTGTGCATCATTCATTCACTTAAGATCTATTGTGAGGATTAACTTCAGTGGCACATAGGCCTTGTACTTGTCTCTCCTCAAAGAAGTGATTTTTAGTGTGAGAAATCCCTTCCTACTCTGTTTTTAGGATCATATTTATCTTTCTGTCCTTCATTCTCCTCAACTCCCTTTTCTTTCTACTTCCAACTCTCCACCTTTTCTTCCTCTTCATACTGAACCTCTCCCATTTCTATATTTCAAACCCTTACTCCTATCCTCAGTCCTCCAACTCCACCACATGTCAACATTGTTGTTCTTTATCTTTATTTTAAAAAAATCAACCATTTAAACAAGTTCCCCCCCCACCCATTGTATGGATACTTAAATATGTAGTGAAACACCTTAAGCTTTTCACTTTGTATTCTACCAACCTGGATTCCTTTCCGGAAGTACTTTTAAAACAAAGCTTCAGGTTCATCATGTCAATAGGTTTTTGGCATACGAGATATTGATTTTATTTTTAACAACATGCTTCAATGAAGTGGGGATGGCAAATTGACTAAGAATAGTTCTGATAAGAAATTCTTTACAGAGGCTTTATTGTGCAAGATTACCTGCTCTTGGGGTCACCACCTGTAAAATAAAATTCTGCAAGTGCTTTTTATTATTAGTTTTCCTGAAAATTGGGTTTTTACATATCAGTTCCTCAGGCAGTATGATCACTAAAATAAATACAGGGGTTTAGCTATTTCCATCATAAACCTAGGCTTGGTTTCTTTCAGAGAAAGACAACTCCAACTAAGCACTTCATTGTAAACTAATTTATCACAATGGTGTGTGGGGGGAGAGATTTCTTCTTAGAATCAGATTTATTTATTTTTTTAAATGGGGAAGTTTAGTGGTTAAATCATAGAACTGGGAGTTAGGACACATGGCTTTTATTGCTGACTGATCTAAGGAAAAGGATAAATGGACACAACTCAGATATTAGGAATGGCAATATACAAAAACCTGTAGGAGAACACTTCAACCTCCCTGGGCACACAATAGCAGATCTTAAGGTGGCCATTCTGCAGCAAAAAAACTTCAGGACCAGACTTCAAAGAGAAACTGCTGAGCTTCAGTTCATCTGCAAATTTGACACCATCAGCTCAGGATTAAACAAAGACTGTGAATGGCTTGCCAACTACAGAACCAGTTTCTCCTCCCTTGGTTTTCACACCTCAACTGCTAGAACAGGGCCTCATCCTCCCTGATTGAACTAACCTCGTTATCTCTAGCTTGCTTCTTGCTTGCATATATATACCTGCCCCTGGAAATTTCCACTACTTGCATCCGACGAAGAGGGTATTCACCCACGAAAGCTCATGCTGCAAAACGTCTGTTAGTCTATAAGGTGCCACAGGATTCTTTGCTGCTGATGCAGAGTAGTGAAACTTTGGTATGAGTTAGTTTCCCGTGTATAAGATGGAGGGTTGCACAGCTTGCTTAACTATTT
Source organism: Mauremys mutica (assembly GCF_020497125.1). NCBI lineage: Eukaryota > Metazoa > Chordata > Testudines > Geoemydidae > Mauremys > Mauremys mutica. Next base: position 78,576,363 of record NC_059075.1, on the reverse strand, counting down.
ATGAAGTATTTTGAGAGCCTTGGTTGGAAGGCCTTATAGAGATGGAAAAATTCTCTAATCTTGACCCCATTTACTGAGTATCTATGATCTGTAGCAAAATGACTGATGCCTCTTTTCATTCTTAGTAAAACTACAAAAGCTATTCTCACTGATGTAGGTTCCTAATGCTTTACGGGGGCTGTTGGTTTTTCTGGCGTAAACTAATTGCTAACACAGCCACTTTTTGGCTGGTATACTGAGAATAAAATGTCTGTCCATATTTGGCCCCATATGGACAATAATACTGGTTCACACCTATTTTGTAAAGTGATTGTTAGGTTCCACAATTGTCTGTAATCTCTAACAACCAATAGCAAGTATTAGTGTCATATTGGTTGACCAGAAATAAGAATTTGTGTTTGAGGAGGGAAGAAGGTTCAGTCCCTTCGGTGACATCTGACAAGAAACTAGAGGTGAAGACATGCATCTGACGAAGTGGGTATTCACCCACGAAAGCTCATGCTCCAAAATGTCTGTTAGTCTATAAGGTGCCACAAGACTCTTTGCTGCTTTTACAGATCCAGACTAACACGGCTACCCCTCTGATACTTGAGGTGAAGACAGGTGCTGGCAGAGCAAGTTCTGAGAAGAGAATGAAAGTGTCAAGAAAAATGGGACAATTTGAAGAACATATCTTTACATTCCAAACATAAGCTCCCAAAAAGACACAGGGCCTGATTTTTTTTCTAGCAAACTCACTCCATATTTACAACAGAATACCTGAGAGCAGGATCTAACCTGCTATCTCTACAGATAATAAACAGCTAACAGAATTAGACTAGAACTGATCTCAGTTACTTTGCTGTAAATCTGAAGAAACTCATGTGTACGTATGAAATCAGTGGTGTTATTCCAGATTTATGACAGATCAGAGTTTAACCCTGTGTGTGGGACTGCCTTCAGTTCTCAGCTTTTTCCATGAGTCATCATCTCAAGAACTAGATGTGCACTGTATTTAGAGAAATATAAGCACTCTACTACAAGCAAGCAATAAACTCCACTATACAATGTAGTATTGGGAGATTAGCAAAGTCATTTGAAACTAAGGAAGTATAGGAGTACAATAATCAGGGTGCCCTTTACTTTAGTCCCAAATTTCTCTGTCCCCAAAAAAAATGTGCTTAATTTCTTTAATTATTGTAAATGAGTTCTATCAGAAGTTCTGGACTCTGAAATGTTATGTGAGTTAGAGAACTAGATCCCTGCATCATTCAAAGCTTCCATTCTTGTATCATTCATTTGGGGGTTTTGTCTTACATTTTGCCACTCTTTGGTTGAGGGATATCATCCTACTTGGCAAGCTGATTCTGGTCTCATTTGTACTGGGTGGCATCTTTCTAATTTCTAGTCCAAGTTCTAATGGACTTACTTCTGCTTTATATTTGTATGTGATAAGAATCAGTCCGATCATGTGCATTTTAATGAGGGCAAGAGACTCTTACTAGCTGTGAAGTGCAATAACAGGAGTTTTAAAATATATTGACATTTGCTTGTGAGAAGTACCCAGTGGGTCACATGCTTAGCCAAAGCTTCTTTGAACAGCTGGTTATAGGAGATTGATGTTTAGATCCCACAAGCATAAACTCCTTTGAGATTTCTGGCACTTCCTTTCCTAGCTGGAACAGAACTATCACAATGGCAGCCTTTCTAATTTTGAATCAGTATTTCTGTATCCACAAATAGGATGTACAGAAGTTAAGGGGAGGGGCTGGAGGGGGGAAGGTTTGGGAAGCAGTCACCCAAGCATTTTTCCAATCTCTTTCCAATCTCCAAAAATGATTGGTTTGGATTTGCTTTTCATTTCAGGCAAAGTTTCAAGCTGGATCTTATTTTATCCAAACCAGTTTGCCCATATGTCCTTTGTAGAACAATTCAACAGGAATTAACCAGTATTGTTTATTAAGGAAAATGTAGAAGCCATTATCATTCTATTGAACTAAATAGGATTCTATTAAAAATATTAAGTATTGTGACTACAGAGAATGAGAACATTTCTATTACACCAGGCCATGGAATATTATTCCCCAATTCCAGAATTAAATTGACTTTTTTTAAAAACTAAAACTATATGTAGGATACAATCCTCTATTATGTTTTATGAAATTTTCCCGACATATTATATCTACTCCCTTGATATCTGCAGTAGCTCCAATGGGATGATTAATTGAATATTTATTAAAATATACAGGTATTTGGTAATATTCAGAAGTACTCTGGGTATAATATTACTGGCTCTGGCCATTGCCATATGCCAAATCAGAAAGCTCCATTTGGCTTTTTTTTTTTTATTTCCATTACTTCATTTAAAACAGTTAATTTTCATGAATAACAAGTTAGAACAGCCATTTCATTTTGCAGATGTAGTATAATAAATTTTTCCAAAACAAGACAGACATCTTGTAGGAAGTTTTCAGTTATCCTTATATAATTCACAGTTTGTTTTGTAGTGGGGAAGAACGAGATTTGAAATGAGCCAATGTGTACGTGGCTCATGGATATTTTCAGTGCAGTTTGATTTAGGTTGACTTAGGGGTAAAGTACATGTTGAACACACAGCTTCAGCAAAATCAATGAAATGGAGGTTTCCAAAAATAACAATAGAATGATTCACTCGTGCAATTCCTACAAGAAAAAAGTCTGTCTCTCATAGACCATGTAATTTTCTTGCAGTGTTATGGCCTTGTGCACTGGTGGCATCATCTCAAAAGTAAGCAGCATCGGTCTTGGGTTCAGCATCTGAGTTGAGAAGGAGAATCTGGCCCTAAAGTATAAGGCACAAGTGCTGCAGGCACTTCTGCATATTAGTAACTTCACGCATGTGAATAGTCCCAAAGTTACTGATGTGCAGGAATGTTTGCAGGATTAAAACCAAAGTGTATGTAATCTATGATAAAGTCAGTTTGTAACATTTATGGTAACTAACAAATATGGCTGCAAATTACATAAATATCACATCAATTATATGTGGAAAGTGATCACTTTGCAGCTAAATTACACACAGGAAAATTCCATTTTTCACACAGTAGAAATACAGCACTTTGTACTGCATAAGTTACTGGCAGCAGCAGCATTGTCGCAATATACCAATTCTTCAAAAAAACTTTTAATAAAACTGGAGTGTCCTGTTAGATAAGCAGAAATCGTTACCTGAGTTGTAGGTTTCCTTGCAGCTTTAAAAGTCCATCTATCTGGCAACATCTACAGAAGCTCTTCAAATCAATGTCAAGGATGTCAGTGAGCAGTGAAATAAGGGAAAGAATGATATATGTCCTCTAAAATGATCTTTTCATCAGAAGAAATACAACACTTGAGCATTAAATAAATAAAATGCATTTTACTGACAGCAAATTAAGATACAGCTATCAAACTGATAACAGAACTGAAAGTTTGCTAAGTTCATCAGTCATAGCTGGACTTAGATGGAAGTTCTCTCTCCTGCCAAACCAGCTTATTAAGTAAAGAGTGCAGGGAGTTCACCTGGTAGAATTTCAAAGTATTATTTTCTTCTGAATGGAGAACCACAAGACATTTGGAGTTTGGGTTCTGTTCAGATGAACACTTGGATGTTTATCGACATCACTATTTAAACTTCCGATAATTACAAATTTAGTGCAAGATTCTTGGTTGTGATATAGTCACTTTGAGCTGGTCTAGTGGAACAATGGGACAGCCTTAAACGGGAAGTCCCTAGGCCTGGCTGATGAAAAGCCAGTGTAGCTCTCTCTATGCTATCCGTCTTCATCAGAAGGGGCAGAATGGGAATGGCTGAATAGCGAGAGTTGGCAAGAGCACTGCTTGATTCCATTAATCCCTAGAAAACAGAACAGCCCATGCCTAGGGAATATTACCAGCAGTGTGAAACAGACAGCTGCCTTTACTTCTCTGCACACACCCTCACCTGTGCTGGTCCTGTGCTGACCAGAGCCAGGCCCAAGAATTTAGGATGTGGTAAAGGGTAAATTTTCAAGAGTGCCAAAGTCCTATTTTCAAACATGATTTAGGCATTTAAGAAATGGAGTCCCACTGACTTTCAGTGAGACACTTTCCTAAGGCCCAGATCCTCAGAAGCATTGGGAGTTAGGCACCTAATACAGTGCTTTGTATGAGCTAGGTGATATTATTATAAATGCTTTTGAGGATTTGGACCTACTTCTCTTTTGAAAATGGGACTGAGTAAAATTTTCAAAAATAAAACCCAATAGCTCTCTTTCAAATGCAGGCTCTCACTTGAAATTTCATTAAGATCCCCTTTCTGAATGGACCAGAACATCCTTTCGCTTGGCAGTTCTGATAAGAAATAGAAAGTAAAGAGGTAAACAAATTAATAAAATGTTAATCATGTGACTTCTCATGACATTTTTACTTGGTTTGCAGAACTTTAATCACCAAAAAGTTGTCGTCATTTTCCAACTTTCTACTCATAGAAAATCTCTGAATTTCCACCAGTACATCAGTTTATGTACGTTAACAAAAAGCCCTATACTAACCTTATCAGCAGGACACCTGGGACAGTTTATTATAACTTTAAAGGGAGATCACCTTTGTGACCCACAAATCTTCACAGTGTTCCTTGATAACAATGTCACTCATGCTCAAGAAGTCTTATTTTTCTTTCCTGAATGCCAAAGATCAGTTAGTTCAGTATAGCCTTTAAAAAAAAAAAAAAAAAGGCAAGCAACCATTTAGCACATATGTCTTCACAATTTCCCAGGTACAAGTATCAATCAGATTAATTTTAAAGAGATTCCACAACCAGATTTGCAAGTTATTATTACGTACGTTTTATCTGGGTTCTGCCCACACAACTTTCATGCAAATTTGTATCTTGTTAGTGGCATGGTCAAACATAGCCATGATTTGTCTTTACACCTAAATATAGTTAATACTCAGCTGATAACCATGACATTTAGCGGTGTATAGGCTATTTGGAGGGCCAAACACATGGTTGCCTTCCTGTTTACCAATTCTGCATGCTGCTTTTATGCTGTGTGGTTAGAACTCCATAACATTACCTGTGTGATTGATTTTGCTAATTCTTCCCTGAGCCCACTGCTTCAGGAGTTCCTGGTGCCATTCCAGGCATAGCGTCTAGGTCCTCTATCCCCTGAAGCACCATGGGATAGCTGCCCAGGTTTTTTCTTGATACCCTAGTGCTTGTGTTTGAAAGTGGGGAAAAACAAGCACAGTTGTGGTGATGGTAGACTTCCTGCTGTGTGGACACAAGTTGAACCATGTTACTTGTACCTGGTGTGTGTGGGAAAATCTGCAGCTTAAGCCATATTGTATTAATTTGAATAATGTGTGTGACTGATTTTCAGTGTAACAGGAGATTTTAACAGATTGTGAACAATCACAGATTGACCTCAGTAGTTGATGCTACTGGTTCCTTCACTACTAGGGGAAAATATGATCTATTGCACTTACGAAGGTGGCACACATCTGTTATAACATGACACAATTAAAGGTCTGTCAGCAAAATGGGAAACTCTTTTCTGTCTATCAAGAAGTAGCTGAGTCCCTGATGCTTTCAAAGATGGAGATAATGGACATGAGGGATTTATTTTATTCAGTGCAAGTGGCACCTCTGCACATAAGATGGAAAAAATCCCCGAAGCCTGATTACCACTTGACAAGCAGTTACATTTGAAGAATACTAATTGTACAGTTAAAGCCAACAGATACTGCATATAAACAATAGCAGTCTGGAACTGCTCAGATTTTCATTCTGGGAAATACAAATGCTAATGCATGCTGGAAACAATAGTACAAGTTTCTGAACAAGATAGTCCTGTAAGAATAAAGAAATAGCTTTATGGTTCTTTAACAAAGAGGTGGGCTTTCTCAAGCCAATTCAGGAAGTGGCTGAGAAGGTGATATGTGTCTATTACAATTTCCACTGTGTGGTTTGCCTGCCTTGTATTGACCTGGATAATTTTCCTGTTTCATTTTTATGAACACGCAAATGCTAGCTATGGGTAAAAGTCTTAAATCAGCATTTACAATTCCATTCAGTCATCTGCTGATTTCTTTCTTTGCAAAGCTAGCTGCAGTGATAGGATTTCAGGTCTTCTCCAAAGTGATTAAAATTAGCCATAGTGACTTTGTTGTTTCTAAACAAGGGTTACTTTCAGGTTGAAGGCCCTATGCTGGCTGACCCATTATGTGCACCTGAGTCCCAAACAGTGACAAAACCTCAAGGAATAGTTTAAAACAAGAAGAACTTGTTACTTCCTGGAATGTCCATGGAAATTAAAGGGAACCATCTGATGTGTTACTTCTGCAAAAAGAAACAAGGCATTTTAGTTTCACAGGTGAGGGAGTAGACCTGATCAATTTCTTTTAATCTTTGTAACTATAGTAGAATACACGTGAAATCCTCTCTTCATCTGTGGTGAAACTCACTCCTGTGAGGAGGGCTAAGACAAGGCCTATGCATGACTGAAATCTCATTGAAGTTTTATTTTATGTTTTACATTCATGACCCTCCGCACAGGAATGAATTTCACCCACTGTCTATGAAACTAGAGAATATGGAACAAGCCAGGCCTAGCGTGTCCTTTTCCATCACTAACTTTATGATTCTTCTGACTCATCTCAGGATCAGGAGAGTTTGAAATATGGCTTAGAATAAACCTTTGCTTCTCCCACCAAGGCTGCATGAGCATGACAACTGAGGACTGAGCCCTTTAGCTGATTGTTCCTCCTAGGAAAATCCTTGGTATGTTTTTTTTCTCCATTGCCTTACATATCCTATATTTTATGAGGTGATGAAAGTTGAATAGGGTAACCAAGGTGAGGGTGTATCTATAATTTAGATAATCACATTTTAAACAGTGTTCTTTACACCAATGCACCCTTTAGTAGGGAGAACTCACCTCTAGAGCATCTCCTTAAACCAAGACATGTGTTGTATTGCAAAAGTTCTTCCACTTGAACACTCCACCCCCCTATCTGGTTTTGCTGCCATCTGAATCTTTTGTAGCCCACCTCTCCAGTCAGATCACCCTTCACTTTTGGGCCCTTTCAAGGGAAATAGAAAAGGCCAAACCAAAAAAAACACCCAAGCCTAATAGCACTATTGCTAGGTTTTCAGCATCCCTCCCACCCCCTTTGAAACTTGTCTCTCTCTTTGCCTCTTTTAATCCCAAGGTTTATATTTCCTCTCTTGCTCAGGGAGGAGAGAACCTAACCTCTCCTCTCCTCTGGGTTTCCAGCTCAGGGACCCTGTATTATGCAGCTAAGGCCCACCCCCTTACAATCCCTTGCCACTTCCTTGGACTGGTCCTACCTTTCCCCTATTTATCATTGTCTCTCACATAGCTACAGACTTTCTACAGCTGCGCTGGAGTTTTGTCTCCTTATACAGCTTCCTATCAGCCTTCTACTAAGTAATTTCCTCTAGCAGACCCCAGGATCCTTCTCTAGTTTGCTTCAATTCTGTCTTTATTGGTCCCCCTCCTCCATCTCAGGTAGGCCTGATACTAAATTGGTCCTGCCCTCAGGTGTAAACTGGTAGGCTAATTTGACCCTCTGACTCTTGTTAATCCTTTATTTAACAACATGAGGTATATAGTTCATCTCTCATCCTAACATCTTACTTAGCTTTTTAGTTGCTAGTGACCTTAAACTGAAGTCCTTTCTGAGCTATCCACAATGATGCCTGGATCTTAATTCAGAATCAGCATTATATTTAAGTACATTATGTGTTATTAAAAAAAAATACTGATCTGCATCATTGGACTTTACCATGGAATTTCCTATTTAGTTTAAAGAGAACTACCAAGTTTAGTTTGAATTGTTCTATCTGACTGATGTTATGCCACATCTGTCCACAATTTATTTTATTTGCTAGCTAGCAGAAATGTTGCACAGTTTTATTAGATCATTCTGAAGTTCTTCTCAGTTCTCTTTAAACTAAATAATCCTAAATAATGGTGTGTCATAAAAGCATAAACTGTGGCAGTCCTTGAAATATATAAATATATCAGTAGTCTTGGATATATATATTGGATATGTATATGTGGTCAAACCCAGTGTTTGCATTATTCAAGGTACACAGTAAAACAGGCGAATATAATGGAAGACTGAGGATAGTGATATAACTGTTGTTACAGGTTGGGTTAAAGCTCATGGAAAGTAGTGGGCATAAACTAAACATCATGCTTCGTTTAAAATAGTAGAGAAAGTTAAGCTAGTTTTATGAAATAATAGCAGTCTCTGCCCAAAACAAAGCACATCAAAGACCACCCAGGAAGCTGACCTATATAAGGAAGGGGTTTTGCCAAGTATTGATTGACTAGATAGGTGTCTGTGTGTGTGTGAGTGAGTGAGAGAGTGAGTGAGAGAGAGGGAAAAAAAGCAGAGAAGGAGGCTTTAGACAAGCACAGTGTGTATAGCCCCTCTCAGACCACTATAGATAGGACTTTGGGGTCTGGTGTTAACTCAGAGGCTTGGGTCTGTGAGCCAAAGCACCATCTCCTGTTTGGTTCTTCCTGTGTTCAGGAAATTGGACTTTCTACATTCTTTTGAAACAAAGAAGACTGCATCAAAGGTACAGCTGTGTAGCCTGTTGTATTAATTTAGAGGGAATGAAGAGTTCAAAGAGTTAAAGGTGTTAACATGACCCTGTCACTACCCAACATGAAACTGTGTTAATCAGTGTTTGGGGGTTGGAATACAGAGACCTCAGCCTGCTTATTACCATGGTACATAGAGAAGGAAGGAGTCAAAGCATTTGAAATGTAAAGTACTAAGTATGACTTCCATTTTAACATCTCTTGTTCCTTTTCCCATTTGCTGTAGAAAGTTTTTAGAAGGGGAGGAAAAAAAAACCCTCTGCTTGACAATCTGTCAGGATAACTATGTTTCTTCTGCTCTAGGCTTTTCTTTGGCACTCAAGAATTAGTGTATTGACCATATAATAGTCCTAAAATCTTAACATGATTTTTTTCATCACAGATGGCAGGACTGTCAGTGAAAAGTCACTAATGATTATAAAACAATGGTACTAGCTATAGAAAAGTTGCTGAACATTGCAGAAAATGTTGGGAAGTCTTGTATGAATTGACCAGGGAATCTTACTTTCATAGACAAGAAAAAGTGCATGCATCTGCTTCCTAGCTCTGTTCCTAATTAATGTCAATGGGAAGTTTACCAATGACTTCAGTAGAAACAGAGTTAGACTAATGCTGATACTTTATTGATCTTCACTGTCACAATCTATACAATATCTTGGTTATATGATTTGTTGTTACACATTGTGCATAGTATTGCTATAGTAAATGTGTGTGGGCCCTTCATAGACTGGCCCTGTGTAAATCAGTTACTTAGCAACAGTGCTCATTACATGCCAAACACAGGGTTTGAGGTCTCTAAATAAGACAAGCTGAGGGTGGTTGGGTCAATTGTATGGGGAAACTCTAATGGAAACCCAGCTGCTTTAGGAAACAGTGCTAATACTTCTGTAGATGGCACTAGTGAGGCAACTGTCCAGCTTGGTACTTGGGAACGCATTTAATTGCATAGAATACTTTTCACTTGCTTTCCTAAGATGCTTGGTGGTATTTGTGCATGCTGTTAAACATGTTCCATATCAGAGGTTGCTCTGTTTCAGTGTTATTGAAATGGTCTTGTTTATAAAAGGCTTTTGGATCCTTCAACTTGAAAGCCATAATTATAAAATTGTGATATTGTTATTTCATGTCTACTGTGGATCCCTAGTCATAAACTAAAGCTGTACTGCCATTTGCAGCAGAACTTGCAAGGGAGGAAAACAGTACCACTCTCTACCTGGCAGCAGGGGCTGCAAGATGCTGGGGAGAAATGAAATCTACACCTCTCTGAGCCAACTCTCAGTGAATCTTGACCTATATACAGTATTTCTGATGCTCCTGCTGTCAATTTCCCATTCTAAGTCATCTCAATATAGCAACAGTCCTGTAATGACTTAGGCTATGTCAGCACTACAAATGTATGTTGGCCTAAGTTATGTTAGGTTCAGTGCAGGGTCTTTTGGGATGATTTTGCAATGGGGCTGAAACAAGTTGTGTAACCCCCACACCTTCTTGGTGTGGTGCTCTGTCTCATCTAGTGGCACTGAGACCTCTTAAAGACCAAGGTTAATGAGTCTGCTCTACAGTAGAGGCTCATGCATTTAGCTCTAGAGGTCCCAGGTTCGATCCTGCCTGCCAACGACTGGGAGCTGTCAGTGTTACAGTTGCACAGGGGTGACTGGGAGCATGAGGACAATGTCTCATAATTCCATTTGCATCTCATAATTTTTGTCCCTTCTTGTCAAAATCCCATAAATCTGCATGTCACTCCTTAATACTCATCATCTCTGACAGAAGCACAGCTCTGTACTATTGTCATGAACATTGCAGTATTTTCAGAGCTGCAAATGAGATTCCCTGGAGTTTAGATTGCTGTCATAGAAAGAAACAATTCAAGGTTTTTGGTGGAAATCACAGAGTAGCTGGAGGTGGTGAAATACCAGTCTGGGCCTGAGAAACAAGCGCAGACTGGTGGGACCATGTTGTCAAGCAGGTTTGGGATGACAGGCAATGGCTGCAGAACTTTCTGAGGCACAAAGCCACATTCCTGTGTCTGTGTGCCGAAGTCATCCCAGCTCTCCAGCGCAGGGACACCAAAATGAGAACTTCACTGACTATTGAGAAGAGTGGCAATTGCACTCTGGAAACTTGAAGCACTAGATTGTTATTGCCCAGTCAGGAATCAATTTGAAGTCAAGAAATCTACCCTAGAGACTGTTTGTCATGCAAGTGTGAAAGACCATTAATCACCTGCTATGCAGGACTGTGATTCTCAGGACAATTTCCAGAACATACTGGATACTTTTGCAGCACTAGGGTTACCAAATTGCAGTGGGGTGGTAGATGGCTTGCATATCCCTATTTTGGCACCAGACCACCTTGCCAGAGTACATGAGCAGAAAGGGCTACCTTTCTATGGGTATGCAAATGCTGATGGATCACTGGGATGCTTTACTGACATCAGTGTGGACTGGTCAGGGAAGGCACATATGACACACGCATCTTTAAAAACACAGGACTGTTCACAAAATTCCAGCAGGGGTTTTCTTTCCAGACCTGTGGATTACCATTAGGAATACTGAAATGCCAATAGTGATCCTGGGCTCCCCAGATTACCCCTTTCTCTCATGGCTTATGAAGCTTTACACCGGTCACCTCAACAGCACCAAGGAGCACTTCAACTACAGGCTCAGCAGGTGCAGAATGACAGTTGAATGAGCCTTTGGTGGTTTGAAAAGTTGCTGGCATTGCTTACTTACAAGATTGGACCTCAGTGAGAAAAATATCCCAATGGTTATACCTGTATCCTGTATAATATCTGTTAAGCAAAGGGGGGGAAGTTTCCTCTGGGTGGAGGGTGGACATGGAGTAGCTGTCTGCTGAATTTGAGCAGCTAGATTGTGGACTATTACAAGGGCTCAACATGGAGCACTACAGCTCAGGGTAGCTTTGAGAGACCATTTTAATAGTGAGCCCGAGTAGTGTGTGTGGCTGTAGTGTGCTCCACTTGGCCTTGCTTTTTTGCAGCTTGGTATGAATCTTGTAGTGATGGCTATGCATGTAGGAATGTAACATTGTCAATGCTCCTATTAGTGTTTGTAAATGATATTATGGATTCTGTGACACAGTGCAGTAACAGGAAATTGGTCACTCTCTGATCTATTCAGCACCAGCCAGTATATGCTATGAACAAATATAGATGGATTGTTTTAGAGAATAAAATTATATTTTTGGAACAAAATTCAGACAATGAAATAGATTAAGAGACCAGAACTTATGAAGGGGAAGGAACAGTCATTTGCATTTCAGGTACACATACCTGTGGGTTTCACAGCTCAATTTATGTGAAGCTGTGAGATTGTCTTTAATGTCCCCTTAAGGTGAAGTGGTATCAAGTGGTATGGGTAGTGCACTTACAACTGATGCCATGTGAAATATTGAGGGGTGGTATAGCGTGGTCCTGATGTTGAGTTCTCTATGGGCTTCAGAGAAAAGCAAGCCTGGGAATATTGAATTTGCAGGTCCACCAGAGTCTGCAGCATTTGTTTGCTGTCTGAGATGTGCAAGCGTCTTCTGCCACACGTCCCTCTCTTTCCTGTGCCTTTCTCCTCTCCACTCTATCCTCATCTATGCTGTCTACAAGCATATTCCAGGCCCTCTGCTCATTCTCTGATGCAGTACTGGCTTGCAGGATCTCCTGGAACATGTCATCCCAAGTCCTCTTCTCTCTCCTCTTTATCTGGCTCAGGTGTTTTCCAGGTGTGGAAGGGAAGTCTTCGAAGGCTTCAGTGGAAGCAACTGTAGATAAAACACAGAGACACCATTGCCAGTGTATTCACAATGGAAATAGAAACTTAAGATGCTGAAATCACTCCTCTTGCTCCCACAAGTTGTAAGCACTACCTTCTCAGTTCTGCTTGGGACTGATTGAGCATGGTGCCAGTCATAGCACCAGCCATGATGAGTATGGCCCTCTGGGATTGGGGAAATGAGGAGGGAATAGCTTGGTTGCATGATTCTAGTTGCACAGGGCAATGGAATTGAATACTAGCACTATTTTCCACATGAAGTAGTGATTTTAGCTGATATCTCACTCCTGAGGGTAACAGAGAGAGCACAGCTGCTGCTGCTGGTATCCTAATGTAACCTGGGCCTGTATGCTGATAGCCTGTGTATGCAATGGTACCTGCTGAAGTAATCACTGAGTGACATGAGAAAGTGTCCTACTAAGGTGGAATAGATAAAGCAGCCCTTCCCAGAAACCTTCAGCAGAGGATTACAGAGTACCTCCAGGAAAGTTTCATAGAGATCTCTACGGAGGATTCCCAGGACATCCCAGTGTGCATAAACTACTCTGTGTGAACCTCACTGCCTAACTTTAGAGGGGAACGAAAAACAGGTAGCATTACTACCTCTCTTGGTTGTTCTACTATCTCTTCTAGCACAAGTAAAAATAAGTAATCAAAAGATGTGTCCCATTACTGTTGGGTTGCCATCCCTGTAACTTCAAAGCAAACTGCATATTTATCAGAGATTGCTTGCTTGTGCTTGACTGGCAGGACTATGGTGAAGTAAAAAACATGTCCTGGCTCACTTTGCAGTTGCATTCCTCCAATTACCTGCCCCCCATACTCCTTCTCCTTTTCACCCACTTCCTCCTCTTCACTGTTCATGGCAGGGGTCTGTGACTAGGGCTCCTTGGAAGGATGGCATGCTGCTCTTTTTAAAAGTGACAGGTCTGTGGCTCAGCTTTGGATCAATTGTTGGCCTTCCGGTATGTCTGCTCTAGCTTGCTGGCTTTCACACAACACTGATGTTGGTCGCTGTCATAGCCCTTCTCCTGTATCTCCTGAGCAATCTGCTCATAGATGTCCATGTTGGTACAGCTGGATCGGATCTGTGCCTGCACAACCTCTTTTCCTCATAAGTGCAGGAGATCCAACATCTCCTGTGTACTCCAGACAGGAGCACGTCTGCAGCATGTAACCAGCATGGTCAGCTGGGCAGTTACACTCAACAATGAATAACTGTTCGGGGTGCTCACCAAGCTGGACAACCAGGAAAAGGAATTTGCCCTCCCTTTTAAACCTCCGAAAATATTTGAAACTTCTTGTCTACCTGACCCCTAGGCAGCAGAATTCACAATGGTGACCAGAGTGGTCAGTGTGGTGCATTGTGGGACAGCTTCTGGAGGCCAGGAACAGTCAACTTAAGTAACAGGTAACACTGTGAGTGTGTAGACACTAACTGAACTGACCATTACTCTACATTGCTTGGGGAGACGGTATTATTAAATTGGCTTACCAAGGTACTTAAGTCAGTGGGAGCCAAATTTAAGTGAAGACGCATCCTAACCATGTAGTGTAGACCAAGTCTTACACACAGGTTTAACTTCAGGCACATGAGTAGTCTCATTAACTTCAATAGGACTATTCACACGTTTCAAGTGTGTTGTAAGTCTTTGCGAGGTTCTAGCCTATTAGAAGAATAAAGGTGGCTGATTAGGCAGAAAAAATTCAGAAGGGGACCTAGTGATGTCAGCAACAAGTTAAATTTAAATATTAACTTTCTTCTCCTCCTGATGCCCTCTGTGCAATTTCACACAGTGGAAAGGAGATAGAAGCTACCTTTGGCCATAAGTAAAGTCACACATGGCAGTGAGAGATGTGAGATTTTTCTCTCCTCTGCAAAACTATCAAAACTGCAGCTTTCACTTTGCTTGTGACAATCTTCACACATCTGAAGAGCTCTGACCCTAATTAGTGTGTTGCTATTTGTGTATGATAGCTTATTCCAGTGCAACAAATCACCTGGATTGTTATGGATGTCAAGAAATACGAAGTGCTAGTTTACATTAGAAAAATAATAAGGGGTTTTGTGAGGACTCCTCTCCTTTTCTGACTACTTGTCTACTTTTTAAAATCACAGGGTCAGTAACATCAAATTTGAACATCTTGGGTTTAGGATGCAAAGCTGTGAAAGCAGCATCTGTTCTCTGGCAAGCTCTATAGGCAAGTGAGCTCAAAAGTCGCCTCTAGATCTCTCACATTGTTAAACTATTGACCCTTCCAGATACTCTTCCCCTTACTTATCTTTGTTTCAAAGGAGTTTGTACTCCTTCCACCTGTTGGAGATTAAGCTCCTGTGCAAAATCGTTAATGTAAATCCCCTTTTCATTTAAAAACAAACAAACCTGTTCCCTAATAGCCACATTCATGTTTGTATGAATAAATGTTGCACATACTGAAATCTAAATTCACTTTATGTAAGCTATATTTCTATAGTGCCTCTCATCCAAGAATCTTGAATTGTTTTACAAAAACAAATGCCAACAGTTTGAGACAGGTAATTTATCATACCCAATAGAAAGGGGAGTGATAGTTTCATCCAAATATAATCTTCCTCCTCATTCCAGGGCATTCAGATCTTGGATGTAGGTTTTCCAGTTTGGGCCAATCTCTAATTTATAGATGGGTAAACCACAGCACAGAGAATTAAGTTATTTGCCCAAGATCATTCACTGTTTCAGCAGCAGAAACAGGAATAAAATCCAGGAATCCTGGTTATTCCTAGTGTGTTCGCTTCACTAGACCATAATGCTGCATCATTCCTAGCACAAGTTATTCCACAGATGGTTAGTGGATCTTTCTTTGTGAATTGGGCAGTTTGGTCTCTGGCTCAAGTTAAATCTGGCCCCATGAATTGTGGAAAGCAAAGGTGGCATTAAACCACTTTGTACCTCGCCATCATCCTTGGATCCTGTGCCAAGCACAGATCAGGTGGAACCAAGGAGTAGGGCTTTCTCTTTTAAAGGCCTCACTTTTCTCCTGAACTTCTATCTAGAACATTTTGCCCTATTGAACCAAATTTTGCCCTCAAATCTATGAATACAGCTCCTATACCCAACATTTACCTCCAGTGGCAACACTTAGTCCACTGTATACTAAGGCTGTTATCCTGTATCCATGCCATCAGGGGCTCATTCACCTGCACATCTACCAACATGATATGTGCCAGCAATGCCCCTCTGCCATGTACATTGGCCAAACGGACAGTCTCTACGCAAAAGAATAAATGGACACATCAGGAATCATAACATTCAAAAACCAGTGGGAGAACACTTCAACCTCTCTAACCACTCCAGTGACAGACTTGAAGGTGACAATTTTGCAACAAAAAAAGTAAAAAACAGACTCCAAAGAGAGACTGCTGAACTCAAATTAATATGCAAATTAGATACAATTAACTTAGGTTTAAACAGAGACTGGGAATGGTTGGGTCATTAGACTAATTGATTCTATTTCCCTATGTTAAGTTCTCCTCACACCTTCTATGAGTCATCTCAATTATCACTTCAAAAGGTTTTTTTCTCCTTCTGATGATAGCTCATCTCAATTGATTGGACTCTTCCAGTTGGTATGCATACTTCCACCTTTTCATGTTCTCTGTATGTACAAATATCTCCTGTCTGTGTGTTCCATTCTATGCATCTGAAGAAGTGAGCTGTAGCCCATGAAAGCTTATGCTGAAATAAATTTGTTAGTCTCTAAGGTGCCACAAGTACTCCTGTTCTTTCTCCTGTATCATGTATCATCATGTTTGTTAGAGAGAGAGTGGTGTTGCACAGGACTCAGAGCTTTAGTTCTAATCACAGCTGCTTCTGTAAGAGGTAGAAATCACAGGAAAATGCCAGGAGACCTATAATGCCCACAAGCAGTCAGGGCCTCTCACTTTAAAACTCTTCTGTAGGATACATCCAGCAGCACAGTGACCCCTACGATGGTGTATTGGACTCAAAGTGAAGACTGCCACCTACTGAATCACCACTACTATTTCCTGCAGCACCTACATAGTTCATGACCTGTACAACCTGATTTCACTGAGTTCCAAAGAGTTTGCTTCATCCTTACTCTGGGGCATTATTGATCTTGGGATTTATTAAGCAATGCTAGACATGCACTTCGGAAGAGACAATGGAAATGCATGAACATTTGGTCCTTCCATCTATACCTTTATTCTATGGTTGCTATTGTTTTCAAATAATCCTAGGGAATAATATAATATATATATATTTTAAAATATATTGGCAAGATTGAAAAAAGGAGGAAGCTGTTCAAATGCATAAGAACGCCAACCAGATTACAGAAAAGGCTGCATGGAAAAAAACCTTTAAAAACTTCTAAGGTACATCATACTTGCTATGTTGCTGAATGTACAAGGCATAATCTAATGCTGGGGTTGGCAACCTTTCAGAAGTGGTGTGCCAAGTCTTCATTTATTCACTCTAATTTAAGGTTTCGCGTGCCTGTAAAAAATTTTAATGTTTTTAGAAGGTCTCCTTTTTATAAGTCTATAATATATAACTAAATTATTGTTGTATGTAAAATAAATAAGATATTTAGTATGTTTAAGAAGTTTCATTTAAAATTAAATTAAAATGCAGAACCCCCCGGACCAGTGGCTAGGAACCATGCAGTGTGAGTCCCACTGAAAATCAGCTCACGTGCCGCCTTTGGCACATGTGCCATAGGTTGCCTACCCCTGATATAATGTTTTTCAGTTATTATTTACTCTGGAATAAGTGCCTGAAGTCCTCTATTTATATTTAGACCAGATAGAGCACAGTCACTGGCAGTGCACTGTTCCCCACGGAAGTGTCTCTCGCTTGAACTTGAAAGGACCATCACTAGAGGAGCAACAGTGATTCAACCTTTATAATCCATTTAGTCCTTCAGTCTTTGCTCCCTCTCCATTGCAATGATCTATGAAAAGGCAAATTAGTGCCATCACGTTGGTAGTGGTGGTTTATGGTGCAAACATGTATCCAAGCTGAGTTCATCATTTGTTTCACCTAGGCATTGAGTAGGTATCAGATTGTAATAATATTAAGCCTATACTAAACTGATGCTATACTGAAATCATCAACAAAAAGGGTTGTGGATTACAGGGACCAGAAATAGTCCAAAAGCCACAGTGAGAGTATTATCCCTAGTATAGTAAGAAGTTGGGGAGGGCATATACTGGTCCCCCTCACCAATCTTCCCCAATTGCTGGAACTATACTACATGAATTAGAAAAATGTGAGGTGGAAGGCTCCATATCCATTATCAATCCCCTGAGCTATACAGTTCCTTACCCCTTAATTTCAATTTCAATTATCCCCATGTTGACTGGGTACATGTCCCCTCAGGATGAAATGCAGAGACAAAATTTCTCTACTTTAAATGACTGGTTATTGGAGCAGCTGGTATAGGAACTCACAAAGGGAGAGGCAATTCTCAATTTAGTCCTGAGTGGAGCACAGGATCTGGTCCAAGAGGTAACTATAACAGGACCGCTTGGAAATAGTGACCATAATATAATAACATTTAACATTCCTGTGGTGGGAAGAACACTTCAACAGCCCAACACAGTGGCATTTAATTTCAGAAAGGGGAACTATGCAAAAATGAGGAGGTTAGTTAAACAGAAATTAAAAGGTACAGTGACTAGAGTGAAATCCCTGCAAGCTGCATGCACACTTTTCAAAGACACCATAATAGAGGCCCAACTTAAATGTATACCCCCAAATTAAAAAACACAGTAAAATAACTAAAAAAAGAGCCACTATGGCTTAACAACCATGTAAAAGAAGCAGTGAGATATAAAAAGGCATCTTTTAAAAAGTGGAAGTCAAATCCTAGTGAGGTAAATAGATGGAAGCATAAACACTGCCAAATTAAGTGTAAAAATATAATAAGAAAAGCCAAAAAGGAGTTTGAAGAACAGCTGGCCAAAAACTCAAAAGGTAATAAACATTTTGTTAAGTACATCAGAAGCAGTAAGCCTGCTAAACAACCAGTGGGGCCCCTGGATGATCAAGATACAAAAGGAGCACTTAAAGACGATAAAGTCATTGCGGAGAAACTAAATGAATTCTTTGCTTCAGTCTTCATGGCTGAGGATCTTAGGGAGATTCCCAAACCCAAGCTGTCATTTGTAGGTGACAAATCTGAGAAATTGTCACAGATTGAAGTGTCCCTAGAGGAGGTTTTGAAATTTAATGGATAAACTTAACAGTAACAAGTCACCGGGGCCAGATGGCATTCACCCAAGAGTTCTGAAAGAACTCAAATGTGAAATTGTGGAACTATTAACTATGGTTTGTAACCTGTCCTTTAAATAAGCTTCTGTGCGCAATGACTGGAAGATAGCTATGTAACACCAATTTTTAAAAAGGGCTCTAGAGGTGATCCCGGCAATTACAGACAAGTAAGTCTGTCAGTACCGGGCAAATTAGTTGAAACAATAGTAAAGAATAAAATTGTCAGAGACACAGAAGAACTTAAATTGTTGGGCAAAAGTCAACATGGTTTCTATAAAGGGAAATCATGTCTTAATAACCTATTGGAGTTCTTTGAAGGGGTCAACAAACGTGGACAAGAGGGATTCAGTGGACATAGTGTACTTAGATTTCCAGAAAGCCTTTGACAAGATCCCTCACCAAAGGCTCTTATGTAAATTAAGTTGTCATGGGATAAGAGGGAAGATCCTTTCATGAACTGGGAACTGGTTAAAAGACAGGGAACAAAGGTTAGGAATAAATGGTAAATTTTCACAATGGAGAGGGGTAACTAGTGGTGTTTCTCAAGGGTCAGTCCTAGGGCCAATCTTATTCAATTTATTCATAAATGATCTGGAGAAAGGAATAAACAGTGAGGGGGCAAAGTTTGCAGACAATACTAAACTGCTCAAGATAGTTGAGACCAAAGCAGATTGTGAAGAACTTCAAAAAGATCTCTCAAAAATAAGTGATTGGGCAACAAAATGGCAAATGAAATTTAATGTGGATAAATGTAAAGTAATTCACATAGGAAAAAATAACCCCAACTATACATACAATATGACGGGGGCTAATTTAGCTACAACTAATCAGGAAAGAGATCTTGGAGTCATTGTCAATAGTTCTCTGAAGATGTCCACGCAGTGTGCAGTGGCAGTCAAAAAAGCAAACAGGATGTCAGGAATCATTAAAAAAGGGATAGAGAATAGGATGGAAAATATCATATTGCCTCTATATAAATCCATGGTATGCCCACATCTTGAATACTGTGTACAGATGTGGTCTCATCATCTCAAAAAAGATATACTGGCATTAGAAAAGGTTCAGAAAAGGGCAACTAAAATAACTAAGGGTTTGGAACAGGTCCCATATGAGGAGAGATTAAAGAGGCTAGGACTTTTCAACTTGGAAAAGAGGAGACTAAGGGGGGATATGATAAAAGTATATAAAATCATGAGTGGTATGGAGAAAGTGAATAAGGAAAAGTTATTTACTTGTTCCCATAATATAAGAACTAGGGGCCGCCAAATGAAATTAATGGACAGCAGGTCTAAAACAAATAAAAGGAAACTCTTCTGCACACAGTGCACGGTCAACCTGTGGAACTCCTTGCCTGAGGAGGTTGTGAAGGCTAGGACTATAACAGGGTTTAAAAGAGAATTAGATAAATTCATGGAGGTTAAGTTCATTAATGGCTATTAGCCATGATGGGTAAGGAATGGTGTCCCTAGCCTCTGTTTGTCAGAGGATGGAGATGGATGGCAGGAGAGAGATCACTTCATCAATACCTGTTAGGTTCACTCCCTCTGGGACACCTGGCATTGGTCACTGTTGATAGACAGGATACTGGGCTGGATGGACCTTTGATCTGACCCAGTATGGCCATTTTTATGTTCTTATGTTCAACGGAACATTAGTAGTTGAGGGTAGCATAACAGGCACAGTGGAGAGGTGCCAGCAAATCTAATGGCATTAATATAGAATTCCCTTATGAATGTATAGCTTACAAAGATAATGGCAAATCTGTTCCATACTCTTTTTACTGAAAGAAGAATACAGAAGAAAAATACATAAATTACAGTCCTTATTCCCCAAGTCCCTCATCTCCTTTTAAGTGTATTTTGAGCTTTCTGTGACAGCTAAGAAGGGATATTTTCTATGCATGATGGTTGCAGGCCCCTGGCAAGGGATGAAGGTGTTGACAAGCTCCTCCTCTACAATAGAGAAGGAGATTAACATCAAATACATCACACACTCTTCCTCCTTGCCAACAAATGAGGAGGAAAGTGTTTTTGGTTTCTTTTTGTGGTTTCTTATGTCATATTTAGAACAGCAGGATTTAATTTTAAGTTAAATATTATCAATTCAGTTATTGTGCAGGCACTGTTAGCTCTTCTGTACTCAGAAATAGCCTGTGTCTCTTGCACTAGACCGTGTGCCAGATCTAAAAAAATATGGCAAGACCCTATGCAGCAGAAAACGCACCATCACCTCTAGCCTGCTTTGAATGGCACAAAAAACAAGTGGTGATACAGCAACTTTTCAAAGGGAAAATGATAACATTTGCACAGCTGGGTAATCAAATAGTACATATGGACTTAGTGGTGATTATCTGAGTTACCAATTCAATCAAACCCCAGGAAGTTAGAACAGTTTACAGTGGATGTGAGTCTCTTTTCACACACAACAGCCTGAAACTAGTGTAACTTGACTGACTTCCATAGTTATTCCTCATTTATACTGCTGTAATCGAGCAGAAGCAGGTGCTGTGTGTGTCTATTTAGTTCAGAGAAATATGACAATTCTACTGGTTTACATGTGCATGGATTACACGTTAGACTTGCCCATACACTGCCACTGACCTTAATGGGAAATCGTACATACAACACACTGTGCTGGGAAACCTCATGTTGGAACTTTCTATGTTCCTACTGTTTCTCCCCCTCCACTCCCCATGATCTTTGTGATGTTTCTCCATCCAGCTACCATTTATTACTATGGTTAATCATCTTAACAACTATGTCTTGTGCTTGTGAACAGTGGAGTTCATGGACTGTTCCTGGAATACACATGATAAATAAGATTCTTTTATAGCACCTAGAGATGTTTTGGACATAAGGTCCTTTTCTCAAAAAAGCATGTAATCTAACTTTTTAGCCATGACCTAGCACATGGGGCGCGGAACTAGAGAGGGAGGTGAGAAGGAAAGATGTGGGTTAAGGCACTATGGTGATGGTATGTGCACCTTATAGTGGTTCAGGTAAAAGTTTCTCTATATGTATAAATAATCAATGTTGACTTATTGTGAGTCCAGAATATTCAGTAGCTTATATTTTTATCTGCCTTAATTTATTCTTGAATGAGGGAAACTATTTCATCTCAGAAATCATCTACCTACTCAGCTGCCCCACTTGCCCAGCTTATGGAAGGACTCAGGGTAAGGAAGAACCATTTGACTAGGCTGATGCACAGAAATAAAAACTGAAGAAAACTGAGTAAGATGGTGATAGATGATTTGGCAGCAGCAGACTTCTTGGCAGTGGGATGATACAGAGACATATGTTACAGTGGGAAGAGATGATATTTCTGCCATCTTTGCTATCTCCAAAAATCATCCTAAATAAGCTTCCTGGCTAGACCAGTATAAAAGGAAAAATATCTATTGTACTAGAAGCCTCCTTACATGTGGGGGCTGGGAAGACGGGGGGGGGGGAGGGCTGAATAATTTAAATGTTAAAGTATCTGTAATATTAACAAAGATGGGAAAAGATTTTTCTTAAGGAAGGGAAAAAACTACAGTTCCTTGGGGGGTGGGGGTGGAATTGGCTGCTAATATACATCTGAGACCAGAGAGAGCCAAACTGAAACTTTTCAAAAGTCTGGGATTTCATTAAATTCTGGCAAAGTTTATAACCATTAACATGTTCATTAAGTTGGTGACTAGATGGTTCATGAAATTAGTAATGAGAAAACAATAACACATTACACTTTTTTTTTTCATCCAAGGATCTCAAAGCACTTTACAAGTTTTAATTAGCTAAACCTTAGAATAATCCTGGCAGATTGGGAAGCATTATTACAGCTGTGGGAAATTTGGACTTGCTTCACAGGATTATACATTCTTTGCTTTCTGTTTGCACAGATTTAATAATTGGCCCTCAAAACTTTAATTTCACTTGTTCTGTTGGGTACAAATGTACCCAACATCTCAAAATCTGACTAAAATACCACTTCAAGTTCCACCTTGTTTCCTCTGTATACAACACAGACTCCCCATTTTCAGTGAAAGCCAATACATGATATTGGGCCCAAACCCCCTCTAGTTACGAACCTTATGTCCAGTTTTGTCTGAGTTAGGACTTGGCAACAAACCCACAAACCAGGCAGGTTTTGT
This sequence comes from Mauremys mutica, assembly GCF_020497125.1. Lineage (NCBI taxonomy): Eukaryota > Metazoa > Chordata > Testudines > Geoemydidae > Mauremys > Mauremys mutica. Next base: position 78,553,556 of record NC_059075.1, on the reverse strand, counting down.
ATAGTTTGGGATTTGTTTTTGAAGTGTTTTCACACAGCATTACAAATGGGTAAATGGAGACACATAAAAGCTACATCAATATCCCAAGGCCAGTCAGTGGTAGAACTGGGGGTGGGGCCGTCATGTGCTCAAATCACTAGTTCTCACTTCCAATTTTACAAGTCTTACTTCTAGGTCATGAACTGTAATCGCTCCCAAGTCAGGAGTTACTGTAAGTTCTATTTATCTATCTAGGTCCCTATGTGGACCACAATCATCTGTTAACTGTTTATACTGTCCACCAGGAAAAGTTATTCATTTAAGAGGAGAGTACAAAGGATAAGAGGCCTAACACAGTGAATGAGCCACCCATTCCTTGAGATAGCTCAGAAACATACAGGTGTGTGTGTATGGATGAATTCGCTTCTGAGACTGTCGCACTCTAATTCAACAACAGACATATCCTTTAAACAGAGAAGTTTGATAAAGTAAAGCAGTGTCCTTCAGAGTCAAGAGGCTTCGTACAGTGGATCTCGAGTATTGTGCCATCTTTAAGATGTATCCTCCTGCATTCTCTCTCTCTTGGCACATTCCACTCCTAGATTAGTTTTGATATACTGTATTATTAATATTGGTGGCCCCAAGTCTCTGTATGTACAAGACACACTGATGGGGCTTTCAGAGAAGCCTTTGGAGACTGGAGCACTTAAGAGTTTTGACAGTGACAGAATGCCCTAGGGCCCATATATTTATGCCAGGAAAAAAAAAGCCTGCTATTGAAATCAGTATGGTGGCACGCATTTATCTGTTCATTAAAGGGGAAAAAAAGATACACACGCGCACACACACACACACACACACCTCTCCCGTCTGAGTGTAAGAAAATATCAAAATCTGTGATAGCAATTTAGCTTTATTTTCCCATCTGGGAATTTGAAAGCCATAAACAGAGGTGTTTTTTCTTTTCTCTTCTGTAAAGTGGTTTTATAAATGAAACATTATTTATAGTATTTTTGAAAGGGAAAAAAAAACCATTTTCAGAGAGTCCCTCTGTGAACATATACTGTGACTTGGATGTTAGTCAGTGTGCAGTGTTTTTTGCAGAAGACTTCAGATGACATTAAGGTTCAGAAATAGCAACTGGAGGGAGAAAGAGAGAGAAGCAGGCTTTTAGAACTTCTGAATCTATGAAGGGCACTCTCTGGGCATGGCTGATTCCCCTCCTTGGAGAGAGAGAAAACAGGCTCAGCAATGTTAGAAACGGAGGATCTTAAAACTTGCAGCAATGTCAAAGCCAGCTGTGGCGAGGAGGAAGGAACTGAGCAACTTTGTGCCTAGCATCAGCAGTATGACTCAGTGTAAAGTAAACTGGAAAAAGGAAGGACCTATGCTGGAGGAGACAGAGACCAGCAGGAAGATGTAAATTAAGAACTACCCAGCAGGAATAGTGATCGCCTATGCATTGAAAGAGATGAATACTGTACATCTCTTTCTCTCTCTCACACACACACACACACACAGGGCTAGATTATCAGCTGGTGCAAATAACACAACTTGGAGTTTTGTTTGAAGCCAGGGAAGCTATGACCATTTACACCAGTTGAGGATCTGCTACAGAGAGAGAGAGAGAGATTCTGGGCTTTGAAAACCTGAATTACACAGATAGCATTCTATCCACCTTTTCTAAATACCACAACAGCAAAGGTGCTTCCAGATTAAAACTGACAAACTGTGCTTTACATTTAATCCTACATAACACTAGCAATGCTACAGCCAAAGGTGTCACAAGATATCTCTTTCCATTTCAAAAAGAAAAAAAAAACTTCCTGAGAAGGTTAGAAAGCAAAGTTTTTAAAAGCCATTAGATCACAGAATCCTAGAAATGTAGGGCTGGAAGGGACCTGGAGGAGTCATTTTGTCCACTCCCTGTGCTGAGGCAGGACCAAGTATATTTAGGCCATCCCTGACAGGTGTTTGTCCAACCTGTTCTTAAAAAACTTCCAGTGACAGGGATTCCACAATTTGCCTTGGAAGCCTATTCTAAAGCTTAACTATCTTTGAAAATGTTGCATTTTGAAGTGTTCCATCTAGCTCTCTAAAGGGTCAATAATGGAAACAAATGAAAATGTCTATTTTTGCAAAATGGAACTTTGAAATTTTAAGGAAAAATGTCATCTAAGGTGTGAACTTCAAAACAAATCTTTGGCCAGCTTTAAGAGTGTCAGGGGAAGCAATGTGTTCTAATATGGCCCTCTGACATGACTGGGCTTGATAGTATACTTGATAACTCTATATGCCTATCTGACTCTACTTTTATGTGAGGTAGGAACAGAGCAGGTTGAGTACTGTAAGATGGAGATCTTCTTCTTTGCACAGCTGAGTGGTTGTTGGATTCAACCAAGTTCATATCTGTACTGTAACCAGCAGGAGATTCCATAACCTAGTGGATAGAACACCAGACTAGGCTTCATAAGGTGTAGGTTCTATGTCCAGCTCTGCTACTGGTTTGCTGAGTCATTTTCCCAAGCCCGTGCCTCAGTTTACTCATCTGTAAAACAGGGATAATGATGCTGACTGCCTTTCTGAAGTGTTCTGAGATTTCTGGATGAAATCTGCTATATAAGAGCAAAGTACTCTTATTAAACTATTTGTCGGTGTCATGCTATCTAGAGTGGCTCCTGAGCATTAGTGCCAGCATCAGGGCAGACTGATCAGGAACAGGGCACAGAGCCCAAACTGGTTGTATGTTCTAGAATTAGATTTCACCAACCAAGTAACAAGTGTGAAGTTCTAAAGGAGTATAGCAGCCTTAATATGGAGTCAGTCAGTCCCCTTGGATACTCCAGTCTATTTTGCTACTCAAGAAAGCTTGCCTTTGTGATAGATGTTCCCTTAGACTAAAAATCACAATAATATTCAGGTTACTCCCAGTCCCAAAGGACCAGTCACTTACTCCATGTTAATTGTACCCCAGATCTCTCAAAGGCAATGCTTGTAGACAATCTTGTAATAAATCAGCTAAGAAAGGAAATAAGAGTTATTTTACTTTTAAAATAAGAAAATTCCATATGTCCTTTAGGGCTAACCCAGAAAAAACAGCAAGGGAGCTTTTGCTTATGCTTAGTGATTCTTGTGCCTTTAGTATCCAAGCAGCAAAAAGAACCAAGCTTCTCCTTGTCTCCTTATCCCTTTATTCCCAGAGCCCAAGCTGATAGGATCAGTTCAGGCACAATTCTCCTTTTCCTGGTGGGAGTGAGGAGTGCAATTAACAATTTTTGTCTGTGTTTCACAGTAGCTTATTTGGTTTCAAAGGCCTTCTCCTTGGGCTGGACCCCAGCAGACCTTTTAACTCAGATATTTCATATTTCTACTTGAGGTTCAAAATAACTTATTTTTCCCATTTTTATCTCTAGCCTAATTATAACTGAATAATCACTGTAAAGGTGTAATATGCTAATAACTAATGGATGAAGCAACGGCTACAACTTCTGCTGAGGTCTCATACTGGAGATGCATTAAATGAAGTGAAAAGGGAAACAAATGAATGTCTCCAATTGTTCTCCACTTCAGGCAGTAATGTACAGAAGTTAACTAATCAAGTGAGTTTCACATATAGCTTGAAAGACAGTTATGACTTTTAAAACTCCCCAAACTATCCTACTATGTTCTTCAGAAATTATCTGAACCCTTAATAAAGATATTGTATATAGACTTCTATTAACAATATTGCACTCTGACATCTGATGAGCCTTTGACACATGAGGTACATAAACACTTTTATAGTTTTAAGACAAGTAAAATTAAATTGTTACTAGTTTTATTAGGCCAATTCAAAATGCTTGTGTATTTAAATAAAAGTTTCATGCAGTGCAACTCAAGTTAAATATTCTGCTACCATCTTCTGGCTGATCACTCTATGTTGTTTTGGTCATTTCATGATAGCAACATAGTTCCCAAACTTTATCACTTAAATTCATAGCTAATCCAGTGCATTACAGCAATAGATTCCTGATAATTTGCCTAATCCCATGAAATTATAGTATGTGTTGTATGTGACTCTGTTGTATTGATTGCATGTAGGGTGACCAGATAGCAAGTGTGAAAAATCAGGACAGGATTGGGGGGGGGTAATAGGTGCCTATATAGGACAAAGCCCCAAATATAGGGACTATCAAAAATGGGGCATCTGGTGATTCTAATTGGATGACCAAACAGGACATAAGAGCTTGAAGAACTTTTAAGTAAACAAGTTGTCAGCAAATAATGGTGGCATGCAATCCACAACTTGAGAGAAAGTGAATGTTCAAATATAAACAATCATATTTATGACCAATGAAACATGCTATAAATTAAATACATTCCATATATGAAATAGACTCTTCAGAAGAGACTGTACAGATAATGGCTATTTCCTCCATAATGCACCACACAACAGAGCATAAATTTGTTCTGTTTCCATTATGTTCCACAAGTTGCACAGTGTTCTTAGAGTGGTAAAAAATCGGAATTACTTCCCCATTCCCAATGATAGTCTATCTTTTGGCTGGGAACAATAAAGCCTAATGTTTATAAATGTATTTCAAAAATAATGAAGTTTCTCCTTCTCTTGATTGATTTGTGACCCTCCAATTTTTTTTATTGTGTTGTGAGGTAATGGTATCAAATTGAAGCTACTAGAACTTTGTCTCGTGACAGACGAGAATTGAATAGTTTGCTGTTTCCAAAAAGTCTGCGTATTCTGACCCTAAAGTCTAATAAATATTAATTAGCATACTTTGTCCTAGAATTCCAACAGAGGAAGTTCCTGCCCTGTATTTGAGAAAGCAGTTCTAGTCTGAGGCCACCAGAATTTAAAGATCAAATTCTAAATAATCACCAAGTAAAAGGAAGTCATGGGGGAGAAATGAAAGTGCATATAAAAGGGTCTTCACCAGCTCAGATGTCTGATTCTACCCTTGGCAGACAAACTATGTAGGGAAGCACCCAAGATTAAAGAAGAGAGATCAGTGGGGTTCTATCACCAGTTTTCTATCATATACTTTGTTGTCCAGCACTTCAAACTCTTCACCTCATTGTGCCCTAATCTCCAGTGGGACACTCAGCTGCAATGAATGATCCTCAGTAGAGGGTGAGGGGTTAAAGTTTAAAAGTGGTTATGACAGTAAGCCTCATGGACCTGTGTCACCCCACCCTAGAACAGAGTAGTCCTCTAGGCATTCTAGAGTGGCTGCAGAGAAACAACCAATCAGAAGGGCTGATGGCGTTACCAATCAGGGACCAGAAGGGCCATATAAAAGGCAAGCAGCAGAGCAGGCAACTCAGTTCTGGTCTGGAGCGCTAAGGCCTCTGGGAAGAAGTCTTAGAGCTACAGCCCCATACCAGGGCTGGGAAAAGAACCCAAGGCTGTTTACCTCAGAATGTGGGGACAGTGAATGAGGCTCAGCTGGAGGGCTGAGTTGCTGAAGACCCACTCAAAAGAACTGTGATTGCAGGCACTATCAGTCAGGGGAGGGGGCACTCACAAGAGGCAGGTGCCGACCCCATCAAGGTGGAAAAATGAGCCAACCTGATGATCAGAGCTGATGTGAGAAGCATATTTCTTGTCTGGCTTTAGCTTCTTTTATACCACATCCATCTCTGTGGAATCTGAGCATGTGGCACCTATACACTCCAATTCATATGTGTCCTGAGGTCCTGGAAAGTCCCAAGAAAATGTTTTGCCTTACATCTGAAGTGGCAAAAATATCATGACATGACCCATCTCTGTATTCCTAGCCATGTCAAAAAGTAAGATACCTCTGCAGGTGAAGCAAGGTTCCTTGGGGAGATATATTGCCACAGAATAGGTGGTGCCTGATGAGCAATGTTGAGTCCTAGTCATTTGAGCAAATACCTCTGTTCTCTATCGACCTCTTTAGATGTAGAGATTACACTGCACTTCTCAAACTATTCAGTGATTGGACTGCATTTCTTCCCCTTCTAATTATGACCCAAAGGAGGGCTGTTTTTATGTCCCTTCTACATTCTTTCTGCAAATAAGGGTTGACATGGTTCTACGGTAGAGGTTGGTCTCACAACGAATTATTTTTCTTTTACCAGGTTTTTATTTTATTTTGTTTGCCCCACTCCCAATTGGGAATTTTCATGACCTTTGACTGAATTTCTTAGATTTTAACTTTTGGTATAAAAATGTGACTAAGAAAAACTGAATAATTTGATCCAGCACTGCTCAGTTCACTATTACAGTCTAAATAGGTACAGCATATAGGCATCCCAGTATGAGCACATTCTCTCGGCTATTCAATTTTCAGAATTGTAATATGATTGACAGAGATTTGAAAAAAGTGCTGTAAAGTTAATGAAAGATTTTTCTTCTGTAGACTCTGAATATAGCTTGTGAGGGGAGGGGAAGAAGATTGGGTAAATTATAGTGGAATGATTTGGTTTATGAATACTTACAAAAAAAGGTACCTGGGAATGACAGATGTGTTTCTGACTGCATTTGGGAAATAAAATGTTTCTATTTCTGCTTCTACAGTAGAAAAATATTTCATAAAAGGGGCAATGCAAACTAAGCATATCCGAGCAAGGGATTTTTTTTTTTTTAAATCACTGAGGTATGGTTTGATCTAATGGTCAGAGAAGGTGGACTGGGAGCAAAATCATGGCCCTTTGAAATCAATTGTAGTGTGGCCACAATTTTACCTTGGGAATCAAAATTGCTAGGTACTACTATTTTCTGTCTCTGACTCAGTGTGTGACCTTGGGCAAGTAACTTAATCTCTTGTGGTTAGGCTTAAAAAATTAAATGTTTGTAAAATGCTTTTAGATCTTCCCAAGACACAAAGTGTAAATGCAGTGTCTGTGGAAATATACTGCCTCCAAAACCTAGCTCAGAATCCCAGTGTTAGCATTAGGAAAAAAAATGCTAAAACTGGAAAATGCAACACCGAATAGCAGAGGCAGAAAATTAAAATAAAGTGGGATAATTGCATAATTTAGTTCCTTTACAAGATATAAACATTTTCTATAATTTTAATGATAGCACATTTCTGAGGTTGGGAATATATAGAAATGAAGGAAATTACAGCAGGTTTATGTAAAACAAAGGTAAATTTGGGACTCTGTTGTCTAGCACACTGGAGTTATAATGATGGGTAGCTGGGAGATATTCACATAATTCCAGCACTAATAAATTCCCTTGTCATGCTTCCTATGCCATCTCTGAAAGAGCAAACAGAACAGCTGTTGTCCAACAGTGATGGAAATCAGTATCTTTCTGCACCATATGAGGCCACTTTCCAAGGTTAAGATGTTCTTTGGCATATGTTAAGACACCTATTTGGCGTTTATCTGCACATGAAGCCCGTCATACAAACTAAACAGACAAAAATCCACACAATCCAGCTCTGTCCTAAACAACATACTACTGGAATTTCCACTACTCTTTAAATGTGTGGGGTAACTGGCAAAAATGCCAATTCCATGATAAAGGATAACATGCATGGCTCTAAGAAAATAATGCTACCAGCATATTGAAGTTTAAATGTGGGGAAAGAACAATTTGCACATATTTTCCTTGTGTAAACACAGTCTGTCATGGGAGCCTAGGCCCAGCTAATCCTCTTGCAAGGCATGGCCCCTTTCAGAACAGATGATCTGGATTAGCAGATGGATTTTAATTTAGATTTTGCCAAAGCTGAGTTTACCTATCCTGGGTAGGAAGGTTACCCTGTGCACCCCTTGGGGTTCCTGGTTGGAGGCCAATCTCTAGCCTGGTCTATAGATTATGAATAAAAATTCCCAGTTATCACTTTGAGGGTTGACATGTTCTTGTCCCAAGATCATGCCCAGTATTATTAATTATTATATAGTTGGGAATCCCGATGTGAACAGGTCCAACATGCACACTATAGGAACTCTTATATTTACAAATGAATTATTTATTAATACAGTTAGCAAAGTCATGCACAGTCTAACTCAGTAAGGTAGATAACAATAATACAGAAAGTACATCTGAACATCCATACTCACACCATCCCTTGCAGAACAACCTGAAATGTTAACCATTATCTTCCTCATCATGGTCACCTTCTTCATCCTGACCAGTGGCAATCCTTCTGGCCCCTCCAAAGGGCTACATCTCTCTCTCTTTTCTACTGCCCAAGCTTGGGATGCCACTTTTATAATAATGTACGCTGACGTTACTGTGTCTAATTCATATTCACTAGGGGTTTCTCCCCTCTCCCTTATTTGTATTTCCTCCCCTTACCAGTGTTAAGGTGTCTTTCTATAGGTTGTATTATCATATATATCAATTCATTGCCATGGCACTCTTGCAATCTGATGTTCCATCTAAAACCTTCCAGAAGCTGGTGTCAGTTCATGTTCTGTGGTTGGTTGATGTCATTATGGACAAAATCCCCCTCTACACTGTACTTGCAGTTCCTCAAAACTTATGAGTTACTTAAGTTTTTAATCTATGCCAAAATTCATAGGCCTCAAGCCTCATGCTAACTGCTGAAGCCAATGTCTTACAAGATACAAGCCTGTAGGTTCCTTTCATTACTGCTGAATATAAAAAGCAAAATATAATGCAAACCAGTGAAAATAATAGAGATATGCTGGCCCAGTGGGCTACACAGAACTAATCTGAGATTGGGAGTCAGGTACCAGTAAGTTACCTTCTGAGCCTGATAAAGCCCTGCCCTGAGCTCAGTGAAGGAGGACCCTAGAATTAGGAGATATTTTGTCATGGCTGCTATGAGCAAGCTAGGCCAAAAGGTTTGAGATCAAGGTTAAGGCTGGGTGGTCAGTGGATATTCTTGATGCACATGGTTGAGCAGCAGCCATGCCTCTCTCAAAGATCAGGGAGAGGTAGCTGTGTGAAAGGCAAACCTGGTTTCAGAGCCCAGGGGGCAAGCAAGCTCAGCAGCTGGGATATCCATCCATGGGAAGATAGCAAGCAATGAACAGAGAAAGCGCAAGGCCAGACTGGTCAGTGTAGGTAGCAGGCAGATCTAGGGACGGGCCCAGAAGGACAAGGTATGGCAGGTAAGATCTTGGCGTTTAATCTTTTTTATAAGTTTGATCTTGGGGGCCTGGACAGCAGCACACTTAGAGACTAATTGCTCAGACAAGGGGTGGGGCAGGAATAGGAAGCTTTACACTAAGTGGTGTCCAATCAATAGTCTGCTGCTAGTCACTTGATCCGCCTGAGTTATGGATGTAGCCTCTGATTGTGGGGCATTAGCTGAAGTTCCCCTGTCTACCCTTGCAGCATGGTAGCTTAAAGGGTAAGGATCTCACCTGACAACCATAGGGACCTCACTTCAAGATCTGCAGAGCCTGATGGGCTGAGGAAGCTACCAGAAGTGAATCCTATTTCCAGGAAGAAGGAATGTAGGTACCCTGCTCCAAGGGAAACAGGAGTTTGGGTCCAGGATTAAGGGCAAGGATTCTCAGAGTGGCCCAGGGTCTACAGTGGGTGGAAGCTGGAGGCTGGAAAAAGCCTGCTAGATTCAAAATATAGCCCCAGGAAGGAGACCTGTGGTTATCTGGCCCAAGGGAGAAATTTAAGATTGGTGGGGGCTAGGAAATAACTTTCCAGAAAGGCCAAGCTGGTACATTGGAAGAAGCCCTGACAAGGAAGAGTTTGAGTTATGGGACAGATAGCCCAGTTGTTTAGAAATGTCCAGCACTGTGAACCAATGGCAGAGGGTGTATGTGGGTTCTCGGTGCTACCGCTCAGGGAGGCGGTGCAGTTACCCCCTGTAAACAACAAGAAGATGGCATCAGTTAGAGCCTTGAAGGGCTGAAAATAAGATGAAAGACGACATACCCTGGGGGATGATAGACTGTGCCAAATGAGATGTGGTGAGTGGAGATTTTTTTTTGTGCTCATGGTTAGACATTGATTATGCCAGAAGGAATGGATTTATCTGACTTGGTCAGAAGGCTATGCTAACGCAGCAAGTGAACCATGCTGGCTGTTCTCACCCAGAAACTAAACCAGGCTGAAAGCCAAGAGAACTATCATAGATTAGGAGAAACTGAGACAGATTAACTGCATTGCCATATTATACTATAAAGTGGAACTGGACTGTGCAACATTTTCTATTAATAATAGTTATTTATTATTAGAGATGAGCAAACTATTCTAAAGGGGAGAAAAACTCCCTTTCTGTTTGTGAATTATCTCTGTAGAAGTTTAATCTTTTATAAATTTGTGTATTTGATATTACAGACCCTGGGTCACTTGTAAATTATGCACCACAGCTAGTACTCTGAACATTTGTTATTTGTGATTTGCTCTTTATATTCTGTGACAAGTTCCTCCAAGTCACAGGGTACTGTTTTCACTTCTCGACTCAACTCCCAAGCCCACAGCAATCTTTCAAGGTGGCCAGGTAGGCAGTTCCAGCATGAGTAATAATGAAAACCTATTTTTGCACAAGTATTCATATGTAAATATATATTCCCTGGTGTTAGCATGATATTTTCCCTTTCTGCCAACATTCCTGCCATGGAAAGTGTGCAGAAAGAAAATTCATATTTTTATAGGAATTTCTTTGTGAATGCCTTTTATGGAATCCATCCAGCTCTAATCATAATAGTGTTAATATATTTTGCACTGCAATAGTGCCTTTCACAAAAATATTCTCAACACACTTTATCTATAATGAATTAAGCTTCCCTGTGCGTCTATAAAATAGGCATTATTATTTTACTTTCACAGATGGGTAAAATGAGATAGAGAAGAGTTTGCTTAGTCACGTAAGGTGACACTGCGAGACAGCCGTGGAGCTGGGCATAGAACATGGGTTTCGTGATTCCCAGAACAATGCACCTAGCTGTAGACCAAAGCAAAAAAATGAATGTTGAGCTAGTACATGATTCAATGGACATCTCTCATTAACATGAAGCAATATCCCTCTGACTTCCCACATTCAGGTGTGTGTGTATGAACAGCATAGTAACATGAGGTAAGCAAATCTCAGAATTACTCAGTCTGAACTCACGTTCCACCTACCAAGTTATCTCAACCAGATTCCAAACCTGAACTACATTACAGTGTGCCTGTACTTATAATGGATAAATAGCACTGTCTTGCTATACTATCACTTAAAGATTGAACTGTATGGAAAATCAGTAAGCCTTGCAGCTTTCTTGTGCTCCAGTTTTGGGTTCCTGGAACATCGGCTCTTCTCAGTTGATGCTGGGAAGGTAACATGATGGTGCTATGCCATATCTGTCATACCCAGACCTGCAATGTTCAAGGTCAGTTTAGTACAACTGAAAAGGGTTTTCTCCGAGTGGCTCAGATTTTGTAGCTACTGTTCCTGATATCACACTAAGAGGCAAAACATTTGAACTTCACTTTGAATGTCACTTATTAACAATAACTTGCATAATAATATTGTTATTATATATTTATTCAGCAGCATTTGTGTATGTGATTCTTTGCAAACATTAAGAGCCAAGTTTTTAAATATTGTTTAAAACTGCAGGACCAATTAATCAGTTAGCTATCTAAATTCTATTATTTGCACCTACTAGTTGTTGAGGTAGCAAATAATTGTGAGTGCAAGTTTTAGACATTTGTTTCTGATCATTTGACCAATGCACAAAAGAATACCTATGCCCATAGGGCATTTACATGGCATGGGCATAACTCTACAGCAGAAATACTCTCATGTGCAGTCTATGGGATAATTCATACATACAATGTTTTGTACAGGCTTAGATCTTTTCAGGATCAGAGCCTCAGACCCTGAACTTACAAAGTGATGCACCTAAATAGAGCATTATATGACAACCACCGTCTTTGTCAACTCATAAAACTTAGAATCAGGGACCTTCAGAGCCAAAAGCAAGAGCTGCTATACCTTGAGCTAAAGAGCAAAGGAATACTGGGTTTGTATATAACAGACCTTCATCCTCTGTGAATTAGTCACAGAGAGGGATCAGTAACATATGCTAACCAGTAAGTTACACTTACACCAACGAGAAGAACCACTGAAGGGCCTCTCGGTGCCTAATAGTAGATTCCTTTTCTGAGGTGTGGACTAACAATGGTCAAATTCTATACCATGCTTGAAGTCAATGGACGTTGCATGCGGGACAGCAAAAGACCATGTGTTACAAAAGTAGCAAAAGGAATAATCAACAGGGACTGATATAGAGGAGTATAGGAAAGTTGAAGAATGATGGTAAACAATGGGAGGGGAATACAGAATTGCTTCTGAGAGAGAAATGTTTTGGATCATATATATGATTATGTAATGTATAAACAATTATAATGTAACTATTAAGGACTAACTTTTAAAATAATCTCTTATTTAAATAGTCAAGTGACAGAGCAGAAGTAGATAACACTAGTGTGGAGCTCAGTAGTGAAAGAACATTTTTATGAGCGATTTCAATGAGGTCACTTATTGCTGTTCCAGGCTCATGAGGTGTAGGGGCACTTGAAAAGAAATTATTTTTGCAAGGGCAAGATGTTATATATTTTATCTACAAAGTTCTAAGCCATAATTATTTGTAACCTGATATGAGGGGGGGGAAGTCTATTTCTCCAGTTATACAACAGGTGGGTAACATTTCATTTTTCACCAACAATAAAAAAAGACAAATATCCTGTTACACATATTGCCACAAAACACATTTTTAAAATGTTATTAAGTTTTTGTATAATGTCTCTGCTTGGCCCCATTGCAATGCTGAGAGCTTATTCGGTGTTTCTTGCATTAAAAAAACAATATATGAATATTGAAAGGAAGACTGAGCCAATTGTTAGCACACCTGGTATGGGACTTGGGAGATGAGTTCAGTACCCACGGGTGGTAGAGCAGGGAAAGTCACCTAGTCTTTTTGTGCCTCAATTTCTCACTTGTCAAAGGGGGATATAATAATTCCCTACTTCCAGGTGTGTCATGAGAATACATTAAAGATTGTGAATCACTCGGATACTATGTTAGTGGGAGCCATACAAATATTATTATATAGAATAATGCTGTGAATTTATTTCTGTAAACTCTCTCTCAACTAAGACCCTCAGAAAAATTTAAAGACGTACAAAGTCTCATAACTTATAAAGTAGATACTTTTTTTTTATTATTCCCTTCTGGAAAAGACCAGAAGCATTTCATAATAACCTCTCTTCTGGGCTTTTTCACAAACTCCACATAATTGCAGAGAATTATAACTCTACTATAAAATTCCATAGGTCCAAAAAAAAAAATAGGAAATCAATCTTTATTAAATTATTTACAATGTAGGTTTCCATACAACCCTGTTTAATTTGTATAGAATCCTAAGGGTTTTGTCCCTCTTAGACCCAATAGAATTTTTCTAAAAGGTCAGTTTCACTGATGTAATGGAGTATTTGAACCACAGGTATGTTTTAGTTTATCCTAGGTCATACAGTGAATCAGTGGCAGATGGGAATAGAAAACAGGAATCCTGAATCCCAGTGACCTGCTCTAGACAATAGCATTCATTCCCTCCTTCAAAAAGTGTAACTTCCTTTGGACCACATGTTCATGTAGTTAGGAAACACTGGTGCTTCCCCTCTCAGGAGAATATATGGAGTTGGAGGATAAGGCTGCCCAGCTCCAATAGAGCTCCATGTACAATCACCCCCCTTTGTGGATTTTTTTTTCCACTGCAACCCTGTTTTTTCCATCTGACTAGTATTCTAACAGTGATTCTTTCCCAGACTTGCCCACTGTCTTTCTCCTAATGAACAGCAGACAGTTACACATAGTCTCTAACTATTTTTATGGTTAACACGGATACAGACTAACATGGCTACCTCCTCACACTTGACACATAACCATAGATATTTTCAGTGTAAATACAACCTGGTAAACTGACAGCTGCCTTGGCAACTGCCTGATGCCACAAAAGAAGAAATGAGACCTTTTAGTGAAATACTTTGAACTGAAATTCTTTCTGGGGCATTGTATTGGTGGGGTTTCCTTGGTGCTCAGAATTTTGTTACTTTCCCATGGCCACTGACTTGTGTTGGTTATTATCGGAATTGGATATCTCACCACATTTTTTTTTCCACTTTGGAACACAACACACTTCTCTACCTTTCACTGTGCATGGGTAAGAGTGAATTTTGGTTAAATAGATAAATTTGGAAACACTATTCTGCTTAATGTCTATTATTATTTGTATTACAATAGGACCTAGAGGCTGCAAATGAGATATAGGGCCTACTGTGCTAGGCACAGTAAACCTAGTGATAGTCCCTGCCTTGAAGAACTTGCAGTCTAAATAGACAAGGCAGAGAGAGAGAGGAAATTGAGGCACAAAAGCTAAATAATTTGCCCATGGTCATGCAGCACTTCAGTTCTAAAGCTTGGAATAGAGCCCATGTTCCCTGACTCCGCATCCAACTGCCTAACCACTGTACCACACTGCTTACCACAAAATTTAGGTATGAAAAAGCCCTATTATGAGATCAGGCCCGTCCTTCTGATAAAATATTCTTCAGTATTTTTTCTATGGAGAACAAGGATCGCAAATGCAGCTTTCACATGCTGAGGGTGAAGAGGAGATTGAAGATTCTCCCTCCTTGCAGCTGCACTGGGCTGCTCACAATCTAGCCCTAACACTGTGCAGGACAGTTTTGGGTAATTCCAAATCTGAGGAATTGTCCCAGATTGAAATGTCATTAGAGGAGGTTTGGGAACAAATTGATACACTAAACAGTAATAAGTCACCAGGTCCAGATGATATTCATCCAAATGTTCTAAAGGAACTCAACTGTGAAATTGCAGAACTACTAACAGCTTCTGTACCAAATGACTGGAGGACAGCCAATGTGATGCCAATTTTTAAAAAGGCCTCCTGAGGTGATCCTAGCAATTACAGGCTGGTAGCCTGACTTCAGTATCAGGCAAACTGACTGAAACTCTCTAGTAAAGAACAAAATTTGTCAGACACATAAATGAACATAGTTTGTTGGGGAAGAGTCAACATGGCTTTTGTAAATGGAAATGATGCCTCACCAATCTACTAGAACTCTTTGAGGGGGTCAACAAGCATGTAGACAAGGGGGATCCCGTGGATATAGTGTACTTAGATTTTCAGAAAGCCTTTAACAAGGTTCCTCAGCAAAGCCTCTTAAGCAAAGTAAGCTGTCGTGCGATAAGCAGGAAGGTCCTCTCATGGATTGGTAACTGGTTAAAAGATAGGAAACAAAGGGTAGGAATAAATGGTCAGTTTTCAGAATGGAGAGAGGGAAATAGTGGTGTCCTCCCTGGGTCAGTACTAAGACCAGTACTGTTCAACATATTCATAAACGATCTGGAAAAAGGGGTAGACAGTGAGGTGGCAAAATTTGCAAATGATACAAAACTACTCAAGATAGTTAAGTCCTAGGCAGACTGCAAAGAGCTACAAAAGGATCTCACAAAACTGTATGACTGGGCAATAAAATGGCAGATGAAATTCAATGTTGATAAATGCAAAGTAATGCACATTGGAAAACATAATCCCCACTATACATATAAAATGATGGGGTCTAAATTAGCTATTACCACTTGAGAAAGAGATCGTGGAGTCATTGTGGATAGTCAAAAAAGTGAACAGAATGTTGGGAATCATTAAGAAAGGGATAGATAATAGGACAGAAAATATCATATTGCCTCTATATAAATCCATAGTATGCCCACATCTTGAATACTGTGTACAGATGTGGTCGCCCCATCTGAAAAAAGATATATTGGAATTGGAAAAGGTTCAGAAAAAGGCAAAAAAAAATGATTAGGGGTATGGAACAACTGCCATATGAGGAGAAATTAATAAAACTGGGACTTTTCAGCTTGGAGAAGAGACAACTAAGGAGGAATATGATTGAGGTCTATAAAATCATGACTGGTGTGGAGAAAGTAAGTAAGGAAATGTTTACCCCTTCTCATAACACAAGAACTAGGGGTCACCAAATGAAATTAATAGGCAGCAGGTTTAAAACAAACAAAAAGAAGTATTTCTTCACACAGTGTACAGTCAACCTGTAGAACTCTTTGCCAGAGGATGTTGTGAAGCCCAAGACTATAACAGGGTTCAAAAAAGAACTAGATAATTTCATGGAGCATAGGTCCATCAATGGCTATTAGCCAGGATGGGCAAGGATGGTGTCCATAGCCTCTGTTTGCCAGAGGCTGGGAATGGGTGACGGTGAATGTATCATTTGATGATTACCTGTTCTGTTCATTCCCTCTCGGGCACCTGGCATTGGCCACTGTCAGAAGACAGGATATTGGGCTAGATGGACCTCTGGTCTGACCCAGGATGGCCATTCTTATTTCTTAAATGAAGAATAGATACTTCTCTTTGAAATCGCCACCAGTGTCATTTCCCAACACTAAACACAACAAATTGCTTTAGCTAATGGCATGTGACAGGATTGTCATGTTACTAATGTTTTCAAAAGTGGCCACTAATTTCCGGTGCCTCAGTTTCTGGATGCCCAACCTGAAATACCCTAGAGCCTTGTTTTTAGATGCACAAAGTGCCTGCAGCTCAGTGTGAGCTGTAGGTACAAGGTAGGCTTTCATGCAGGTCACTCATTTAGATGCCTAATCCTTGCCCAAAATAGTTTTGCTCAATTTGCTTCAGAAGGACTTTAAACGGCTAAACTTCCCCTTTTACATTTAGTTTGAATAAACACAAACTTTAAAAAGTCCAAGGGGGCAAAAAACCTGCCAATCACTGGATAAACATTTAAAGCTCCTTTTATTGTTTTGCAGCTGGTGCCCTTTGCTGAAGGATAGTTCCTGTGCTGCAGACTCTGAATAAAAACATTTCATTTTAAGAATGCAATTAGAAACACATCTGTTGTTCCAGGATCTTTATATGAAAAGTGAGTCCACACAAACCAGCCATTGAGATTTAAAAATCAATTTTCAGCTTCCAGATAAAAGCTATGTATACGGGACTATTTTATGCAAAAATATCCTCTTTCCTACAGAAGATGACTGCCATGAGAAAGAGGCTTGTGCCAAAGCCTATTGAATCCAATGGAAAAACTATCATTAATATCAGTGGGCTTTAGATCAGATCCATTTCAAGCACATATTCTGCAGAGGATTCATTCCTTTGGACTTTGAAGAAACATAATCATGTGAGAACACAGTGGTGGTGGTTCTAGATTCTCATACTTTCCTATTCTCTTTGAGTTGTCAGATACCTTAATGAGAAATCTCAATTTAGTGTCCATATGCTGTAGTGCATAATACTTTGATCCGTACTCACTATAAGTATAGTGAGTGCAGACACATGTTCCATTCATGACATACCACTTAGCAATTGGACTGCAGCGTTCTGTTGTGTCTTCAGCTTCTGAGTGGTATAGAGGTACAGCTCCGTGTAGAGCACAATATAGTGCATTAGTCTTGAGTTGATAAAAGCATATAGCAGTTGCAAGGTCCTCATCCAAAAGAAATATTTGTATTCTTCTTACCCAGTGCAGAAAGACAGAAAACACCTATTGGCTCCAGCTGCTCCCTCAATGACCAAGACCGATTCCTGATCTGAGAACTCCCCTAAACTGCAAACCTGCATGTCATATGACAGGTATACTCTTGTCATCAGGATACTGATATCACCCTGTACCATTCTTCAGGCTGCTTTGCCCATCCTGCCAACGGAGCCTGAGTATTCCATAGAATGATCCTCTGCTAACAAGTCTTACGAAGACAATGGCTCATGCCTTCCACTGCACCAGTCACATCAGGTGTGCTCTATATTTGTGTAAGGAGTACATGTGTAGGCAGTGTTTGCGTAAAACCATATGTGAAGTAATCCAAACCATAGAAGACTAATTCATTCCAATATCCCATTATCTACAAAGAACAGAATGATTAACAGTAACAAAAGCAAAATGATGGTGCAGAACACATGTAGTTCTCCTATCCCCTGGAGTTGAGTAAGATAATTTTCATTTCACAATGGAAGGAAGAGTGGAGGAAAGGATAGTCTGGATCTGGTTCCAGAAGAACTGTCATTCTTTGTCATTCTTTCCATTTCAGGGACTATATTGCATATGAGTCTGTTTCTGCTCTTCTTGTTCCTGGTGCAAGCCAGGAGTAGCTTCACTGGAACCAGTAGAGTTCCACAAGAGTAACACTGATGTGAGTAAGAGTCAGCTCCATTGTGTTAATTCTCTAAAGTCCTAGTTCGTGGCTGTTCTAGTGTTTATCCATGTGATCACATTGAAACATAGATTATATATTTAAAATGCCATTGATCAACAGGAAAGTGTGATATTTTCACAATATAATTCCCTATATAGAGAAAGCTTGATTCCAGTTGCAAAATCCAAGCTGTGGGCCCCTGCTGCCAGAAGTCATCTTGGAAAGGATGGTTTGTCAGCATAACCTGACCACAGTCCCTGCTTTGGAGGGCTGACTGGAGGGCGGGTAGGGACAAAGCACTTGAGAGATGTACTGAATCTCCCAACTTTATCTTTGATATAACCCCCCAATCCATCCAAGACAAAGCTGAGGCAATTTGATGGAGAGTTCCCTGTACTGCTGATGCTTGGCCTCTTCCACATACCATGGAGAAAAGTTCTCTGTAGGACTAAGGAAGGATGGCCTTATGTTTAAGACAACAGATTGATTAGGAGCAAGGACTTCAACTTGGGTTTCCCAAACCCTAAGTGGGTACCCTAACCACTGGATTATTGTCTATGTATTCTGAGGAGAGGTGGTGATTACAGGTTGGAGAGGAAGGAGTGTGTGTGTCTGAAAAAAAATCTAAATCTCTCTGTTTCATGCCAATGCTGAATGAAAACAAATTCTGAAAGCTTCCCTACCCCAACCTGAAATAGAATTATTGTGTTCCAGCTAGCCCTAGTTCAGATACTGTTGTGGTGGGTGTGCAAAAAGAACTTTTTTTAAAAACAGAAGATAATAGATGTGAGTGGTGGAGGATTCCGTTTCTGTCCTCATAGTAATATCAAATGCTGGTGAAACAATCTGAAGGCATTGGCTAATTAAATTAGGCACTAAAATAGCAATGTGTTCTTTTATGGAGCACCACGCAGGATCAGTTACTTGATTACCCATTGGCACTTGGGCAAATTAAGCAGTACAGCCCCAGTCCATGCCCACCATCCAATCTGATGAAACAGGTGGATTATAAAACGCCTTATCACTTCTAATTACACTTCAGTGAAGTTCTGTTGGTATGAAACACGCTGAGATGAAAAGAGCTTTCATTCCTTTCCTTGAAGCAGGTCACTTCTCTTTATGGCATCATAAACTTTTCTCTCCTAGGCTTGTTGCTGCAGAATTCAGAGGAAAGAGTTTTTTATTGCAACAAAGTAAGCCCCATAGTGCAAGGTACAGAGGCTGTATTTTATTATTTCCAAAGCTGATATTTTACCAGAAAGTTAAAATCCAATTTAGTCAGATATATTTTAGAGGTGCAAACAGAATAGCATGAGCCAGTTAATAACACCTAGCCTTATGATATTTCCATATGAAGAGCTTGATTTTCCTCCGCAGATGTGTAAGTAATGTTTACTCTCCTATGTGTCCATAAAGGCAGATATATCCATGAGATGATTCATGCTATGGGAGAGAAGGTGTCCCTGTCACTGTTACCCTTAACCAGGGGGGTCTGCCAGGGAGGAGAGCTTTAAGCCAGAGATCTAAAGGAGCTTGTTCTGCAGAGGCTGTGCCGGAGATATGCTTGTTCTGTATATCTACAAGGTGCTAGACCCCACCTCCCCAGCTTGTCCAACCCACTTAGGGGATGTCTATACAGAAATTAAATGTCTGCACCTGGCCTGTCCCAGCTGTCTCCGGCTGCAAGATGTTTGGGCTCAGGCTAGATCCCAAACTCTGGAACCCCCATCTGAACATAGCAATGTTTAGCCCCGAAGACCACAAGCCTAAGTCCGCTGACATGAGCCAGTCACGGCCATGCCATGGGTCTCTTATTCCAATGCAGATGTACCATTAGTGACAACTCTGCTACCAGAGGAGTGCAGCCCATGTTCTCTTGGGAGAATTAGGTCTGACTCTAACTCAAAATGGCAGCGCTTTCTGCTAGATTTATTTGAGCAGGAGACCAAATTTCAAATGCACCAATCCAAATTTCCTTAAGCTTCCTTCAATATTCCCTGGCTGACTGAAAATAAAACATCATAAAAAATTGTGATGTAGTTAGGTAATATTAACTCCATTTTACTGATAGGGAAACTGAGGCATGGAGCTATGAAGTGACATATGCAGAGTACTCACTCCTCTTCAAAATTATTGCTATTATTACAACAACTTGCCTCTGGGGATCTCAAAGTACTTTTCAAATGTTAATAAATCCTTGTCAGGTAGATACATATTATTCAGCAGTTTTACAGATAAGGAAACAGACACAGAGATGCTCTTATTTCTCTGTATCATCATTAGATGATATTGTAAGACAACAAAGGCAGTGCTGCCAGAAATACGACGACACATAACTCTGTCAACTTTTTATACACCAGAGACAATGTTGTTTCACAGATATCTCTGTGTACAAGGAGTTTGCAATTTACATGAACAGGGTGACTGGCTCAAATTTAAACCTACTCAGATGCTATAGTCAAAGGCACCTTTCAATACATAGAAAGAAAAAAAGTGATTCAACAAAGGTCACCCAAGAAACATGCGGCGTACCAGAAAATAGGAGCTAGATCTCCTGCCTTAGTCATCTTTACACACAACACTTGATCAAATGTTCCTTTCAACCCAGGAGCAATTTATGGCTTAATTCTGCTCCCACGTGATGTAAATCAGAAGTAACACTATTAAGGTCCATGGAGTTATAGTAGTGTAAATCCATTGATAAACAAGAATCAGGTCCTCATTGACTATACACACTGAAAACAGGAATGTAAAATTATTAAATCCACAGCTTTGCCCCCTGTAAATTATTGTTTTCTATTTTATATATTTATCAATCTGTGGGATAAAATACATACTCTGAAAAGTGAACGTAATTCCAATTGGAACTTCACTGAATCACAATCCTGTTGAAGCTCATTGAATTACTGGCTAATTAGTTTCAGGTTATGATTTTTTGTTGTTGTTTTAGCTAATCAGAGATTTTAAGCACTAGACAATCCCATAGTAACCTATTCTAACAAGTACAACCAATGACAAGCGACTGTCAGATACAGTGATGAGCACCACAGAAATGTCTAACTGAACCCAATGCTACAAGAAGATCCATACAGATTGACCCTCACCCCAGCATGGATCCCATAGCAAGATTGGGGCATACCTATCGATACTGTTATAATTAGTGGAGTCACACACACATGCTTATCTGTCAAGCCTTGCAATGAATGAATGTTTCCTGACAGTCTATTTTTTTTGACTCACCAAGTTAAATTTACTGCCTGCACACAAATACCCAGAACCCAAATCGTGTGTGTGTGTGGGGGGGGGGGAATGTATACCATGCCAGGTAACCTTTAAAAAAAGAAGTTGAAACCAGCAGAATCTAGATGCACATGTATTCAGGATACTCATTGGTGAAGGATTAGTGTTTATATAAACTCTGATTGAAATTAATGCAATGAGAGCCCCCTAGTGGCTAGTTTTTAAAGAAACAAACCACTTCATGTTGATTGCTCTAGTTTCCAGAAAACACAACCATACTGTATTATATTTAAATTACACCCTATTTACCACCCCCTCAAAAAATCCTTTCCACATACTCCCCACAGAAGAAAATATTACAGTCTAAATCAGAGCCTTATTAAAGACTTGCATAAGTGAACTGGACTCTATTTCTCAGGTGTGGGAAACTAAGAAAAAATATATGTATATGTTGCTGCAATTTTGCTTGTTTTTTTCTGTAGGTAAAGGCTGAGAATAATGAGTTGTGGGTCACACACACACACACACACATTCCAAAATAATAAAAGAGAGGTTGTGTTTTGTATTAATTCAGACCTGACAACACAATCTTGTCGGTACAATTAATCTCCTTTTTTATAGGCCCAAGACCTGAAATATTTTATGCAGGCAAAACTACCACTAACTTCAGCATGCATTGTCTGACTAGGCTTTTCAGCAGGATTGACCTCCCCCCCCACACACACATACCAGATCAATTTTATTCTAAGCAGAGTTTCATTTTTCCTCAGCGAGATGCATTGGAACAACTAGGGGCTTTAATTATACTTCAATATAAAGAGAGTTTAAGTAGATCTGTTTTCATCATAAGCAGGTTCCACAGTGGCCATTGCTTTTAATTAAACAGAGAAGGCTATATTCTCTCCATGCTAATGCAAGTTGAGGGGAAGTACAACAGGAGATAAAACCCTATAGTAGCTAAGCTGCCAGGAAATGTGGGACCAAATAGGCTGTCAGAAGGGCCAGAAAGTACCACACAGGCTCCAGCATCCATGGGCTGGGAACAGAGTTTCCCATGGGTCCTGGGGTTCCTCAAGTTTGCAGGCTAGCATCCCAAAACTCCTCTGCTCTGAGAGATGCACTGGAAAGTCATTGTATCCGTATGGGACAAATTTTGTTGCTTGGGTCCTCCCAGGCTTCTCCATGCCCTGATCTTCCCCCTCCCCTCCTGAAAGGTACAATATAGGCTTAATTAGATGGTTTGATTGAATTGTTTTATGTTGACCAAGACAACAAGATTGTGCTGGAGCGGCAGTATTAGAAGTGTGGAAATGGAACTCTTCTAGCTGAGTTGAGTTTGCTTGTCAAATTTTCCATCAGCCTGAGTGCTCATTGTGAGGCCATTGCTGAGTCCATTAGGTTCAGAAAGAGGAAAGAGTATTTACAGTCCAAGTAGTGTGAATTCAAGCTTCTACATGCTGAGTATTTTAGCATAGGGGTGGGTCTATGTGGGCTCCAAACCTAAATCCAATTTACTCAGAAGAAATATTCTTAACTGAGGTTTTGATTCAGCCCATGTAGCAGTGGAGAAGCCCAGGAGTTCAGATGTGGATCAGAAGTTCTCCAAGATTACGGGCAGTTCAGACCTGAGGTTTTGGTTCTGCCCAATCTCTATAAAGCATGTATTACTGTATGTGCTATCCATGCAGTAAGTCTATTTCCATAATCTACATCAGGAAAGGAAAATGCTTCACATTGCAAAGAGGCTTGACCGTACATCAGTCAACCTCAAAGTATATGATGATAACTTTTTTCTAATTCTTCTGTCTGCTTTCTTTTACAGTGCACTTTTAGCAATAAGGCTGTTAATTTTTGAGGTATTTAATAAAAGAAGTAGATTATACATGGAAAATGATTGAAATTTATAGTGGATCATTCTCCAGCGAGTGCAGGGAGAAACAGCCAAAGTAGGGACCATTGGACCTTTGGAGAACTTGCTACAGTTTTGACTGGACTTTCTTGTGCTGATTTGCTTTTCCTCCAGCCCCTCTCCCATCATAGTTTCTTTACTTTAGCTGAGGTGTTCATGAGGGTGCGGGAGTTCTGGGGAGAAACTTTGTTGCTGAGAGGTCCCTGCCAGGCCTGGCAGCATGTGCTTCCTGCTCCTGTGGCTGTAGACCCCCAGGAGCCTGTGGTATTGGCTGCCCTGATCCAGGAAGGTGGGGCTGGAAGGTTACTGCACTCAGAGGTGAAGTGTGGGGCAGTCGCGTGCCCCCCCCCACCTTTATTGATAGTGTGGGGGGAGCACAACTTAGTTATGTGTTGCTTCTGCTGACCGGTATTTTAAAAGAACAAAAATAAACAAACAAGCAAAATAGGTCTCAAACGTTCAACCTGGGTTCTGATTCTGAATTTGAAACAATTGTCAGAAGGAGGAAAATCCAACTGTGGGGTTTGAAGGACTGACACCTACTAGGGTCTGATGCTGGAGTTGAGGGGTGACTTTTTAGCATGTATATAGGTTCCTTTATCATTTTTAATATGTTTTCTCTATAATGCCGTTACCTTAAGAATAAATATGCTTGCTTAGAAAGAGCTGTGTGGTAACTTATGACTGTGGGCAATTGCAACTGTGTATAGCCTCTGAAGAAAAATCACAAACACAGATACTTGCCTGTTTTGGCAGTCTGACTTTCTGGGGATATCCTAATATAATTCAGACAGCTATGTAGCCTTAAAAAAAACCAGTAAGAAGGGAGTAAGACATGAGTTTTTGCCCAAAAGAAGCGATGGCTGGGAGTCGGGAGACTAAAGTAGGTGCCCTTGATGGACCATGGAGGGAGCATAGAAGTGCAGCTGTCCTGAACTGTGACAACAGCTGCTGCTGCTACTACTACTAATATTCATCACTATAACAACAATAGTGTCTCAGTTATGCCAGAAGCATGCTGTCAAGTGTTCTAAAGCTGCAATTGCATTAACAGATAAAGTAATAACAACCACCAGTGACTATCAGACCTGGACAGAAAGTGTGGGGAACAGTATGCAGCTAAAACTGCAGAGGAACTTTAGTTTAGCAGAACATATTTATGAAGGATAGGTGATTTGGGCTTTTGTCTAAAATTCAGTGTCACTGTAAATGATGAGGCTAGAATGCTATTCACTTCTTGGGTTACTCAGGATAGACTTTGTGGGAGGAAAGCAAAGGGAGTGAGAAGGAATATTCCCAAAGAAATATAAGGGGAAATATAGAGCAGAGAACAGACAGAGTGAAAAACAGGAAACCCAGGCTCTGATTCTGATAGGATGAGGGCAGAATTGTTCACCTACGCAGAGCACCACCAATGTCGATGGGGCTCCTTGGGATTACAATAGACTGCCCATGTGTTACAGTATTGAAGTGTGAGAAGAGGTAGAAAGGGGGAACATTCTTAACAAAATATCTTTTATGCACTCGAGAGAGAGAGAAACAACCTATGTTGATAAGCATTGTTTACCTCTAAAGGCTAGAGTGTGTCTATCCCTCATGTGGGTTCAAGGGAAGATGTTTCTCCCCACGTGCCCAGAAAAAATGGAGTCATTACAATTGAAAGGGCAGACAGCCTCTTCCTGAGTGGGAAATCAGCACACAGAGGGCTGGGGAGGTCACAAGACCACAGCCACACTTACCCGGTGTACTGTACTGAAGAGTGGGCAAAAGGGCCATCTGAAAGGATGATGCAGTTTGTGTGCCCTCCCTGAGCACCAGAGAGCTTAGAGAGAGACTGCGTGAGCATGATACTTAGTTACTCCTGGAGTACTCCCTAGGTGCTCTGTTCCTGTATTTTAAATGTGGGATTAAATTACAGTTTGTGAAGGGTTTGCAAATTTGAATTAATTTTGCAAATCCTGTTAGTCTAAAACATAGATTGTGAGGTTTGCAGCACATTGCTCAGCCCTAGGAATTCTCCACATTTCACCAAGATTTTTGCAAACATATTTGGGCCTGCAACAAGTATTTTCTTCAACTTAAATTTCTTTACCAATCACAGTAAATAGTAAATAATCAAGTCATACGATATCAGTTAAGATATTATTTCCAACAAGCTACGATATTTCTAAAGAGTGTATTAAAGCAAGAACATTCAACAGTGTGATTAGCATTTTTTGCTTTGCAGTAAAAAGCACATTTTGGACCATGTTTTCAGCTGATATAAACTCACTTGTAGTTAATGGAGCTGGTTTACACCAGATGAGGATCTGGCTTTTGTTTCATTGCAGCAGTCAGAACAAATATACTCATAACTGCAGCCTTCATTTTCCAGTTATTTTCTTTTCAGTGGTAATAACTTCCATAATCATTAACCTGCATTTCAATGATTTCCTTTAGAATTATTTCTGAACATTTTATAAAAGTCAGTTTGTATAAATATTTAATATTTCATTCTGTACATATATTAATAATCAATTCCTTTAATGACATGGGTCAGATTTTACTCCAGCATCTTTTAAATTTTCATATTTGCTAATATTTATTTCTCCTTCTCTCCCCTTACAAGTTTCAACTTTCTAATAATTATTGTGCTTTTATTTCTTTTCCTGTACCTTTTAGTGGCCATTCTGAACTTGTACACCAGACCATTTCCTTTTCTTTTCCTCTGAGCCAGTCTGTTCCCACAATTATCCTCTAATTCCCTATAAATATTTTTAAAAGTAATTATTTATTTAAAATTATCAAAGTAATTAACATGCCACATGCTGTATCCCCCTTTCTAGGATCCTGCACAAAGCTGCACAGCTACTCTGCTGACTATTTCTACTGCCACACAAGGTGAATTCTATTGTTGAAATACTGGGACATAAAATGATTTTGTCTGTCTCTTTCTTAGGCAAAGGGAACAAATGGCAAGACAGAGGTCAGAAATGGAAAATCCCTAGGGACAACAAAGCCGAGAAGGTTTAGGCTATTTGTTTTATTGTTAATTTAATAGCTGGCTTCTGATATTCCTTGTTCATGCTGAGCAGGGCCGGCTCCAGGGTTTTTGCCGCCCCAAGAGGCGGGGGAAAAAAAAAAGAAAAATGTCGCGATCAGCAGAAGCTCCACCGCGCTGCTTTCTTCTTCAGCAGCATTTCGGCGGCAGGTTCTTCCCTCTGAGAGGGACCAAGGGACCCACCGCCGAATTGCCGCTGAAGAGCCCGACGTGCCTCCCCTTCCCCTTGGCCGCCCCAAGCACCTGCTTGCTGAGCTGGTGCCTGGAGCCGGCCCTGATGCTGAGTAGCACCTTACTACATGTAATTCTATTGCAATCAGTAGCAAGACTTGTGGACTCATGTGCTACTCACTCTGAGTAAAGGTAACCGAAAAGGCAAATTCTAGGAAGGAGTTATGTTTGGGCAAAGCCAAATGTGACCTACCTTGCTTAGGGGTAGGACAAGAATGCCACCTGCTTGATGCCCAAAGCTACCCCATAACCTTTTCTGAGTGTTATTTCCAGCTTAGTTCTGTCCCCATACTTGTTGCTCTTTGCTTCCATGTCTCTCATTTTTTGTCTCTATGTTGCCCATTTACTAGACAAAGGAATATTTTATAGTTTCTTTTGTTGTCAAAAACCTTGAAAATCACCAAACTGTTGTTTTTTGGCCATTTTCAGTGAAAACCCCAAACATTCTTTTAAAAACCTTCATTTTTATCAAACATTCATTTTCTTGGATTTTTTTTCCACAGAAAATAACATATCAGTTCTATTATTCATTGTAGCACCCATCAAAGTAGCACCTATCAGGCTTCTCCTCTAACCTCTAGAAAACACTCATCATTCATCAGTCCAATAGCACTTCTATAACATTTTCATTGAAGTACATTTACTGCGTCAGTTCATGAATATGAAGAATTAATAGAAATTCATAAGAAGACCTCAAATTACATCAAATATATGTTAGCCTTATGGCATTTATGTGTATCCATATTGGTTAGTGTTTTCATTATTATGTTCTTGGTACAAAACAAGAGTCTTCTGTTTAAATTCAATTTCAGAACACAATACTTTTTTTTTTCTTTTTTTTCTCTCTTTTTTTTTTTGCCTCTGTCAGGAATGTGGTTCAAGTAACCAAGCCAGAAAAGGCTGCAAGGGACAGAAATACATAAAACAGATCCAGAGACACAGAGAAATGGGGCTTGTTCTTTGTTTTTAATTTTTGTAGTTAAGTACACAAGATATCACAAATAATCAACAATAATAATGCTGGCAGTTTATTAACTGCACACACACACAATAGAAAGAATGCTGGAGAGATTCACTAACAGCAAGATAAAATGACAAGAGTCTGGTAAAGGGCAGTTAGATGTCAACCTTCTGATCTTTTGTTATTAATAAGCATCACTGTGGTATATATCTTTAATTAAATTTCTCACTGGGTAATGGAGGTTGCAGATTATGCTAAATACACACACACACACACACACCCCTTCTGTTTATGTGGAATGACAATCATTCTCATCTTGACAGACAACTTCATTTCTTATGGTGCTATTTATTAATCTCAGACTGTTAGAGATAAAGGTGAAACTGGTTTAAAAAAACCCATGAAGACAGATCTGGGATACCTGAGCCTGGAGATAGGTGTATTGGAATTTAATTTGGTTCACTGAAACTGAAGGTGAGCCTTTCTCCACCATGAGGGCTAGACTACCAGCCACTGCTACTCCCTACCACATATACTGGGCCAAATTAACCCTAGCAGATGCAGCAGAGTGAAATTTGCTTTTTTTGGGGGTGGGGGGGTGGGGAGAGGGGTGTGTGTCAGCAAATGAAAGGATGAATTCATCCCAGCTCCCGCAAAGAGTTCCACAAGGGGAAGGTAGCTTTTAAATCCAGGAATTGCTTAATAGGATTTTTGCTAGTGCAGGCGTATCTGAGGTAGGTGTTGAATCAGCATTTCTAGACTGGACACACCCACTTCTTGGTGAGCCACATATATTTCAGGGGCAGTACTGGTTGGCTCCAGGCTGCCTATTGTTGTGGAGTAGTAGTTGCAGCTTGTACAGATCCCCCTTCTCCACTCCTTCCACCTCTAAACATACTTACGCCCATCATCAGGGGTCCAGCAGTCTAGATTGTATCAATTTACAGTGGCATAACACAGGTAGCTAATCTGTCTCATGAGATTTCTGGGAGAGCTAACTTTCTTAAGCACAGATCCTTTGGGCTTATGCCTAAACCACATCCTTATGGTACATTTCACATTGTCCCACTTGTGGCAGGTAACTGATGTCTATAACACTGCTGTGTCTGCTACTACCCTGACTGCCCTAGATAAGGGTTAAGACTTGCATTGGCTGGTGCACCAAAGGTGATATTTACCCACAGTTAGTACATGGATTTGAAGAAACTGACAGAGTAAGTGCCTGGGACTATTTTCCTTGCTGTTGCCAAACACAACATTATTAAGTTTAAAAAAAAAAAAAGGGTGGCAGCCAGCATAAGAAGCCACCTATATAGTTCTTCAGGGCTACTGGCCCTTTAAAAAAAGGCACTTCAAAATAAAAATCAATATTAAACTATGTTTGATGTGTTTCTTTATTAAAAGCCACAACTTCCTACATTTTCTGCGGGAATGATTTATACCTATTAGATCAAACAAAATGTTCTTTTCAGCCCAGAAATGTGATAATTTGGTTTAATACAGTGACTGTGATGCCAAAAATAAAATTTCTGTCTGCCACAGTTATTATTAAAGATAATACAGTTATTGTTAAAGAGTTGTACAAAGCTAGAGGGTGTCTTCTGTGCCTCACTGATGTGCGATAATTCTCATGCTATAGGGATGGTATTGTCTGTGAGGAAAAAAAATCAGGGAGAATACTAGAGTTTCATACAGTGAAGAGAAAGAGAGATCTGTTTGCTGCATTAAAGAGCCTTTTATTATGTGTTTTAGTCTCTCAGTGTCCCTTGATGATTGTTTTATTGCACTGAAGAAAAGAACAGGTTATTAGTTACACATTTTAGGGGGTATTTACAATAGGAATTTTGCCTCAGATTTCCAACTGCTACTACCACCTCTTCAACTTTACCAGTGATAGCAATGGTGGGAATCCTAGTATAGACAAGACATCAGTGGATACTGTTGTTTTATGTGTTAACTCATGAAGACATGCTCTGATGACAGTTAGCTAACTGCTCTCAAAATATCAGTAGCCATCTAGAACCCTGTTGGTCTAGCACAGGGTAGGCAACCTATGGCACACGTGCCAAAGGCGGCACGCATGCTGATTTTCAGTGGCACTCACACTGCCCGGGTCCTGGCCACCAGTCCGGGGGGCTCTGCAGTTTAATTTTAAATGAAGCTTCTTAAACATTTTAAAAACTTTATTTACTTTACATAAAACAATAGTTTAGTTATATATTATGGACTTATAGAAAGAGACCTTCTAAAATTGTTTAAATGTATTACTGTACGCAAACCTTTAAATTAGAGTGAATAAATGAAGACTCAGCACACCACTTCTGAAAGGTTGCCAACCTCTGGTCTAGCCCCTGTACTTGTACTACTCCTGGTATAGCTGAACCAGTGGTGGTAGTACTGGGAAATAAAGCATAGTGTAGCTACCTCCATCCTGTAATAAAGGGCAGGTAGAAATAGTTTCACAAATTGATTATTTTAAGGAAAGGGTTTTAGAAAATTATATATGAATTGAAATACTTTCAAGATTTTTTCTTTTTAGCTGAAAAGAGGCTTTTTTTTTTTAGGGGTTGTGGGTGTGTTTTGGAACTGAAACATTCCCCTGAAGAACTATAATAATCTTCTGGTTGTACATAAGAACCAGAAAATGAAAGCTGATAAACAGAAAGAAAGAAAGAAACTGGTTCTCAGCATTATCCAAACTGAATAAACTGCAAAAAATTAAATGAACAACGTAGATAGTACAAGACCAATTAGTTTGAAATTTCTTTTCAATCTTATGATGCATGTTTGAGTTGAATAACAATTCCAAATGTCCAACAAGCTCCAAGCGAATTATTTAATCATAGATTATCAATCAGATATTAGTATATCATTATATAGAAAGAATAGATACACTGCCATTCCGTGCCAGCTGACTTGAGCTCTCAGGGCTGGGGATAATAAGCAGTTTAATTGTGATGTAGATGTTTGGGCTCAGGCTGAAGCCCAAGCCCTAAGACCCTCCCATTTTGCAGAGTGCCAGAGCCCGGGCTCCAGCCAGAGCCTAAACCTTTACACTGTGCAATTGAACAGCCCCTTAGTGCAAGCCCCACCAGCCCAAGTCCGCTGGCACAGGCCAGCCACAGTGTCTAATTTCAGTGCTCACATACCCTGTGTCTCTTTCCCCTCTAACTGGTGGGATGCCAGCACTTTGCTCTCCCACCTAGTTTCCCAAACCCCTGTCTTTTTTATAAGGTATGAGACTTTCCCTATTTGGAGGGAAAAGTACTTTCTCATGATTAATTTCACTATGTATCCTCTTTTGACTTTTCATTTTGCCTCATTACTGACAGAATTTCTTTTAGGGTATTTTAGGTTACATGGCCAATAAACTAAGGAGAATTCTAACCTGGTCATTAATACTGTTTCATCCCTTACAGTAATCATATGTACTAACAGTTAGCTCTTATCAACCAACCAGTCCAGTATAGAAAATATCTGCTGTAACCAGTATCCCTTGTCTATCTCCCAGTTTTGTTTATCTTTCTGTAGACACTTTTAGCAGTTTGAGGGGGGTCTTTTCCCTGGATACCTGGAAAGATTCTGAGGATAATTAAATACAGCCCAACACTAAATCATATGAAATTCCTAGATAAAGGTCACTCACAGGTTAAAAACCAGTGCTCTGGGCCTAAAATTCAAACACATGCTTTGCTAATACCATAAAGATTGGGAAAATAGTTAATATGTGAACAAAATTAATATATAAAAAGAAAAGAGGCCTAAAGGATTAATATTTACTAACAGGTACTATCCTAATATTTTAAAGTGTCAAGTACAGATTATATGGAGATATATGATTTATCTTGACAATGAATCTTAAAATAATAAGGTAAGCAAGTTTCAGTAATAAAGATCATATTATATATAGATCATCTTTAATCCAGAAGAATACCGCTACCTCGATATAACGCCACCCGATATAACACAAATTTGAATATAGCGCGGTAAAGCAGCGCTCCAGGGGGGTCAGAGCTGTGCACTCTGGTAAATCAAAGCAAGTTCAATATAACACGGTTTCACTTATAGCGCGGTAAGATTTTTTGGCTCCCAAGGACAGCGTTATATCGAGGTAGAGGTGAGGTAGTAATGAAGCTATATATTGTAAAGTGTTTCCTTTCAAGGTTCATAGCTATTAATTTTACTATCCATGAGCACATTTCTTTCATTAAAAGAAAAACCTAAAGGTCAAAAGAAGAAAGTTATCTGAAACTAGTTCACGCAGTCTCATGTGTTAAAGACACCTATATTTGTGTAATCCTTCCTCAGAGCTGAGGATGGATTAGATCAGTGGTTCTCAAAGTGGCGGCCAGCATATCTCTCGGCCCGCACCGCTTCCCACGCCCCCATTGGCCTGGAGCGGTGAACCACAGCCAGTGGGAACTGCAATCGGCTGAACCTGCGGACACGGCAGGTAAACAAACCAGCCCGGCCCACTAGGGGCTTTCCCTGAATAAGCAGCGGACTGGCTTTGAGAACCACTGGATTAGATGACCTCTTGAAAACCCTATAGCCCTTAATTTCTGTGATTCCAAAGCATTCTTTATTTCAGCAGTGTGTTAAGAGTGATATTTGTTTAATTGCATCAGTAGGCTTTTAGTATTGCACTTGCACGTATTGGGACTGTCTACTCTTAGGGCCTGATCCAGCGTCCATTGAACTCAGTGGAAAGACTTCCTTGATTTCAATAGGACATGAGTTAAATCAAGCCCTTACTCAACCTCAGATGAATCAATTTATGGAGTTACCATGGATTTGTAACTGATTGCAGAATTTGGCCCATTCCATTTTCTTTTCCTAAACTTGAAAACAAACAGGTTTGAGGCTTGGGTTAGCTAACCCGCCCACCCCATCCCACCTCCAAGCTAATAGAAGTCTGTGCAATCAACATCCTAGAATGGATACAATTCAAAGAATTTTCAGGAAAAGGAAAGAAAAGCCCCTCCCAGGGGTCCAGTTTAGTTTGCACACCCTGGTAAGTCATAGTTACAACTTTGCAGTGTGAAATCACCATCTGTTGATTCTCCATTTTGCCTCATACAACTGTTCTCAAATGAGATCCTAACAGAATTACACAAGACAAAATCCTTATAATTATCCAGCATATTATCTGAACTTTTCTCTAGCTACCTGGAATTGCATAGGGCAGGGGTTCTCAATCTTTTTCTTTGAGTTCCCCCCATGCTATAAAAACTCCACAGCCCACTTGTGCCACAGTAACTGGTTTTCTGTGTATAAAAGCCAGGGCTGGCATTAAGGGGTAGCAAGCAGGGCAATTGCCTGAGGCCCCATGTCACAGAAGCCCCCGCAAAGCTACATTGCTCAGGCTTAGGCTTCAGTCCTGCGTGGTGGGGCTCAGGGCCCCGGGCTTCAGCCCCATGCAGCGGGGCTTTGGCTTTCTGCCCGGGACCCTAGCAAGTCTAACACTAGCCCTGCTTGGCAGACCCCCTGAAATCTGCTTGCGGCCCCCTGCAGGGGCCCCTGGACCTCTGGTTGAGAATCACTAGCCAAGACCTCCTCTCCATTCCCTGGTTGGTTACAAGAGTCCTGTACGCATTTCACTATCTTATGCACTGGTGACTTATGGACACGTCTCCTGTTCTCCAAAGTACAGTAGCTCCTCGCTTAACGTTGTAGTTATGTTCCTGAAAAATGCGGCTTTAAGTGAAACGATGTTAAGCGAATCCAATTTCCCCATAAGAATTAATGTAAATAGTGGGGATTAGGTTCTAGGGAAAATTTTTTTGCCAGACAAAAGACATTATATATTTTTAAAACAATTTTAAACAAGCAATTTAATATTACGTTGGGGCAGGGGGAGTAGTGTGCACGTGCTGTGTGTTTACAAACATACTCTACATACAGTACAGTACTATAGTTGGGAGGTGCCCCTGCCTTACCCTACACAGGCACAGCCCACTGGCACTGGAGATGAGGCAGGCAAGGAGGCTGAAGGTGCTGTAGGGTAGAAGAAGCACGTTGTGCAGCAGTGGCAGCTTCCCCTACCCTGAAAACACCATGAGTGGGGGGGAGGGGGCTCAACCCTCAGCCTGCCCACTCTCTCCCTTCGCCCAAGCACCCCCCCAACCCGCCTCTTCTTCCCCCCCACATCTTCCCCCTTTACTTCCCATGCTGCATCCCTGCTCCTCCCCCCTCCCTCACCTCCCTTCTAAACTCTGCAAGTCAGCTGATTGCCTCTGGCAGGAGGCAGGGGAGGGAGGGGGAGCCTGCACACCGAGTCCTTGCTACTCCCCCTTCCCTCCTGCCCTGGAAATGCCGCAAGCCAGCTGATTGCTGCGGGCAGGAGAGGGAAGCTGCTGATCCTTGGGGTCACCTGGCGGGTGGAAGACGCTGGTGGGGGGCATAGGGAGGCTGCCGCCTGTGGAGAAAGCAGGCAGCCCAACAACGTAAGAGTGGAGCATTGCGCAATTTTAAATGAGCATGTTCCCTAATTGATTAGCAATGTAACAACATAACAACGTTAACCGGGATGATTTAAAGTGAGGAGTTACTGTAAGATTTGAAGGGCTTATATATTAGATGTCTAAAAGTTTGTGGATACTTCTATTAACTAGCCAACTCTCTCAGAACTATAAAATTGATCTGCAAATTTCTAATTTCATAGCCTTTGCTCCCTCTGCTTTCCCATCAGAACCAGAAAGGCAGAGGAGGAAGAACGGGGTGGGAGCCACCCTGTAAAATGTAAATGATTTTTTTAATATAAAAATGGTTGATATCGGATTTGATTTAGTTTATATGTCAGGTAAGATTTATTCTGAATTTCTCGGATGCAGTTTATCCATCCTACTGGAAACAC
The DNA here is from genome assembly GCF_020497125.1 of Mauremys mutica. NCBI lineage: Eukaryota > Metazoa > Chordata > Testudines > Geoemydidae > Mauremys > Mauremys mutica. The sequence continues at coordinate 78,519,188 of NC_059075.1, read as the reverse complement.
AAATAGATATTTGGGGGATGGGGAAGCACAGTGCCTTTTGTGAGGAGGTTATGGGTGTGGCTATTCTGTTCTCTCAGGGAGAGCTAATGAGCTATAACTTTTTTATATTAATGTATACAGTGCAGTCAGAACTTGTGAGCAGTCCTATTCCAATTACCTCATTGTGTTTGAGTGGAAGAATATGGGTATAAGGAAAGAGAGAGGACAGACTGCTGCAGCTCTGATCAAGTACAGCTGACACATTTAGATTAAAGATCAAAGCTATTTTGACTACATATTCATAAAGGTTAATAAGTACACACTGCAAATGTTGGATTTATTCCTGGGATCCTTGAGATCTGTGTGTGAATGAGAGAAAGGTTGCACTCTAGTATCTGAGCCCACAGAGAATGCAATTGATCTAATTCTACTATCAGCTATGGGAACTTTCTTTTATAGAAAGTAGCACAGGACAATGTCTTTGGAGCCGAAGTGTCTGGGTTCTAGTCCCAATTCCCCAGATGCATGTGCAATTTATATGGTAATTGAGTCTGTTGTCTAAAGTGCATGGACTTGTTGCAGCATATTAAGACTGCCACTGTACTTGCTGTTATCTCATGTCTTAAGACATTAACTCTAGGAACTTAAAAACTCAGTCTTGTTTTGGTTTACCTGCTGTGTATTGCCAATTCTGAGATAATGTCAAAATGTCATGAGCAGTTCATTAATCTGAGCCAAAAAGCTTTCGATATTGCTATGATAATGAGTTGAGTGTCTTAGAAGGTCCATATGAGCAGGTATTGGTATGCAGTAGCTTACACAACAAATCACAATGCAAATATTTAACTTTCATAAATATAAACTAACCTCCATTTCATAATGTACAGCAACCAATGCAGTGAGTCAGAGGTTTAGTATAAGGATGTAAAGTCTGGGAATTCAGTGGCAGTTCCTATTGGGTCTTTAGTGTCATACATAATTTTATTTCTTGTTTTCAGTGAAATGAAGTTGAGATTTGAATTAGCTTTGGATAACAACAGGTAGTGTTTTCTCACTGTTGACATTCAGTCTGCACGGCTAAGCAGACTGAAAGCCAAGATCAATATTATTATTCCAATGTGCAGCTCTACCCATGAAACCTTCACTGTATTTCTAAATGGAATTCACATGGGGCTAATTTTCATAAGAGGTCAGGGCTAGATTTTCAAGTGCTCAGAACCCACAATTGGGACCAGATTTTCAATAGCTTAGCTCCCATGTAGGCACCCAAATGAAGGACAGATTTTCATAAGAACTGATTGGTATTCAACATGCTGAGGTATTCTGAAAATCTGAACATTTATTTTGATACTCAGTGTGGAGCTCATCTCAACTGAAATTCTGACTCTCAGAACATAATATTCTACCCTCTAAAATAAATGGAGATAGAGATGTAATTAACCTGATGCCCTTCTTGTGGATCTCCTTGGTGGGGTGGACTGATTAGAACCTGACTTGTAAGGTCAGTATAATGGGAAATGAGAGAGATAGGGAAGGATGAAGAAGAGAAGAGAGATTTGGTAAAATATATGGCTGTATATAAGAATCAGTTTTCTATATTAACAAAAGAAACAGTCACAAGTGGGTCTACAAGATAATTTGTCTGTATTGCTAACTATGCTGGGAACTTAGAAACAGGTCAAACTTGTCAAATTATTCTTTTGTGTTTTTCAGATATAAGACTTGATTGTGTTTATTGGGGCGGGGAAAGGGCGCGGGCGGCATAAGGTTGTAGGTGGGTCCGAACTTCCCCGGGTCACTGGCTGGAGTGACCCCGCTCAGTTCAGTCTCGGAGGGGGGAGAGGTGTAATGGAGTAGGAAGCACAGACTGTTTGTGTGGGGGAGGGGAGAGCCAGAGGTTTAGGCTTGTGTCTTGTGTCTATCTCATGTTTAGCATTTTGAATGAAATACAACAAAACTTTTGATCAGTGTTTCATGTGAAAATGCAACTGCTCTGGATTTCAAGATAGAAAGTCACAGAGTTCCTTACAAATGATACTGATTGTTCTGGGCTCTTGATATAAACAATAAGGTATTACTAAAACTATTAAGTGTCCCAGAGGGTCAGAGCTATCACTGGTACATTTACAACCTAAGGGGCATTAAAAAAGTTCGTAAACATTTGCCTCTAACTCAGAAACTGTGTTTGAGATTTGTACATGTGCTGAAAATATTAATTATCCTATTACTCTGCTTATCACACACTTCCTCTCTACTATGACCTTTTTATAATATGCAGAGGTGTTGGGAACAAACAAGCTCTGCTAATGCCTATCTTTTATGTATAATCAATCACTCAGTTCCACCTGCTTTTTAGGCTTCAGGCTTGCAGACACTAGCACTTTTCTTGTGAGTCTTCTGGAAGTTTTCCTTTTAATAAAAACATTTTTCCATTTCATTGCTTTATTCCCACTTTCTCCCTTGCATCTCTCTTATCATTTGCTTCCCCAGATGGCTCAGGACAGGTAAACACCATGGGGGGAATCCCGGCCCACGCTGAAGTCAGTGGGACTTTTGATCAGGATTTCACAACTGCTCATCCATGAAAGTATGTTTTAAACTAAGATTGTGCTTAGGTGTTCCCCTTTCCAGCTCTGAAGTTAAGGCCCAATCCAACTCCCACTGAAGTCAGAGAAAATATTACCCTCACTTTTATGGGAGTTGAAGCAGAGTCTGAGGGTACTCTAGAGTTCAATGAAATTTCACATTTGTAATGTGATATACACATATGGCGGAATCTTACTCCCTGAGATACTCAAGAAATTTCCATTTATATTTGAATTCTCTGCCTTCCACATAGAAGTGGGGTCACACCCTTGACACCATTCCCCCATCCCATAATGCAGGAATCTATGTATGAGTAATGGAAGATGAAGCCTTATCTATAGATCATGTATTGTTTATATTGATTACTTAAGAATTTTCCGTTATCACTTTGGGGATATAGTCGGGAACTCTGATGTGCACAGTTGCAACACTCACATTATAGGAACTCTTCTATATTTACAAATAGTTTATTAATCTATTTAGCAAAGTCACAACCACTAATTCAGTAAGGTAGCTAGAGAGACTACAGAATGAATATTTGAACATCCATCCCTTGCAGAACATTTTGAAATGTTAGCCATTGTCTTCCTCCTCTTCCTCCTCATCATCATTATCACCAGGGGCCATCATTCTGGCCCCTCCCAAGGGATACATCTGTCTCTCTTACTGCCCACAGCTTGGTAAGCAACTTTTTTAACATTACGCTGATAATGCATATTCAGTAGGTTTTTTCCCCTTTTCCTTATTTGTATTTCCTCATCCTACTAATGAAAGCAGCTAAATATAATGAAGTCAAGGCAGTAAATATAGTAAAGGCAAGCCTATGGGATACAGAGAGTCGCAAGGACAGGTGCTCTATGTGCAAACAGAATCTGAAGACAAGTTAATGTAATGTGAGTAATACTTTAATTTTTGCTTGCCCTTGCCTTTCCCACATGATTCATCCTTTAAAATAAGTTCACTGGGCAACTGCTGGCAGAAGAGTCCTGGTCAGTACAGTTCTCATGCAACTGCATTGCTAGAGGTCTGGAGGGATCTGGGAAGTCCTTGGACCTGGTCAGGGCCAGTGCAAGGATATTTTGCACCCTAGGCGAAACTTCCACCTTGCCCTCCCTCCCCCCCCCGGCCCCGCATCACTTATTAAAAACTTTCAAAAATGAATACTGCATAATGTGGCATTGTTCATTAGAATTAATACACGTTCGGCTTGAAAATTTATTAATTTTTTAGTCTACATATTTAATGAAAATAAATGAATAACCTGACAGTGCTGACATTGTTATACACAATACACTGTCACAGAGAAACATGTTATAATTTAGAATTTATTTTTCCACGGGGAAGGGAAGCAGATCGGGTTGAGTCAGTGGGGTATCGGGTTTATTGGGGAAGGGAAGCAGACTGGGTTTGGTCAGTGGGGGATTGGGTTTAGTGGGAAGCAGAAAGGAAGCAGACCGGGTTGAGTCAGTGGGGTGTCGGGTTTAGTGGGGAAGGGAAGCAGACTGGGTTCGGTCAGTGGGGTTTCGGGTTTGGCTGAGGAGTGCCAGGGGAGCAGACCGGGTTCTGTCACTAGGAGGATCGGGTTTGGCTGGGGAGGGGAAGGGAAGCAGACCGGGTTGAGTCAGTGGGGTATCGGGTTAGGTGGGGAAGGGAAGCAGACTGGGTTCGGTTAGTGGGAGCATCGGGTTTGGCTGAGGCGTGCAAGGGGAGCAGACCGGGTTTGGGTGTGGAGGGGGGCGGTGGGTGGGTAGGATTCAAAGAGCTGCAAGGTGAAATAGGTACTATCCTCTCCAGTCCCTGGCATGCAGCAGCAATGGGCCAAATGCACTTGCAACAGGGCAATGGGAGCGTGTGGCCTGCTTTGCCTTCACGAGGCCATCCTGCTCTCGCTCCAGCAGGGGAGTGTGGGGGGCAGGCAGGACTGTGAAGGCAGAGAGTGCACGGCCCTCATGCCAAAGCAGGGTCAGGAGCAGGGGCGGCTCTACAAATTTGACCGCCCCAAGCAGTCATGCCCGGGAGGCGCCCCCGAGCCGCGGGAGCAGCGGACCTCCCGCGGGCATGACTGCGGAGGGTCCGCTGGTCGCGCGGCTCGGCTGGACCTCCCGCAGCTGCGGGCGGTTCGCTGGTCCGGCGGCTCCGGTTGAGCTGCCGCAGTCATGCCTGCGGGAGGTCCAGCCGAGCTGCGGGACCAGCGAACCGTCCGCAGTCATGCCTGCGGGAGGTCCACTGGAGCCACCGGCCGAGCATCCCCTCCGCAGTCATGCCTGCGGCAGGTCCGCTGCTCCCGGGGCTCCGGTGGACCTCCCGCAGGCATGACTGCGGCAGGTCCGCCGGCCCAGCCTGCCGCCCCCCCGGGAAAGGGCCGCCCCAGGCGGGTGCTTGCCCCGCTGGGCTCTGGAGCCAGCCCTGGTCAGGAGGATAGAAAGCTGGGGCGCAGGGAGGTGGCTTAAAGCGGCTTAGCGACCCCTCCACGCAAGAGATCCCGCAGAGCTGCCAGCCACGGCCTCCCGCTCTTCTCGCCCCAGGGAGCAGAGCCTCTGCCCTGGAAATCCTGCAACCTGCTCTCCAAGGAGCATGCCATGTGCAAGCCAGCCCCACTTGCACCACACTGACAGCACAGCTCAGCCCCAGTGAGAGGTCTTACACTTCCCGCCGCAAGCTGCTCCACTCTCCTTCTGGCTGCTGCTGTACAATACAAGACAGAGGAGCTAGTACTGTAATAATGTATCTACCAACACAGCAATCTGTACAATTATCGATTCACAATCAAAGGACTTCACTGGCTTTCTAAATGGCAGGAGTCAGAAAGCAATTCACTGGGAGCGTGGTTCTTATCTACATCCTCCCTACAGTCTGCAATCTGCACCTGCGTCTTGATTGCTATCTGGTCCTATTTTTAGGCACTGCTTTTCAGCGCCCCTCAAATCTTGGCACCCTAGGCGGCTGCCTAGTTTGCCTAGTGCTTGCACCGGCCCTGGACCTGATGTAGAGGCATAACACTTCAATGAGAATAGCCCTGATCTGTGGTGGTTACTCTGAGACCTACAAGCAATCTTGCCCCTGACTCTCTCTTTCCTGTGTTTGAATTTTTCATGGAAGGATGAAATCTCCTTCATTGATTTTGTGATAATTTTCTAAATACTGTATAATAAAGCACTTATGCTTACCATAAAGCAAACTCTAAACCCATCCTTGGGGAGTGGGGGAATGACCACAGTGTGGTTTGCTGGTGGTGGTGATCCACCCAATAAGGGTGGATTCATATATTTGAAGAAAAGTGCTATACTGGAAAATAGGATTGCTGCATTTAATATGGCTAAGGATTTTTGCAATCCATTAAGCAAATGTTTGTCTCTCACCTCTCCCACAATTCAAGTAGAAATAGATTTTTTAATAAGAACCCAGTTAAGTTCAATGGCATTAAGCAGTATTACAACAACTTGGGATGTGGCCCTAGGTTTCCTGGGTTGCTCCCAACTCCCCCTGACTTATGTGGGTACAAACACCTTCCACATCATTTACATTCCCTCAGAATACGCCTTACTCAGGTGGGTATTATTAACACCTAGTACACCTGACCAAGATTAGGGCATCCACATTGTGCTAATTGCTGTACATATGAGTCTCTGCTTCCAAGATCTTATATAATCCAGTTTCTAGCCACCTGAATAAAGACTAGTCACTTGAGTAAAGGTTTTTTCAAGACTTCAAGACAGAGCCCTATAATTTCTAAGGAGAACTGTCTATTGGCAGGTGGCTTATAGTAGGTGAAAAGGAGTTGCATTCATTAAGATTTCCAAGAGGCATTTTAGGAAACACCTGGAGGTTTATAAATAGAAGAGAACATTTCAAATTTCAGATAAAGTAGGTTAAACATAGGAGGCTTTCCTTTAGTTCATTATATTTCTATAGCAAAATGGAATAACTATGTACTGTACTCATGTTAGAAAACATAATGCTTAAATTTAGGTTCATCATAATTTTTTTCTGCCTACAGTTGGAACCAAAAAAAGATTGTTTTGCTTAAATAAAAACAACAACACAATACTATTAAAGTTCGGACTGTTCAAAGAGCTTAAGTCAGGAAGTCGTTTTGCCTGCAGGCTTGGGTCCAAATGGGAAAGTTCCCATAGGGTGGTGCCTCTCTATCCTAAAAGGACTAAAAGAATAATGATTCAGAACAGTCACCTTAAATTCAAACTGAATCTTTTTTGGAAAGGGACAAAAATGTGGCTAGTTTCCTTTAAAAATTATAATATGAACCTTTTGAAATCCAGATCCTCAGCTGGTGTAAATCAGCATAACTTCATTGAGTTCAAATCTAGTTAACACCAGCTCAGAATCTGAACCTCACTCATAACTACAACTCTCCCTGTTTTACCTAAATATTGCAGAGACTGCAAAAAATTTATGTTCGTACCTACAACACCAATGCTACATTAAGTTGCTATATTTCAGTACTGGGAGAAAATTGCATTTTTATTTAAGATGTATGTTGCCATAAGATAATTATTTAGCTATTCATATCTTTTGATAGTGTCCTACAAATAAATAAATCAATATTCTACTGAATGTAGGTTACACTAATTCTTAAGGGTGTCAGTGTTTTAAAGGAATCTGTCAGATCAGATTTGATCCATGATTTAAGTTTTGTAAAAGCCTGGTTTTACAAAACTAGCAGAAATGTGTCCATATACATTCAGTATTAACATTTTCTAAAGCAAATAAATATCCCCATATTTCCCAACACTGTAGCATTCTACCAACTATTGAGAACCTGAAAGTAAGATGTATAAGTGGAGAAATTGACGATAGATAAAAGTGAAAGTTACTCTTTGATTTTTATCATCTAAATATAGACAATAAAACTACATTGTTTCAACTTTTTAATAGTCTAGTGGGTTATTAGTAATCAGTGCAAGACATTTGTTTGTCAGGTTAAAAACATATTAAAAAACAAACAAAAACCATTGTCCCTTTAATATCCCTAATTCCTGGAATTATATAGAACATAAGGTTACTTTTATAGCCATAAAGTTTTGGCTATATTCCATGTACTCACCAGGGTCAGATTCATCCTGTTGGTGGAAGATCACAAGCATTTTTACAGCATGAGTAGTGTTTGCAAACATTGTGCAATGGATCTGAGAAACCAATGTCTATGTCTGAGCATCTGTAACCCAGCTGAGACATAGTATAGATGTAGCAAAGATGTAATTAAGGTATACACCTCTGTACTCTCTTGGTGAAAACAGTAAATATACCTTTACTTAAGAGAGCATATGAGGTGTAGGTGAAGTACAGTTAAAATGTAACTGAAAGATGTGTATTTCAATACCTTAACTATACAAGATTTTATATTGTGTTTTAGTTACAGACTGCTGTATATTGTCAAATGAAGAAGAACCACACTTTTTCTTTATGGCTTGGATTTTAAGTCCATTTCTGAAGGTCAGATTCTAAACACCCTGATAATTTGCCTTTTGCTGGTTAAGGGAGAATTTTGATGTAACCATTTTGCTTATATTTCACACAAAAAACACTAATCGCCTTGAACTGAAACAAAAAAAACCCCTACATAAAGCTCTGTATTAAATGCAGTGTTTACCTGATTGAAATGTACAGCTAAAATTATTAAGTGCCGCAATGAGTGAGTGAAATATCATATTGCTGGCATTCACACTTCCATTTTAGTTGCTCGGGGTTTATAAAACACTGGCAAACAAGGTACTATATGCAAAACATAATGTAGCTGGTTTGAGTGCTTTCTGCAACTCAGACTTTTATAGATTTTTATGGCTTCATTATTGATGTTTTCACATTGTGATTGGCATAGAAGGCCCTATAACACCCTGGCATAGGCTAATCTGTGGTTCTATGCCCATTATAGGAGCACTGCAATAGCTAGGAGGCTCTTTCTTCAATTAGAAGAAACAGGGCTGATGTTAAAAGAGCTCTGAGTGTTTCATATTTAAGCAAAATATTCAAACACTAAAGTTCTCTTCTGATTTGTTAGTGAATTCAATTAGGATGCAAATAGGCTCACACACTTGCTGATGTTAGGCCTTGCAATTCCTGTATCACAATTACTGTCATTTAAGGATGCAGCATGGTCTAACAGAAACAGCACAGCGCTGGGAGTTGAGAAGCCTGAATTTTAATCATGGCATTGCAGCTACCTTGTCTTTGGTCACTTTTGGTTTTGTAAAGAGATTTTTTTTTCCCTGTAAAATAATGGAGAGAGTATGAGAGGGAAGATAAATCTCTGTTTAAGATTTGGGTCAGTTCTTAATCTGTCTGAACACATTTGTTTTGCCCTTGTTATTCCGGCTATATTTGTTTAGTCAGAGGAAGGCTCCCTTTAGACTCTTGAGAGAAACACATACCATTTAGGGAAGAGAAGTGTACAGAGTAGAGTAAAATCATGAACATGAAAATTCCATCAGAGGACCATGAAAATAGACAGCAGATAGTAAAATAACACTATCCATCCCTCCACATAATTCATAGAGCCTTCCAAGGTATCTTTGCACAAACTCAGATTCAATTTATATAGCTAGGAGGAGGAACTACCCACTGTGTGGTACATATTCCCCTCTGATGGCCACATCACATAATATAATTTACTCTGAGCAATAGCTCATCTTCCAGAGCTTTGAGACAACACAGGAGATGCATTCCCATCTGGTTGCAGGGGCCAGCCAATGGGAGCATGGCTGCGCCAAGAGCCCTGTTAGTGCTGCACAGGGTCCTGGGGGAGTATGAATGGAAAATAGACTGAGTTATCTATCCGTAGATTTATATAGCATTCATCACTGTAGTATCTGAGCTTGTTCCTACAGACCTGGGCTAGCAGAAAGAAGCAGTCACAGCCAATTCTACCCTGTCATCAATGTTGCTTTCTGCAAGGAAGAGTGCAGAGCAGAATGAACAGAGCCAAGGTTGCTGATGTGTAAAAGAAATACCTCTCCCTTCAATGCAGTTTTATGAGAAGTTGGGGAATATAGGTCCATAAGAACCATTGTTTGAGTTTCTGTATCTGCTTATGTGAGAGAGGCACCCATTTGTTATGAATCCAGCTAGCAGGTGAGCAAATTCCACTAAACAAACTCTGCTCTTATTTCTAGCCATCAGCTGCTGGCAGATGCAAAAACCAAGATACCTTTGAAACCAATGCTCTTCCAGAAAGGAAAGGTTGTTGGGGGGGAATACATTTGAAACAGACAAAAGAGACCTGTAGTCACATCAGATATCACCTTCTGTGTTTCTTACTGCTAATGTTTTGTGCCAATTTGATATTCTGCTTTCAGGGCCGGTGCAACCATTTAGGCGACCTAGGTGGTCGCCTAGGGTGCTGGGATTTGGGGGGCGCCATTTCCTTCGGTAGCGACCGGATTTTCGGCTGCCCCGGTGGCCGCCAGCATTTAGGCGGAGGGAGCTGGGGCAGGGGAGCGCAGGGTGGGCCGCCTGCAGCAAGTGGGGAGGGGGGGGCGGCATGCAGGGGAACTCTCCAGATCACCCCTGCCCCGCCTCCTCCCCGAGCACGCCGTGGCTGCTTCACTTCTCCCGCCTCCCAGGCTTGCAGCGCCAATCAGCTTAGGCGCCGCAAGCCTGGGAGGCGGGAGAAGTGAAGCAGCCATGGCGTGCTCAGGGTGCTCGTGCTTGTGCGCGGAGCAGGGGTGAGCTGGGGTGGAGGGGTGCCTCAGGGTGGAGGGTGGGAGGTGGGGAGATGCCGCAAGGGGGGCACCTCAAGGTGGAGGGGGGGAGCTGCCGTGGGGGGGAACGCCTCAGGCCAGGGGGGGGCGCAAGGTGGAAGTGTCCCCTAGAGTGCGAAACCGGCCCTATCTGCTTTCAATAACAAAAATTGATGAATTTTTCAAGGCTTAACTATGATCTATCCAGCACAAGATTGTAGCTGTGAATATGTTTCTATGTGGCCATCCAACATCTTGATAGATGAAAGAAGATGCGACAAAGTTGGTCCGTTGGTGCTTATCAATGGTATGGGAAAGGAGCCTGATGTGGCAAACTTTCCCACAGTGTCTACAGGTTTCACTCACCAGATGGAAGCTGAAGCTTCCTGGCTTGCCTGGAGGCCTCAGCCTGGACTCTCTGGTGGCTCTCCATGGTGACTGCACCAGTCTTAACTTGGCTTCTCCATACTGAACGATTGTGGGTAGGATTTTCCCAGTTGTCAGTGGGAATGGTGAATTTCTTGAGGCCTTGCTTGACCTTGTCACTGTATCGAAACATTGGCCTTCCTCTGCATTGTGGGAAGTTCTTAAGTTGGCCATAGAGCACAGCCTTTGGTAGATGATCTTAAGGCATGCACGCCATGTGTCCCAATCAGCGAAGCCTGTGAACATCCAGCGTAGTCTGCATAGACTGTAGGCTGGTTCTCTCAATGATCTTGTTATTGGTGATCCATTGGTACCAAGGAACTCCCAGGAATTTTCTAAGATGGCAGAGGTGGAAAACTGTTAAATCTCCACTCCTGCTCGAGTATGTAGCCCAGCTTTCACAACCATAAAGGAGAGTACTAGGGACACAAACCTGATAAGGAGACATATTTGTGTTCAGAGTTATCACCTATTGTTCCAGACACATGAGATAAGTTTGCCAAAGATAACAGAAGCATTGCCAATTCTAGCATCAAGTTCCCTATCAAGGTTAAGTGAGCTGGTAAGAATTGAGCTGAGAAAGCAGAAATGATCCATGTTGTCCAGAGCTTCATTATTGATATAGATTTTAGGTGGAAGTTGGTACCTTGTGACATGACAACTGTTTTTTTATAATGCTTACCATGCCAAACTTGGAGCATGCATCAGAAAAAAAATCATCATGTTGTTTCTATAAACAAGAATGACTGAGCTATCAAACCTCCATTCTATGTAACCAGGGTTTGTGGGCTTGAGTTGTTTGCTTACCCCTTTATTAACAAATATGAGCTTTACAGTAATGTTGCATTTCCATAAGTAAGTGGCTGTTCATTTAAATAACTCATTTGCCTGCCTTTCGAATATTGGTCCCTCTAAAGCCATAATTAGGTTATCAAAAAACAAACAAAAAACAAACAAACAAAAAAACCCTGTTTCAAGCCCCCAAATGACATTAAGTAACTTGTCATAAGAGAGGCATATGTCATGAGGCATCCATATTATTGTGTTTCTAATGGACTTTTGCTGAAGAGCACAAATATTCCATCAGCATATTCCTGAAAAAACAGTGAAGTGTACAGCAGTCATTTGTGATTTCATTTAGTGATTTAGAGACTCAGATGAAGTCCCAATAATGTTTCTAGAAAACTTGGGGTTTTTTGGTGTATTTTATTAATTTTAGCCATTGAATTGTAATAATAGTTCCTTTTTGCCATTCTGATTATATATCATGTCAGTCTATAATTTATATTATGCTGCTAAGAAGAAATATGCAACATATTCAGTGCAAAATTTGCCTGATTTTGAGTCAGAGCTTCTTTCTCCAGGATGTTATTCTGTACATAATTTTTAGTATTAGCCAAACATATCAAAGCTGACTACTCACTTTTTAGCTCTATTTAGACGCTGGTGGAAATTTTAAGGCACGTTTTAATTGTGTATTTTAAGTTTACATCTACTTTGGTAGTTGCGGAAAAAGTCATAATTGAACTCACAAAACATTTTCTCTTGTTTCCTGCTTGTTTGAGCCTGTCCCATGTATGTAGAAAAGTTTAAATAAGTCATTTTTGATTATCTTCCATCAGTTGAGACTATACGCCTCATGTTCTTTTGATTATCGTTACCAGTTTTACTAGGAAAACACAGACATCCTGAGAAAATTAGTGTGGAGTAAATATACCATTCCTGGAATCATGCCATGGAGTCTGGAATATACCATGCCTGGAATCCTTGCTCCCTCTTCCCTTCCTAGGCCAACCCCCTCTAGATCCATGTTGGCATGGAGCACTAGAATGTGCGGAGCGGGGAGGGCAAAGTCTTTCCCCAACTTTGGCGGAGTTGGGTTGGGGAAAGAAAAGATTTGAACATGGTATGAAAGTGGCATGCCCCGTCTTCTATGTATCCCCAGTCCAGGTGTGCTAGTTTGAGCTCTCCTTTGCTTTTTCAAAGCAGGAGCATTTGTGCTGTAGCCCTCCACAGACAGGACTAGCTAGCATATTATAGCCCCCAATGAGGTGGGGAAGAGAGAATGTTGAGGTGAAGTCTAATGAATAGTGGGTGTAGTCAGGACCCCATGGCCAAGAGTCTGCAGTGATTAGCATGCATTAGAATTAATCATAATTTAGGTGTGCCCCAGATCACACTCCCCTCATGCTCACCCTGCACCACTTTGCCCTAAGACATCATGATATCTAATGGTCCACATGGCTGGCTCTGCTTTATATCCCTGACCCCATCCCCCATTCACTTAGAACAGTAAGTGCAGGGTTTGACTTAAGTTTCTTGGTTCCCAAGAAATAAAGACAAATATTTCTTTAGACAAATGTTCTGGGCACAGAACAACTCTAATTAAGTATGAGAGGCTATTAAAGGCTATTTAAGAGTGAAGGTGGGAGGAAAAAGGGATCATTTCCTATCAGCAGTAATAAAGGAAAATATAGTCTCAAACACTGAGGAAAAGTGAAGCATAAAACCCAAAAGGTTAGAATTTAAATTGAAAATATTTTCCTTCTAATTTGACTTTTATTGTGAGAGTAAAATGAAAGTACAAACATACATGCTTTATATGCATTGACAATATTAAAGGCAAAACAAAAAATTCTATTAAAATATAACTGGGGACAAAGCAGTTACGATATATACTATGTTTTAGTTTTATTACTATCTCTTTGGTCAGTTGCATAGAAAAACAGTTATGAAAATTTTCAATGTTGTGGATTGTATTAAAACAAATGCAAGAACATTTTTATTTGTTCTGTGATCAGTTTGCCTAATAAGTAAATTTCTATAGCACATTTCATTTAAGGAACTCAAAGTGCTTTACAGATATTATTTAAGCCTCACAACAGCTCTCTCTATATCACTTCATTAATTATCTTGATTATGTACTGGATAGTGGTTTGTAGTGAGACCGACAAGAAGAACAAGAAAATGTTCTTGACACACAACCAGGCAAAAGGTGGTTTCTCTCTGTTTGAGACTGGCAGGCACCAGTGTCCCTTTAAAAAGAAACCTATGTCAATGCACTGACCTCTCAAAGGCTGAGTTGGATGAGTGAACTACTTTTCCAAGTCCAGAATAAACTGCACCAGAACTTTTCAGTCATAAGAATCTGTCAGAAAGAGTGTTGCCCTCATGTGTCCATTCAACAACAGAAACTAAAGAAATGTGCTGAGATCATTCTGACTTGGAGGGTTCGACTCCCTTATAATACACAGACACCTGACTTTATATCGCAGGCTGTGAAATTCTAGACAGTCCAAACATCAGCTTTATGAACTGAAAATTATTTAGTTCATAGATATAAAGGTCAGAAGGGACCATTAGATGATCTAGTCTGATTTCCTAAATAACACAGGCCATAGAATTTCATCCATTATTGTGTCAATAACTTGTGTTTGACTAAAGCATTAACTTTCTGAAAGTCATCCAGTCTTGATTTGAAGACTTTGAGAGATGGAAAATCCACTACATATATTGGTAATTTGTTCCAATAGTTCATCACCCTCACTATTAAAAAAATGTGTGCCTTGGCTGTGACCTGTGGCTTCCACTTGATCTATACAATACCGTATCCGAACTCCTATATAGAACTAAGGAATATTATCAAGCCATCCTTGGGGAAGCAATAGTTGTAGCTTGTAGAGTGAAAAGTGTGTGACCAGCATTTCCAAGCTGCACAAAACAAAAGTATATTAATATGCCACTTCTTGAAACCAAGGCACAATAAGGTGAAATGACTTGCCCAAGGTCACATAGGCAGAATCAGGAATAGATCTCAGGAATCCTAATTCTAGTCCTCTTTCTGCTCTAAGCAGTAGTTAACATAGCACAACAGTCTGTACCATGCACCAGCCTATAACTTAAAAGTATCTTGCTGAATTCCCATATTGGTAGTATTATCTTCGTTGCAATAACTATAGAAACTTTTGCTGTGGTCACCTTAGCTTTCTCAGATTCTAAAGATTCCTAAATCCTCTAGTATGAAAATGTTGTGATGATCAGTAGTGAAATTGATTTCCAGAATTATATTTAACATACTTATATCATCCTGGAACTGATATCCCCCTCAGAGGCCAAACAAAGCAGGGAGAACAATATTATTTCTAAACCCTATAATACAAACAAGTATTATTCTTATTTAAGCTGTTTAGCTTTTTATTATTATTATTATCCATTCTTTAGCTAGTGACGGAGAACAGGTTTTTTTACATTCTCAATATCCATGTCTGTGTTTTGGGATATGGCACATTTGGAACTGCCCTAAATTATGACATGCAATTAAACTCTGTGATGCCAGTTTTATTCTTTTGGGTTAACTGATACCTATAAAGATAGTAAAAATAATATTGATTCAGGCACTTTAATCTACCATAATATATCTTGCTCATCTGTCAAGAGAGCAAGGAGTCATGGGGCAAAGTTAAGGTATTAGGCTGAATATGGGGTTGGAGGAAAAACAATTTCCTATTCATGTGATATGCTCAGAAATAATCATCCAAGGGAAATGATGAGACACTTAAAACAAGATGGCCAAAACACTGAAAATGTACTCTAGGACAACCTGAGTTGGCAGAGGATGGACTAATTTAGGGCTCGACTGAGTCTTTACTGAAAACCCCGAGTAAGGGCTAACATGCAATTGTGCCACCCCTAGGAAAACCCTGGGAGAAATTGTAACTCTTTAATCTCTTCCCTTTGCTCCTGGAGAAAAGGAAGTAATTTTCTGCAGCCATACAGAGGGTGCATCTTACATCTCTCCTTGTGTTTGCTCATCTCATTGGCTAGCCAGAACTTTGAGGAGTCAAAGCCAAGACTATACCCACTCCCCACTTCTGCCCACTTGCTTGAACAGCCCTACAGGTGCTGCTGTTCACCCAGACCAAGACTTGGCTGGTCTTATGCCCCTTTTCTTCTCTGTGTGGCCACGTGTGACTCAGTGACAACCAAGCTGTGACTTCCATCATGAACTTCCATGATAATATTAATAGGTTTAAGCTGCAAAAGGGAATATGTTGTTGATACATTTGGGGAAGTGTTATAACTATACTGAATAAGGTAAGACAACCAATGAAAAAAGTTTCCAAGCATATTTGGATTTGCCATCACTGGACATGTACAAAGCAAGACTAAATGATGTTTATTAGATATGATTTAAAGATAAAACAAATTCATGTTGCTTAAAGAAGGGATATGAATAAGATGGTCTATTAGTGTCACTTTCTGTTCAGTCCTAAGACAAATAGTCTACATATGTATTAATTACAAGGATTTACATAACAAATACTAATACAACCACCTGGTAAACATGGGCAACAAGCCTTGGTGTTTGGTGGATAAGTTAGAGGAAGAATACTCACAGATTTTGGATGCTTGTCTTATATATTCAGTCTTTTTGAATCTGCACAATAGAATGGAACTATTATGAGACTAGGTTCCATTGACAAATTTGTGGTAGTGACTCACTGCCTCCAGCTTGGCTAGAAACACTGAAAATTGCCTCTCTTGAAGCAGTTCATCACTTTGACTATGGTCCTATATAAATAATAAACAACCACATACAGATTACCATGAAAATAAAAACAAAAAAGCTAAACAAAGCCAGGGTTTTTTTTGAACCTCCATATAAAATTCTGATTCATTCTTATTTTTAAATCAGAATTGGTTCATCCATCCTGTGTAGTAAGTGTATATTCAGACTGCTAGTTAATTCTGTGATACTTTAAACGGAAGACAGAAATAAACAGATTGTGCCCTTTATGTCCATGATCCATACATTTTGTTTATATGGTGAATACCATTTAACTACAGTTATATGTCACGCATACAACGTCTAACAAACATCTCCCTAATGATTACAGTATGTGAAGCATTTAAAATTGGACTGTGATATTTGAAAGATGACTTTAAACAAGCAGTCCAACACACAGCTCTGCTAGAAATTATTACTTTTCATAATTCTTCAGATCCTACTCCTGATCAAAAAAACGTTATGGCATTTCACCAGTTCCTATACTTCACAGTAACTAAGGGTGACAAAATAATTTGCATGCATGTTTTAGTTTACATTTTCATGACAGCACTTTGATGAATTGATTGATTGTGCTTCAAAGAATCGTTAGTGGTTAGAAGATATCTTAATGTTTGACTATGTACCCATCACTGATCAGAGATTCATGTGGACAGTACATTTGAGGTAATAACAAAAGAGAATGTGGAAAATGGTTACTCTCCTATGTGTTTTATCTTGTGATTTAATTATGACAATTCTGTCTAACATTAATTTAGCTTAACTTGTGCCAAAAACCTTAAGTTAACCTTAGCTTTAAATGTTTAGGTGGGAAATACAGTGAAATCAAATTAAACTACATGTCTCTCTCTCTCTTTTTATAAACTGGTGGAGAATTTTTTTTTAAAGATTTTACATAGTGAGTGATCGCACCACTGGCTTCACTCTTTTCCCACTGAAGTCAATGGGGGAAAAAAATTAATTTATGTCCATGGGTGCAGACGTAGGTCAAAGTGCCCAACGGTTTTGAATAATCCATCCTTAGTATTAGAATTGAGGTTCATCCAACCCAAGAAAAGTTATTGTCATTGTCTTCCTTGTAACTATTGGTATCTTGTGGCTGTGCAGCTTTGGTGCAGAGATCTGACTCCAACAGCCTGCCAGCAGCTCACAAGCTTCACTCTTGTTACTCCTTGCAGGCTAATCTTAGTCTCTTCCCAGACTTGAATTCACCCCCAAATATTGCAAGGACCAGTGCCTCTCGGAGAGAAAGCATTAGGTTCACTGTCTTTGCAGAGACAGTAAAACACTCTGACCTGTTAGCTCCTGTAGAAACCAATGTGCTGTGACTGCAGAACACTTCAAAGAGACATTGACAGGCTTTGGCAATTTTCACTTTGCCATACACACAGCCTGTCTGTTTCCCTAAATACACAGCAAAGTGAGGCTTACCAAAGCTAGTGAGTTTCACATGGAAGATCATTGCTGTGCTGCAGGAGAGGGAGATGGAAATTGGATAAGGTAGTGAGTTGCATGAACTGGCGGGCAATATGAGGAGACTTGTAAAGGTGTGGAAAAAAGGTCTCTGATGTGGGACAGTCTCTCTTCAGGCAGGAGGCTTGACAGGGATGTTTACAGATTCTCCAGTAAGGTTTAAAGCTACACCACCCTCAATCTCTCCTATCTCCCACTTTCTGCCTTTGAAAATTATTATCCACACACTAATTCTATAGGGATGTCTTATAAATGACAGAGAAAAATATCCTGTTCCAACAAGTCAGATCATAATTATTTTCAAGCTCCCAAAAGTGTGCTAGGTGCCTGAGATGACAATGCTCTGGTTTCATTCCAAATGCCACTTTGCATATTGCAGCTGTTCTGCCACCTCCTGCGTTGGGAATTGCTTGAATCCAATGTATATAAAAAAACACAACAACAACAAAAAACCTTGATATTCTGCATGAGCCATCACATTCAGGCTTGCTGTGAAAAGCAACCTGATAGGGTCTGCAGCAGTAAACATATGCTTTTAAGTAGAGATCAGAACGAATCAAGATTTTCAAAATTGTCTAGAAATAATTTTTTAAAAGCACTCAAAAAATCAGGATGTAAAAATGGTGTAAAATATAGATGTAGACAAAGGAAGCCACCTGCAGAATGAAGACGAGCTCAAAGTGAAAAAGCAAGGAGAAAAGGGAGGATGAATTGCAAAAAAGCAAAAAGAAAAAAGAAAGATGTCACAGAATGCTGCCATATTGCATTAGGAATACTGTGACATTATTGATGTATTTTTATAATGATGCTTTAATTGACTTGATATCTAATAGATCTTGATAAAGTATAACTTTTCTTAATTACCATACTTCACTCACGATTGTTTTAGAAGTATTAATCACAGCCATTTTTTTAAGATAGGGGGTTCAACTCTTTAAAGTACATTTTAATATGCTTTCATTTAAATTCCAGTTGTAAATTTAGGATTAAAATAAGCTTGTTATTGATTTATTCCAAGTGTAATTAAAGTCAGAAAAATGAGTGTAAAAGGGATACTGTGGGCTCCATATTTATTCTCGTCTAGTCAGTTTAGGTATTTATACTCCACACATCCCTGTAGTTTCTGAGTATCTTTATCATAGTATCTGAGTGCTTTAGCTATGATTTATGATAATGTATTCACACCCCGGCATTTCATAACAAATTTGTTAATTTTACAGATTTCAATTTTGCAAGCCAAATTATGACTTTTCTAACATCCAGCACTGCAAACTCAATCCTGGATCAGAAAAAATCAAGCTGTACTCTTCCTACCTCTTACATTATCACTTTCAACAATGACTGCAATATGAACACATCTGACAATTATATTTGGGATACACAATTCAGAACATAATCCAATTCCCTCTTCCATGGGCCTAATATTCTGCGTTCGAGGAAGGTTATGGTGCATGAAATTTAGATCCATTTGGAATCCTTTTGTCTTTGTGATCTTTTTCAGTCAAGCTTTTAGTCTAGATTTGGCAGTGAGGCTGTTCTAATCTGACTTGTGGATGATCTCTTCCTTATAAAGTGCAAAGATCTACACTGTTACTTTTAGATCTCTCAGCAGCCCTTAGTACCCTTGTCCATAAAGTTTGTCAGAATTCTATTCACTCCATAGCTGAGACAGATATAAATCATGAGTAGCTCCATTTTTTTCTTTTCTGTGATGTTTCAGTGGTGATTTGAAGACATTACTCCTTTGCCCTGAGGATCTCATGTGTGGTGTGAGTCATGACAAGTCTGCTCAATACATGGATGAGACCGTAAGGGAGACTATCAGAAGCCTGCATCCCAAGAAAGCGGAAAAAAACCATAGGCAGGAGTTGTAGACCAAGCTGGATGAGCAAGCATCTCAGAGAGATGATTAAGAAAAAGCAGAAAGCCTACAAGGAGTGGAAGATGGGCAGGATTAGCAAGGAACGCTACCTTATTGAGGTCAGAACATGTAGGGATGAACTGAGAAAGGCTAAAAGCCATGTAGAGTTGGACCTTGCAAAGGGAATTAAAACCAATAGTAAAAGGTTCTATAGCCATATAAATAAGAAGAAAACAAAGAAAGAAGAAGTGGGACCGCTAAACACTGAGGATGGAATGGAGGTTAAGGATAACCTAGGCATGGCCCAATATCTAAATAAATACTTTGCCTCAGTCTTTAATAAGGCTAATGAGGAGCTCGGGGATAATGGACGGATGACAAATGGGAATGAGGATATGGAGGTAGATATTACCACATCTGAGGTAGAAGCCAAACTCGAACAGCTTAATGGGACAAAATCGGAGGGCCCAGATAATCTTCATCCAAGGATATTAAAGGAACTGGCATATGAAATTGCAAGCCCATTAGCAAGAATTTTTAACGAATCGTTAAACTCAGGGGTTGTACCGTATGACTGGATAATTGCTAACATAGTTCCTATTTTTAAGAAAGGGAAAAAAAGTGATTCAAGTAACTATAGGCCTGTTAGTTTGACATCTGTAGTATGTAAGGTCTTGGAAAAAAATTTGAAGGAGAAAGTAGTTAAGGACATTGAGGTCAATGGTAATTGGGACAAATTACAACATGGTTTTACAAAAGGTAGATCGTGCCAAACCAACCTGATCTCCTTCTTTGAGAAGGTAACAGATTATTTAGACAAAGGAAGTGCAGTAGATCTAATTTACCTCGATTTCAGTAAGGCATTTGACACGGTTCCACATGGGGAATTATTAGTTAAATTGGAAAAGATGGGGATCAATATGAAAATTGAAAGGTGGATAAGGAACTGGTTAAAGTGGAGACTACAAAGGGTCGTACTGAAAGGTGAACTGTCAGGCTGGAAGGAGGTTACTAGTGGAGATCCTCAGGGATCAGTTTTGGGACCAATCTTATTTAACCTTTTTATTACTGACCTTTGCACAAAAAGCAGAAATGTGCTAATAAAGTTTGTGGTTGACACAAAGCTGGGAGGTATTGCTAACACAGAGAAGGACCGGGATATCATACAGGAAGATCTGGATGACCTTAAAAACTGGAGTAATAGTAATAGGATGAAATTCAATAGTGAAAAGTGCAAAGTCATGCATTTAGGGATTAATAATAAGAATTTTAGTTATAAATTGGGGACACATCAGTTGGAAGTAACAGAGGAGGAGAAGGACCTCGGAATATTAGTTGATCACAGGATGACTATAAGCCGCCAATGTGATACGGCCGTTAAAAAAGCTAATGCAGTTTTAGGAAGCATCAGGCGAGGTATTTCCAGCAAAGATAAGAAGGTGTTAGTACCGTTATATAAGGCACTGGTGAGACCTCATCTGGAATACTGTGTGCAGTTCTGGTCTCCCATGTTTAAGAAGGATGAATTCAAACTGGAACAGGTTCAGAGACGGGCTACTAGGATGATCCGAGGATTGGAAAACCTGTCTTATGAAAGGAGACTCAAAGAGCTTGGCTTGTTTAGCCTAACCAAAAGAAGGTTGAAGGGGGATATGCCTGCTCTTTATAAATATATCAGAGGGATTAATATTAGGGAGGGAGAGGAATTATTTAAGCTTAGTACCAATGTGGACACAAGAACAAATGGGTATAAACTGGACACTAGGAAGTTTAGACTTGAAATTAGACAAAGGTTTCTAACCATTAGAGGAGTGAAGTTCTGGAACAGCCTTCCAAGGGAAGTAGTGGGGGCAAAAGACATATCTGGCTTTAAGACTAAGCTTGATAAGTTTATGGAAGGGATGGTATGATGGGATAGCCTAATTTTGGCAATTAATTTTGGCAATTGATCTTTGATTATAAGCAGGTAAGTATGCCCAGTGGTCTGTAATGGGATGTTAGATGGGATGGGATCTGAGTTACTGCAGAGAATTCTTTCCTGGGTGTCTGGCGGGTGAGTCTTGCCCACATGCTCAGGGTTTAACCGATCACCATATTTGGAGTCGGGAAGGAATTTTCCACCGGGGCAGATTGGCAGCGGCCTTGGAGGTTTTTCGCCTTCCTCTGCAGCATGGGTCATGGGTCACTTGCTGGAGGATTCTCTGCAACTTGAGATCTTCAAACCACAATTTGAGGACTTCAGTAACTCAGACATAGGTTAGGGGTTTGTTATAGAAGTGGATGGATAAGATTCTGTGGCCTGCTTTGTGCAGGAGGTCAGATAGATGATCATAATGGTCCCTTCTGACCTTAAAGTCTATGAGACACAATGAGACAATCTGGACAACAGTCTCAACTATATGGTTCATGGATGAAATGAGACTGTTTCATTTTCATCATCTTGAGGTCATGATTAAAGGGATTTCATCTCCATTACTGAAGAGGTTAGTCCATTGTATGTACAAAAGTACAGATGTTTTTGGACATCCAACTGCTCCTGAAGTTATAGGTGGCTTATAGCCTACAGGTATAGGTATTTGCTAGGTAAGGCATGGACATCAGTTAAGTCAGGAAAGCAAAAGGCCTCAGACCTGTAAGATAATAGCTTAGTTAAACAAGAAATAAGTTCCTAATGCCTTAGCATACAGAGTTAACCAGGAATAATGCTGGATCATTTTAGTTAGGAATATTGATATATATGCTAATAAGCTTGAGGTAAACGGGCTAGTAACCTATGGGAAAAGGGCACATCACTATTAGTGGGGTGAGGAAATACAAATAAGGAAAAGGGGAGAAACCCCTACTGAATATGCATTAGGCATAGTGGCATCAGCATAACATATTATAAAAGTTGTATCCCAGCCTGTGTGTCCTGAGAGATGCAACTCCAGGGAGATGTCAGGATGATGACCACTGGTAACAATGATGATGGTGAGGATGACTAACACTGCAGGTCCTTTTGCACAGGATGGTGTCTGTATATGGATGCTCAGACACTCATTTTATTATCTTCATCTATCTTTCTGGGTTTGAATGTTTGTAACTTTGCTAATTGGTCAATACAACTATTACAAAATATAGAATATTTTTCCTCAGTGTGGGTGTTGCAACCGGGCATATCAAGGTTCCCAACTAAACTTTAATTTTAATAACTCTGGGCCTGATCTTGGGACAAGAACCTTCCAAACCTCAGAGTATGAATTTGGAGTTCTTGCGTAATTGATATAATACACAATCAATAGATCAGGCTTCATAATCCAAAAGCACCTTTTTCCAGCAGTATGTGGCTGGACATTTGAGACATTTCCCTTGGATCCAGACCTTGCCTATGTGATGTATATCATATTGCAATCTCGTTTAGAAGACAGTAAGTGCTAGGTGGAGCGGTACTTGACAACCAACCACAAGCTACATATGGTAAAGAATGTGATTGACTTCCTAGAAGGTTGTATTATTCCCAATTAAACTATTGTACCACTTTTAACAATAAAAGTGGTAGAATAGCTTTGTAGGGGGGGAGAGATAGCTCAGTGGTTTGAGCATTGGCCTGCTAAACACAGGGTTGTGAGTTCAATCCTTGAGGGGGCCACTTAGGGATCTGGGGCAAAAATTGGTCCTGCTAGTGAAGGTAGGGGGCTGGACTCAATGACCTTTCAAGGTCCCTCCAAGTTCTAGGAGATTGGTATATCTTCAATTACTACCTAACAATTGTGTTGCCACCTCTTTACTTTTGGCTGCAATTCAATGCGTTGATTTTCACCAATAATACCTTAAATTATTTGAAACAACAACTGAGGTCAACTGTGTTGCTTGATCTAACAGATTTACTTATCTGAGTGCAGGGGTTGTGTGTTCCCAATAAAGGACACTTTACACTTGAATTCATTTCTCCACTAGTCCAGAATTTGTTTGATCTTCCCTCCCACCTCCAGGCTTTTGGCAATGGGTAGGGTAGGTATGTATTACAGATGTACATTATGTATGGGAGTACTAAAGGCAGAGTAATAGGTTGATGTGTCAGAAATTATAGAAGGAGTATGTCATGGGCTGGACTGAATGAGAAATAGAAGAAGAGGAGAGAGGGTGAGGGAGATCAGAGAGGGTCTGGTAAGTACAGTTGAATATATCATAGGCAATGCAAGCAGTGACACTTGGAGTTATAGTTGCCTGACACTTTCCATTATAAGACCTTGTATTCAGTTGCTTATAATAGACAAATTTAAAACTAGTTGGGCTGGCATTTTCCATGCTGAGTGTCTCTACCTTTGGCTGAATTGTTTTGGAAAGTTTCAGTTAAAACAGTTGAGATGCTTCAGAGAATTAAGTTAGGAGAAAATATGTTGTTTTGCCCATGTTAAAAAAATTATTTCTACTGCTACACTGAGAAACCTCACGCCTTTGGAGCATGGTTGTGGTGGGGAGGATCGAACCAGGGATCTCTGGAGCTTAGTGCATGACCCTCTACGGCATGAACTAAAAGCCAACTGTCTGTTAGCTAAGGCTACAGAACAGACTCATTTAACTCTCTCTAAGTGGTCTTGGTGCCACTAGATAGGATAGAACATTCCACCCAGAAGGGGTGTGGGTTACACATAATCTTGAAATATAGCAGGAGGCTCACTTTAGTGTCAAGGACAAGACTTTTGTTATTCTTGTAAAAATGCCAAGTTATAAAGCTCTGAAAATTTGTAGCTGGCACATGCTTGGTAGACAGTTTATCAACTAAAACCTCTGAAGATTCCATCTTCACTGAGCATGCTGCATCTCTTTCACATCTCCTGTGTGCTGTCTAGACTGTACATGTGCTGTTCCCTTAGTGCAGCTGAGCATACTCCATCCTGGAGCTGCAGATTTGATCAGGATGTTTTCTGCAATTTCTTCTCCTGCCTACTGGGGCCTCTGTGGTGCCAGGTACCAGAAGTGAGAGCAGGAAGAATGTCTCTTTCTCATGCTCTCAGTGCTTCTCCCTGCTGGCACCCAGGAAGCACAGAGCAGGAGCACACTCAGTTAAATACAGAGGGATGAGAAGTGGGGTGGGAACAGGGAATTAAAAAGAGAAGCCAGGATTGGGCAGAGAAGGGCAGAAGCAGTGGAAGGGAGGAGCAAAGAACATGTGCAAGCTTTGGGGGGCAGTGGAGGACCAGGACAGGAGTCAGGTAGTGTGAGAAGAGGCAGGAAACAGGAGGGATATCAGTAGAGGTGGGTGTAGTGACAGGACATGGAGAGTGGGGGGACAGTATCAAAGAAGGACAGAGAGCAGAGGGGACAATGGAGGCAGAAGGGTCTGTAACTATTAGAGTATGTTCCTCTCTAGAACCTGGAAATTAACCCATTATTTCTGAGTCTCAACATTCCTTTGCTGTCGGCAAGTAGGTGAGAAATCCACCGACAAAGGGCATTTCCATCACCCTCTAGTCCTTAGACCTTAGTCCATCCCATGCTTTGCTGCATATTGGGCTATCCACCTTTGCCATCCTTGCCTGTCAACTCCCCTTCTCTCCAAATCACCCTCTAGTAGAAGCCTTCTATTGCTACCACAGTTTCTTCAATAGCCCAGGTGGTAGAGGACTGCGCTGTGGACCTAGAGATTCCAACCCTGCTGATAACCCATGTAAAAGTCAATATGGTTCCACATTATACAGTGTCTGTTCCCCGCCTCTCCCTCCCCCAAGTTTTTAAAAAACAAAACATACCCTAGTAAAGGTGTAGGACCATCCTTTCTCTCCCTGGAGTCCCCGGCCTCATTCACTACATCTTCCAACTTCTGCAACAAATAAGGTAGGGGTCCTACAAACAACAGCCTCATTCACTACACAATCCTGATTCATACCCAGAACACAATCTGTCCTGTATAATGAATGAGGCAGGGGACCTGTGGAAAAAAAAATAGTATGTGATCATACAATTAAAGAATATCATAATGTGGACTCACAACAGAGCTGAAGATTGTGCAGGCAACCTTAACTCTGGCATTTTCTAACAATTGACTTTGCAACCTTAACATTATTTTAACACAACATTGTAGGTTTTTTTAATGTAATTTTTATAAATAAAAATATTTTATTAAATAGTTACTAGTTCTGCAGGGCTAAAACACATGGGTTTGTTAGTAATCAGGTATGACTTGCAGGCACACACAGGACAGATATAGGAACTAACCCAGAGGCCATTTTACACAAATAAAAAAAATGGCTTCTTCCAGTTAGTTACAAATTTAATCTTAGAAAGCCATTTGCAAAATCTTGTGAAAGATTCTCAAATAAAAAAGTCATATAGGGTTAGAGTTAGGAGTACACTAGAGTTTGGAGTACACACTGTTGAAACCCAGATATTTGGATGCATTTCACAAAGTCATGCCCTGCATTTTAATAAGCCAAGTTCCACTTAGACCATATTGAGGCGAGTAGCTGCCGTTGGGGTACAGTGTTATAAAAGATTGTTTTCTGAAGAAGGGAAATGTTTGGATCATCTCCATCAACCCATCTGTTTTCATTTTCAGCATAATCTCTAAAATAAATTTTTAAACAACATGATGTGAAGGTTAACGGTAAGTTTGTATTTAACAAACAACTTTGAGTGAAGATTGAGGGACCACCAACAGTTTATTGAACCAATATTTCATGTGGTTAGTGCAGTAGTCAAGCTTTCACTAGGATTTTGTGTGGCTCAGAGTTAAAACTAACCTGAGACTCCTATGCTTGGGCCAGGTTATTGGGGTAAGGAGCATTGCAAAAGTCAGTGCTCTCAGCCTCAGCAGGAGAGAGGACAGAAGCTTGGTGTGATGAGGAATGCCCTGGATTATTTGATCAGGAATACCTGCATTATATGCAGTGAAACAATATTGTTTCTACCTTTTATATAGAGAGATTGTTGCCTTATGGGGGAAGGGTTTTAATAAGGGGAGATTACTAATATACTATTATTACAAAACTTTGCTTTAAAATTCGGACATTTAACAGAAGTCATCCTTTCACTATTAATATAGACTTTTAAAGTTATGCAATTCAGAATTATATAGCACATCTCCTCTGAAGCATCCCATAGTACCATAAAGTAGAAAATACTTATGTTTGACCTAAACAATACTCTGATTCATGTGAAACATGCTTTGTAAATCAATGTATTGATCACTCACTTGCTACAGAAATTCAGCCACCATCTTCAAGTTAAGTATTGGCACTCAAAAGTGGTTACCTAAGCCCCTATCTAATTATCTACTTTTGCAATAATTAACTTGTGGTAAGTGCACTCTATGTTATATGTAGACCACAGCTTTTTAAAGATGTGTCTCTTACAGTTTCTTAGAATCAAAGAATATTAGGGTTGGAAGAGACCTCAGGAGGTCATCTAGTCCAACCCCCTGCTCAGAGCGGGACCAACACCAACTAAATCATCCCAGCCAGGGCGTTGTCAAGCTGGGCCTTAAAAACCCCTATGGAGATTCCACCACCACCTCCCGGGGTAACCCATTCCAGTGCTTCACCACCCTCCTAGTGAAACAGTGTTTCCTAATATCCAACCTAGACCTCCCTCACTGCAACTTGAGACCATTGCTTCTTGTTCTGTCATTTGCCACCACTGAGAACAGCCGAGCTCCATCCTCTTTGGAACCCCCACACCCTTCAGGTAGTTGAAGGCTGCTATCAAATACCCCTTCACTCTTCTTTTCTGCAGTTCCTTCAGCCTCTCCTTGTAAGTCGTCCCCCAGCCCCCTAATAATTTTCATTGCCCTCCGCTGGACTCTCTCCAATTTGTCCACATCCCTTCTGTGGTGAGGGGACAAAAACTGGATACAATACTCCAGGTGTGGCCTCACCAGTGCCGAAGAGAGGGGTATAATCCCTCTATCTGCTGGTAATGCTCCTACTAATACAACCCTGTAGTGGGGCAGAAACCCCACTCCTGCCCTGAAGGGCATAAAACAGCCCTGGGAGTGGGCTGTGGCAGGGAACCAGTAAGAATAGGCTGATTGCGGGAAGTAGCCACAGGTGGGGCCATGCCCCAATCAGGCCACAGCTGGCTCTTTAAAAGGGCTACTAGGCAGGAGCTAAGGCAGTTGCTCTCTAACTGTGAAAAGAGATGGGTCTGGCTGCTTGGGAGTGCAGCAGGGTACCTAGAGTGGAGCAGGGCTGGGGAAAGGCCAGAGGAGCTGGGGAGGTCCAGGTTGGAAAATCCCCAGGCTGCAGGCCTTGGTAAAGGCCAGGAAGGGTACTGGGGTTGCAGAGGTGCAGCCCAGGGTAGGCAAAGGCAGCAGTCCAAACCCCTCTTGCAGCTGATGAGTGGTGTATACTGCAGTCTGCCCCTAGTGAGCGGGGGCTAGATGGTGACTGGCAGTAGCCACTGAAATGAGATGGGAGTAGAGGGTTGGGGGTTCCCTGGGTGGGGATACCTAGAGAGTGGGGGTACTGCCAGCAGGCAGCACCCAAGGTAAAGGGGCACCGGGGTCCGGTAGGGACATGGGGGGCCAGCGGCAAGCAGGACATCAGCCAGCAGAGGGTGCTCCAGAGCTGGAGAGCTACTTCCCAAAACAACGAGCAGGAGATACTCATTGACGACCCAGTGAGTCGTCACCTCATTACAAGCCCAATATGCTGTTGGCCTTCTTGGCAACAAGGGCACACTGCTGACTCACATCCAGCTTCTTGTCCACTGTAATCCCCAGGTCCTTTTCTGTATTAGTTAATTGGTCTGTGGCATGTACTTTTTATGAGATCTTAAATGAGTTTATTATGGAAAAGCTTACATTTATCCATGACATTTTCCTGAATTGCTCTCTCAGGCACTTGAGAGAGCTCCCTCCCTTGGCACATGTAGCATCATTAACAGAAGAGGTTTAGGCCAGACCATTAGAATTAGCTCAATGGGCCACTGTTGGCCCATGGCCACAATTTGTGAATTGTTAATGTCTAAAAACTATCTGCCTGGTCACCACCTTATGGTTTTCAGACAGTTACGTTCTCTAAGGCTATTCCCACACTACACACCCCTGTCTGTGTACCTGGGTATGTACTTGGCATGATTCAGCTACAGCTCTACTGCCACTACCAGTTCTACTGCAGCCACTCTGGTATTTATCCTCCCACTAGCCCAATGAGCACTAATGTAAGTATGTGCATGAAAGCAGGGGAATCACACCCCTAACTCATAGTGTAGATGGAGCCTCAGGAATGTGATGGTGAATAATATAGAGACTATTATAATGCCTTTATATAAATTAATGATGCAGCATCATCTGCAATACTGTGTGGAGTACTGGGCACCCCACCTCAAAAGGATATTTCAGAATTAGAGGGTGGTTTTGAGAAAGGTGTTAAGGATATCCAGGGCCTGGAAAAAACTTTCATATGAAGAGATTTGAAATGATTGAGATTGTTTGTTTGTTTCTCTTAGAAAGGAGATGACTATGAAGAGACTTATAAAAGTATATAAATGGCAAAGAGAAGGTAGATTGGAAGCTCATAACACAAAAGCAGGGGGCATTCAGTGAAATTAGAGGAGGAAAAAACAAAAACAATAAAAGGGAATACCTTTACATAACGTGTAATTACACTGTAGAACTCTTTGCCACAGGAAGTCACCGGGGCCAGGAATTTAGCAAGATTCAAAAAGGGATTGGACATTTAGATAACAAGAATATCCAGCATTATAATTAATGACAACAATTTTGGAAGCGGTATTAAACCTTGTACTTCAGAGCTTCAGCCAATCTCTATCAGAGACCAGGATGAGACTTAATGTATGGGGCAATTTGCCCCACATCTTCATGCTATGAGGTTCTTGCACCTTCCTCTGAAGTATCTGTTACCAGCCACTGTCCAGTATGGAAGTTGCGGTATTCTTCTCCAACTGCATCTCAGGAAATGGAAGGTAAATCTCAAAATGGTAATAGTTTTATCAGATTTAGTTTATAGCATCTCAGAAAAGTGTAAGAACAACCGTGACAAGGACAGGGACCACAGAGTTTGACAAATTCAGCAGGAGCTGTGTTGAACAAAGAAAACTATCTCTGAGCTTCCGGTCTGGTTGCAAGTTCTCTTTATCTATTAAAATAGAATAAACTATCAAAGCCTTTGGTCATGTTCCCTTTAGACACCTAAATAGCCCTTAAACAACAAAACAAAACAGACAATATGAACAGGGCACTTTTTTGCTTTTCACATCCATCCCTGTTCTGGCTTTCATCTGGCTTTCCCGTTTGTTTCATCGGGAACAAACCATCCCGATGTGTAGGAAGAGAAGTAAATATGGCAGGTGACCAGCTTGGCTTAACAGTGAAATCCTTGCTCGTCTTAAACACAAAAGAACAGCTTACAAGAAGTGGAAGATTGGACAAATAACCAGGGAGGAGTATAAAAGTATTGTTCAGGCATGCAGGTGTGAAATCAGGAAGGCCAAATCACACTTGGAGTTGCAGCTAGCCGGAGATGTTAGGAGTAACAAGAAGGGTTTCTTTAGGTATGTTAGCAACAGGAAGAAAGTCAAGGAAAGTGTGGGCCCCTTGCTGAATGAGGGAGGGAACCTAGTGACAGAGGATGTGGAGAAAGCTAGTGTACTCAATGCTTTTTTTGCCTCTGTCTTCACAGACAAGGTCAGCTCCCAGACAGCTGCACTCTGCAGCACGGTATGGGGAGGAGGTGACCAGCTCTCTGTGGAGAAGGAAGTAGTTCGGGGCTATTTAGGAAAGCTGGACGAGCACAAGTCCATGGGGCCGGATGCGCTGCATCCGAGGGTGCTAAAGGAGTTGGCTGATGAGATTGCAGAGCCATTGGCCATTATCTTTGAAAAATCATGGCGATCGGGGGAGGTCCCGGATGACTGGAAAAAGGCTAATGTAGTGCCCATCTTTAAAAAAGGGAAGAAGGAAGATCCAGGGAACTACAGGCCAGTCAGTCTCACCTCAGTCCCTGGAAAAATCATGGAACAGGTCCTCAAGGAATCAATCCTGAACCACTTAAAGGAGGGGAAAGTGATCAGTAACAGTCAGCATGGATTCACCAAGGGCAAGTCATGCCTGACTAACCTAATTGCCTTCTATGATGAGATAACCGGCTCTGTGGATGAGGGGAAAGCAGTGGATGTACTATTTCTGGATTTTAGCAAAGCTTTTGATACAGTCTCCCACAGTATTCTTGCAAGCAAGTTAAAGAAGTCTGGGCTGGATGAATGGACGGTAAGGTGGATAGAAAACTGGCTAGATGGTCGGGCTCAACGGGTAGTGATCAATGGTTCCATGTCTAGATGGCAGCCAGTATCAAGTGGAGTGCCCCAAGGGTCGGTGCTGGGGCCGGTTTTGTTCAATATCTTCATTAACGATCTGGAGGATGGTGTGGACTGCACCCTTAGCAAGTTTGCAGATGACACTAAACTGGGAGGAGTGGTTGATACGCTGGAGGGTAGGGATAGGATACAGAGGGACCTAGACACATTAGAGGATTGGGCCAAAAGAAATATGATGAGGTTCAACAAGGACAAGTGCAGAGTCCTGCACTTAGGACGGAAGAATCCCATGCACTGCTACAGACTAGGGACCGAATGGCTGGGTAGCAGTTCTGCAGAAAAGGACCTAGGGGTTACGGTGGACGAAAAGCTGAATGTGAGTCAACAGTGTGCCCTTGTTGCCAAGAAGGCTAATGGCATTTTGGGTTGTATAAGTAGGGGCATTTCCAGCAGATCAAGGGATGTGATCATCCCCCTCTACTCAGCACTGGTGAGGCCTCATTTGGAGTACTGTGTCCAGTTTTGGGCCCCACACTACAAGAAGGATGTGGATAAATTGGAGAGAGTCCAGCGGAGGGCAACAAAAATGATTAGGGGGCTGGAGCACATGACTTATGAGGAGAGGCTGAGGGAACTGGGATTGTTTAGTCTGCGGAAGAGAAGAATGAGGGGGGATTTGATAGCTGCTTTCAACTACCTGAAAGGGGGTTCCAAAGAGGATGGATCTAGACTGTTCTCAGTGGTAGAAGATGACAGAACAAGGAGTAATGGTCTCAAGTTGCAGAGGGGGAGGTTTAGGTTGGATATTAGGAAAAACTTTTTCACTAGTAGGGTGGTGAAGAACTGGAATGGGTTACCTAGGGAGGTAGTGGAATCTCCTTCCTTAGAGGTTTTTAAGGTCAGGCTTGACAAAGCCCTGGCTGGGATGATTTAGTTGGGTTTGGTCCTGCTTTGAGCAGGGGGTTGGACTAGATGACCTCCTGAGGTCCCTTCCAACCCTGAGATTCTATGATTCTATGATCTATGAATAAGCTTCCCTAGGGCTCTAGAAGCCATCCAGCCCCTTTCTCCCTAGTTCTGAGTTTAACTAGGCTCAGCTACACCTCATTCTTCAGCTGGGGAGCTTCTTCTCAGTTTCTCTCTTCTCAAGAAACCACTGTCAGGGAATCTGAAAACCTGATCTGCAACCACTGCTGACTGAGAGTTGGTATTTAACTTTCCTTTCTTCTCCCTTCTACCTGTTGCAGCGCAAGCGTGCATGGACAGAGCTCGACCACCAATATGATTTAAAAGCAGAGTCCTTTTATTTCTCTCCAGCATACATCTTTATACACTTAAAGCAAGCAATCAAGCAATTGCTAATTGGTTAATAAGGTACAGACAAGCACAGCTGTAACTTCATTGGCTATTTAACATCCTGGCCAACCCTTTAATTTATTATTCTGTTATTGCCTCCCAGCAGATAAGAACGAGCCTCATCCTTGAGACTTGCATGTCAGTTTCCCACACTCTCATGTACAACAATCCCACACTTCCCCCCTCTTCTCATAATAAAAAAAAAGGAAGGCACAGCAAAACAATCCCAACTCACAATATCAATACTACATACACACAAGCCAAAACAAAGGGCAAATAAAAACACCAGCTGTCTAACTAAACCGTAACAATATCTTCCGCAGTACCCTGCTCTCACCTATCACATCCCCCCTCCAGGTAATGCAAGTGGCCCAAGGGGCCAGGAGGGTTCTGCCAATGTGCAAACACCCACAAAGCAGATTTCCAATAAGGGCTTCCACTGCAGCAACATGGGGCAGCAGGCAGAAGGCCGTAGTATTTATGGCACTCTGCGCCAAAATCAGCCAAGGCCGGACCCACTTCGCCGGAATCCACCTGGCTTACTGTCTTCCCATTTCCCATGCACCGTATCTGATCCAATTAGGCCACCTGGCCTTTGCCTCGCTCTGGCAGTTCCCTACTTTCTCATAACAACATTATCTCATCCCTCTGTTCTCGTAATCACGCAGCTGTAATTTTCCACCAAAGCAGCATAGGGAAATTCTCCCCTCTATTCCTAAACACATAAAAAATTAACAATAACCAATTAAGCAAAACAAAACTAAAAACCAAATAATGCTTCCTCAATATATAAGGCTTATCCATAACCATGCAATTCATAACATACAACACCAACAACATCAAACAAAACAAACATAAATACACAAAATCAAACACTTAAATGGTGTAAATTCTGCAGGGTTCCCCCAATCTCTATTGCACACCAAATCGTGACAAATTTCCATTACCAATCCATCCCCCATGTGTCAGGTGATCAAACTGACACTGAGGGGGGGGGGGTCCTAGCAGGAAAAACACAACATAAACCACATAAACATTTTTACAAAATCACAATTCTTTCTGGCCAGAAACACATATCACAAACAAACATAAAACATAAAACATAAATTTAAACTCTATATAGCTAGCAGGCAAAACAAAAAAATTACTTCATCAGGTAAATCATTTACATTAATACAATTGCTTCCTAGCTTATTCCTAAAATCCAAAACTAATCACAGCTAAAAATTTCTTACTATTAGCTTCTAATTTTAAACACTAAAAAAAAATCACCACTTATATGCCCTTAGCCTAATACAATTACAATTACATAGCACAATATACAATCTTCAACTAATACAACAAAATATTCATGGCCAAACAATTGCAAACTAATTTCTTGCCTAAATTTATTACAAACATTTCAAAACACCAAAAACTTTTCTCTAAGCATTTTTACAAAATTCAACCTTTATTCCCTCTGGCAACCATAGAGTTAAACTTTTAGTCTCGCTACGCCCTCAAGAGTTTTTCAGCCAGCTTTCCAAGCCTTATCTGTTGCCTGTCCGCTTGGGCCCGATCCTGTTTTCCCTTCAAGTTCTCTATCTATTGCGTGCCTGCCTGGGCCCGATCCATATTTCCTCTCCAAATACGCTGTCTATTATAATATAGGCCACATCTGATATCAAACAGTCTACAACGGCCAATAATCAGCACATAACACAAAATCAACAAAAAGTCTAAATAAACTAACAAAGGCACTTTACATAAAAATTCTTAGGGTCACATAAATTCAAAGCCATTCTCCCAAATTACCTAAATTTATGCCTAAACAATCCACAATTCCCCCCTTTGAGAATACTCAACAAACCCGTTGGCTGAGTTTTCTCAAACTTAAAAAACAACAAACAATTAAACTCTAAAAAGCTGGGGTAAATAATTTCACATCCATCCTCCCCATGAACCCGGCAGGGTTCGATATGTAAAAGCCCTCACCCCCCAACTCAACCAGTTTACATGCTGGGGAGGGGCACTGCAAACATTTACACTTTTACTCAAACAGTGTCAAAATATATTTTTACAATTCCAAATCAAATGGCACTCCTAATATATTTGTAAGGGCAGTGGGCTATCCTGGTGCTCAAAATCACTCCGAATGGCCATCAGCTGGCCATTCAAAACGTCAAACATACCAGCTCCCACGGCAATGCTTTCTCAGCCTCAATAAAAAAAAGAACATATCATTTACAATCCAATTAGGGTGGGCTATACATACTAAAGAATTTATCCAAAACACAGGGCGCAGCCTGTAGAATAAACCCCAAAATTCAATTAATATCACATTTCTCAGCAGGAGTCCCAAATTTCTTCCTGCCAGTGTGTAATTCTGTGTTTCTTCACCAGGGTCAGTTCTCAATGTCTTTTTAATCAGGAATTTCTGGACTTTGGTTGGGCTGCCAAGGGACACCTTGTCCCTTTTTCATGCTGTCCAAAAACACAATAGGACTAAAAAATTACATAGGCCAATCATCAGTAAAAAAAATTCTCCTGATATAAAGGGGTCTTTTGCAATAAAAATCATGGGTCCAAGCAGTCAGTCCTTTTTGTAGCGTTTCTTTACCCATAAGAAAAGAAATCTGACACATTCCGGTAATGCCAGGCCGAGTTTTACAGCTATTCCAGCGGCCTGGGCACAGTCAAGCCCCCGCCTTTCTCTTGGCCGTTCGCCAAGTCTCAGTTGCAAGCAATGTCCTTGGCTGGGCCAAAAAAAAGGAATGAGCTTTCTTGCCTTGTTAACTCATGCTGTTCCTTTTCCTTCCCTGCTTGGCTTCTTTTAATCTGTAAATCCTGTGTCAGCTATCGCTGCTCATACCGGAGAAGCATAATGATTTTCCCAGCACTGTCCCAGGCTCAAACCAGCCAGTGTAGGACGCCTTCTCCGGGCTTCTGTAGGTCCGAACGACCTCCGGGGCCCCGGCACAAGCCTCTACTTGCGCCGTGCACTCCAACGTCTTCCCGTCCAGGGCTCGCTTCCAGCGGAGCATCTCCTCGTCCTGTGCCCGAAGGCCGGTCAGGAGGAGCCTCCACAACTCCCCCTCTCTTCTTAATAAGTGAATCAGTGCAGCAGGGAAGATCTTTTCCCTTTGTCGGTTCATAATGTACAACAAAGGCTTCTGTGTTATCTTTTCTTCAGCTGATACAGCGGTACTCACGTTAGCTGCTCTGCCCTTATCCACCGCGGCTTATAGCCGCCCTTCTCCTCCGCGGCTTGTAGCCGCCGCTTATCTCCGCGACTTATAGCCGCCCCTCTCCTCCGCGGCTTATAGCCGCTCTCCTCAGGGCTCAGGTGCGTCTCTCTTTTCGGACGCTCGCGGGCTTCTCCGGCACTCCCCGCTGCGGCTCCCAGCCGCTCACCGCGTCTCTGTTGGACGCCCGGGGGCGTCTCCGGCACTCTCCCCTGCGGCTCCCAGCCGCTCACCGCGTCTCTGTTGGACACCCGGGGGCTTCTCCGGCACTCTCCCCTGCGGCTCCCAGCCGCCCGCCTCTGGGCTCAGGCTCCTGGCCGTTCGCCTCTGGGCTCAGGCTCCCGACACTATCATCACTCGATACGAGTCACGTCGGATAAGCACTCCCTGCCTCTGGGCTCAGGCTCCTGGCCGTTCACCTCTGGGCTTCTCCGCCTGGGTCAGGCCACCGACACTTTCATTCGATACGAATCACGTCGGGGTCACCATTTGTTGCAGCGCAAGCGTGCGTGGACAGAGCTCGACCACCAATATGATTTAAAAGCAGAGTCATTTTATTTCTCTCCAGCATACATCTTTATACACTTAAAGCAAGCAATCAAGCAATTGCTAATTGGTTAATAAGGTACAGACAAGCACAGCTGTAACTTCATTGGCTATTTAACATCCTGGCCAACCCTTTAATTTATTATTCTGTTATTGCCTCCCAGCAGATAAGAACGAGCCTCATCCTTGAGACTTGCATGTCAGTTTCCCACACTCTCATGTACAACAATCCCACATCTACCCACACACTTCCCACTCTTATTTTTCTTTCCCCTTTGAATGCCATATAACCCTAGAAAAGAGAGTGAAGTTAAGTAACAAAACAGAAAGCTTCCATCCCTACCCACATGCTCTTTAATTTACAAAAACTAAGATCTGACAGTTGCTAGGGAAACAAAAAGCACCAATTTCATTCTACATCTAAGCAATTATCAAATCATCATAGACCAGAAAAGGAGTGGAATACACATATTTCAGTATTATAATGTGAATTGTGTACCTTTTTTCCTAGAATGCATTAAACTAATCATTTAAGATTTTACATTAGATAAACTCTTCTGAAAAGCCATGCTGTTTATAAACATGTTGTCCAGCATGATATTTAATAGCTAGCCATGTAAAATGGAGCTTATCAGTGCAGTTTGTTTCAACACTCGTGGAATATGTAATGAAAGCCACTGAAGCTTCAGTGCAGCAATGGTAGGCACCATAGAAATATCCATAGTGATTGATTAGCATGAACTCTTGAGGACCCCCCCCCCCACACACACACACAGCATCTCCCAGCTCCCCCTTTCAGGGTCTGCCTGAAGTTGGTTCAATCAGTAGTGCAGCCTTGAGAGCTACTTTAATTGGTGCCCCTGTTGTAATGGCCATCTCAAGGATGCAGGATCTCCAGCACATGAGAGCATAATGGCCATGCCTCCATCTGCTCATCAGATGTTTGTCTAAATTGCTCTTAAAAATCTCCAGTAAAGGAGATTCCACAACTTCCCTAGGCAATCTATTCCTGTGCTTAACTACCCTGATAGGCAGTTTTTTTTCTAATGTGCAACCTAAACTGCCCTTTCTGCAATTTAAGCCCATTGCTTCTTGTCCTGTCCTCAGAGGTTAAGGAGAACATTTTTCTCCCTCCTTCTTGTAACAACCTTTTATGTGCTTGAAAACTGTTATCTTGTCCCCCTCAGTCTTCTCTTCTCCAGACTAAACAACCTCCCTCCCCCCCATTTTTTTTAATCTTCATTCATAGGTCATGTTTTCTAGACATTAATCATTCTTGTTGCTCTTCTCTGGAATTTCTCCAATTTGTCCACATCTTTCCTGAAATGTGGTGCCCAGAACTAGACACAATACTCCAGATGGGGCTCTGAGGCTGTGTATAAGAAAGGTGACCACTTATATCACTGTTACCAGTATTACACAATTTCCTTAAGTCTTGTACACAATATGTGATGTAAGGTATCAATAGAAAAGTTGTGAATTGCTAAGTATTATTATCTTGTTTATATGCATGCATCATCTTTATATCTGAAGGTATGAATATTGGCTATGTACTTGTATCTTAAACATGTGTTGTATTGCTGGGTGATACACCCTAGATAGCTGTCTAGCCCTGATATAAATCTGTGTCAATGGCCCATTTTAAGGACACTCAGCTCACAATGAACCACTGAAGAAACTCTTTCCATCAAGTAAGCCTTTCCTGCAGATACTTCAGAAAATATATGGGCAGTGGCTGACCCTCTGAATTGGCATAACAGATAAGAATGTGATAAGTGCATGTGTCCCTGGACTCTATCTTGAGCCAGTAACTTTCCATGCACCTGGGCCGTGGACTTTGTTTGGGATAATAAACTTCCATGCATATAGCAAAGGATATAAAAGACCTTTGAGCTATCTCCATTTTGCCTCTTTCCTACTCTAATTCTCTGGACTGTGGATTTACAACTAAAACAAGAACATAAGAATGGCCATACTGGGTCAGACCAAAGGTCCATCCAGCCCAGTATCTTGTCTGCCAACAGTGACCAATGCCAGGTGTCCCAGAGGGAGTGAACTTAACAGGTAATGATCAAGTGATCTCTGTCCTGCCATCCATCTCCACCCTCTGGCAAACAGAAGCTAGAGACACCATTCCTTACCCACCCTGGCTAATAGCCATTAATGGACTTAACCTCCATGAATGTATCTAGTTCTCTTTTAAACCCTGTTATAGTTCTAGCCTTCACAACCTCCTCAGGCAAGGAGTTCCACAGGTTGACTGTGCGCTGTATGAAGAACTTCCTTTTATTTGTTTTAAACCTGCTGCCCATTAATTTCATATGGTGGCTCCTAGTTCTTATATTATGGGAACAAGTAAATAACTTTTTTCCTTATTCACTTTCTCCACACTGCTCATGATTTTATATACCTCTATAATACCCCCCCTTAATATCCTCTTTTCCAAGCTGAAAAGTCCTAGCCTCTTTAGTCTCTCCTCATATGGGACCTGTTCCAAACCCCTAATCATTTTAGTTGCCCTTCTCTGAACCTTTCCTAATGCCAGTATATCTTTTTTGAGATGAGGAGACCACATCAGTACACAGTATTCAAGTTGAGGGCATACCATGGATTTATATAAGGGCAATAAGACATTCTCTGTTTTATTCTCTATCCCTTTTTTAATGATTCCTAACAGCCTGTTTGCTTTTTTGACTGTTGCAGTCTGGATCCACTTTGGTTTAGGTGGAGCCCATCCTTCCTGTATAGGATACCCCATCCCAAAAGTTTCCCCAGTTCCTAATAAATCTAAACTCCTCCTCTCTACACCATCATCTCATCCACGCATTGAGACTCTGAAGCTCTGCCTGCCTACCTGGCCCTGTGCATGGAACTGGAAGTATTTCTGAGAATGCTACCATAGAGGTCCTGGATTTCAGTCTCTTTCCTAGCAACCTAAATTTGGCCTCCAGGACATCTCTCCTACCCTTCCCTATGTCATTGGTACCTACATGTACCATGACCACCGGCTCCTCCCCAGCACTACACATAAGTCTATCTAGATGCCTCGAGAGATCCACAACCTTTGCACCAGGCAGACAAGTTACCATATGGTTCTCCTGGTCATCACAAACCCAGCTATCTATGTTTCTAATGATCTAATCTCCCATTACTAACACCTGCCTTTTCCTAATGACTGGAGTTCCCTCCCCCGGAGAGGAAACCTCAGTGCTAGAGGATACCCCATCATCATCTGGAATGAGGGTCCCAACTCTGGGAAGGCTTCCCTCTGCTCCTGTTGACTGCTCTCCTTCCCTGAGCCTTTCATCCTCCTTAACAGCGCAGGGGCTGTCTGACCAGAGGTGGGACAAATCTACAGTGTTCTGGAAAGCCTCATCAACATAGCTTTCTGCCTCCCTTAGCTCCTCCAGTTCTGCCACCCTGGCCTCCAGAGCCCATGCACAGTCTCTGAATATTGGTTTGCTAAACCAAGGGTTGTGTGCTCAATCCTTCAAGGGGCCACTTAAGGATTTGGGGCAAAATCAGTACTTGGTCCTGTTAGTGAAGGCAGGGGGCTAGACTCAATGACCTTTTAGGGTCCCTTCCAGTTCTGAGATAAGTATATCTCCATATATGTTTATTTATTTTTATTTAACACAATTTCCAGGGGGATGCTAAAATGATATCTACTGCAACTCACTATGAAGTTTCTAGGTGGTGTTGTGTAGAGCAACAGAATACATAACGTGAT
Source organism: Mauremys mutica (assembly GCF_020497125.1). Lineage (NCBI taxonomy): Eukaryota > Metazoa > Chordata > Testudines > Geoemydidae > Mauremys > Mauremys mutica. The sequence goes on along the minus strand of NC_059075.1, from coordinate 78,479,491 downwards.
GCCATTTGGCTGTATTAGCTTGTTGTTTCATAGTGCTGCTTGTAGCTATGGCAGGAAGTTTTGATGACCATGGGCAAAAGGATATCAGCTGGTGGCTAAGAATGCAATGTTCTTTACTAATATGGTTTCAGATGCAAGCACTCATAAACCTATACCACATCAGGTGGTGGAATCTCCTTCCTTAGAGGTTTTTAAGGTCAAGCTTGACAAAGCCCTGGCTGGGATGACTTAGTTGGGAATTGGTCCTGCTTTGAGCAGGGGGTTGGACTAGATGACCTCCTGAGGTCCCTTCCAACCCTGATATTCTATGAGAGACTCAGAGAGTTTGCTGTTTGTATTGCTCTTACTCTCTGTATTTTATATTGCAAGACTTAATGACAATGCAACGAACAGCTCATGCTGCAATGTACAGTGTCAAAGTAATGTCACAGGTTAATGGCTTTCTGAACTGAATTTACAACATTCCACAGCATGTTGACAATCAATGGAAATCCAATATTTTCAATCCTTTGGAAAATAACTTTGGGTTTTAAATGTATGAGTCAAAGCATAATCATAAATCCCACAGAGTTCTCTTCACATTACCTGATTTTAGAAATAGAAAAACATACACACAGGTATAGGAAAGGATACAGACATGAATATGGTCTGCTGTACTTTTTTGGTTATGTATTCCTTGCCATGCTTTTAAGCTTAAATAGGATTTAAGTATCCAAGCATCACATAGCAAACAGGCACAAGGAATTCATAAGTACATTGACTTCAGGTATACCTTTCAAAATCTTACACATAGAACAGATGTGACAAAACTCATAGCTTCACAGGGATTAAAGTGATTTGCTTTCTATTGGCTCATGCAGGAAAGAGAAACAGATACTGCATTTCAGTAATAATTCTCATAGGAACCACAGACCATATGTTTGTAATGTATATCCACAATATGGAAGATTTTAGTTTCTTGCACATGATAAAAGTGAGGTTCTCCTGCTGAAAAGAAGAGGACAGAGGTTAAGTGGGCAGATTAAGGTTGGTGTTGGAAAAAAAACTAAGGATTTCTAGATTTCCTACTTTTTAGACTTTGTGGGTTTTGTCACTGTAGTCTTCCTGACTTTCAATCCTGGATGACTAAAATTAAGCTCCTAAAACTACATATCTGAGTACCTTAAAAAAGTGATCTTATTTTTAGAGGTGCTGTACACTCATGAATTCACCTGAAATTAATGGGAGCTGCTAGTTCTCAGCATCTTTGGATATCAGGCCACTTTTATTTAGGTACTTAAGTATCTACAATGTTCCACCCATATTTTTGTAAAGTAATAGATATCTTTTGGAAAGTTTAATTATATCTGTGGGGCTTTTCCAAATTAGTTATTACTATCAAAACAGAATTTAAAGTAATCAAATTTTGATTTTATGTCTGAGTTTAATTTAATGTACAGTGTATGCATTGGAAAATTACCAAGAGAATAACTAATACCATTTCAGTAATATTATATACAGAAGTAGACTGGAAAAATAAGGAAACCTCAGACACATGATTCATAGGAAATTTTTTATTGCCCATTGACCATTTTGAGGAGTTGAGAGCTACAGCTCCCACAAACAGAGGCAGAGGTGGGGAAACCTAAAATGACAGCCAGAGATACAGACAGCTTAGAGGTTGGGCTGAAGGAGGAGTTAGAGGACCAGGAATCTATCTGACATGCCTAGCCAATCAACAACACCCAAAATAGCCTACATGTGACTAGAATTGTTCAGGCGTATGTGTCCAGCCCAAACCAGCACTTTGAGTTGGGGGGAAGGGAGGCAAGAAACTTGGTTTCCAGAAGGCATATCTCCCCCGTTGCTCTTTTCAAGGCAGGGGGACTTCAATAGGTGCTCTTTGCAGGGTAGGAGAGAGAAAAATTCCATTGCCCTTCCCCAAAAAAGGGAGCCCAGCTGACCAGAAGCACCCAGCTTCAAAGAGGGTTTTCCCTTCAGCTAGCTATTTGCACTCATTTTGGATATTGAAGCTAATACTCTCAATATCCAGGCAGATATAGGTAGCCAGCAGTTAGCCAGGAGTCAGCAGTCTGCAGTCTGGAGGAAAGAGGAGAGAAGAAGTCCCTAGGCTCCACTATCCAGAGGGAGAGCATAGGGTTGCCAAGTGTCTGGTTTTCGACCAGAATGCCAGGTAGAAAAGGGACCCTCACGGCTCCCGTCAGCACTGCCGATCAGGCCATTAAAAGTCCAGTCAGCAGTGCTGCAGGCCTAAGGCAGGCTAATCCCTACCTGTCCTGGCTCTGTGCTGCACCCTGGAAGCAGCCAGAGGTCCTGCTCCTAGGATGGGGGGCCATGGGGCTCCTCGCACTGCCCCCACCCCAAGCACCGGCTCCACACCCAGCCAATGAGAACTGGGGTGGTGCTTGCGGGTAAGAGCAGCGTGCAGAGCCTCCTGCTCCCCTCCCCACCTAGGTGCCGGACCTGCTGGCTGCTTCTGGGGCACAGCACAGTGTCAGGGCAGGCAGCCAGCCTGCCTTAGCCCCACTGTGCCACTGACTGGGAGCCACCAGAGGTAAGCCCGTGACCAAACCTGAGCCCCATCCCGTTGCCCCAGCCCTACGCCCCCCCCAAACCCAGAGCCCCCTCCTGCACCCCAAACCCCTTATCCCTGACCCCATCCCAGAGCCAGCACCCCCAGCCCAGAGCCCTCACCCTCTCCCACACCTTAACTCCCTGCCTTAACCCACAGCCCCCTCCCACATTCGGAATCCTTCGGCCCCACTCCTTCTATCTCTAATTGGCTATATACAGAGACCTGGAGCTGTTTTGCATGTTTGTTGTTTGCATTCTTAGGTGCCTATCTCTTCCTATTCATTGTACCAGGGAGCCTAGGTCCTGAACTCAGGCTTTGTAAATCCCAATAATTTTCTATATGTCTAAAAGTTACTGTGGCTAAGTTTCGTTTGAATTTAGTCCTCTGTCTGTCTTCAAAGTTCAGACTGGATCTATCAGTATGGAAACTTCTCTGCCTGATCTTCCTGGATTCAGATAGGAAAGGTGGGGCCCCTGCTCAATGAAGATTGTTTGTTTTGGTTTTGCCTGAGAGAAATTAATGTATGCATGAAGAGATAGGAAAATGGGAGGATAGATGGCCTTGTGATTAAGGAACTGAATGAACTGGGCTTCTATTCTTTAATGATACAAGCAGCTCTATCTATAATTCAACCAGCTCTCAGCTGTGTATCCATTTTTTAAATCTAGAAAATACAGAGGCATGGTTCTATCTAAATTTGTGTGTTTTAATGTGTGTTGCTAGGTGGAGGGGGGAGAGAAAACCTGTGGAATTTATTAATGGTTTCAGGTATAATGTGAAAATTTAACTTTTAGAGAAAGCTATAAAATTTGCATTTTCAAATTTATACCTAGTTTGGCACCCTCTGGGCCATGACAAGTAACAGATGCTGTCAATACAAATTACAGCACTTATATAATATTGTGACATACTTGAGTGAATTCCAGTATTCATCTCAACTGTCTGACTGTTACAAGGGCAACCCCTTTTTACATATGCCTTTCTCCTTCCTTCTATCCTTCTTCATATCCCTCTTTAGAGAAAATAAAACACTCATCCATAATAATAAAGAACACTTCACCTTAAAACTCATTCCAGAGATTTCCTTTTTTTCTATTTTCCCCTGTGTAAATTTGCTGCTGGTAAAATGTATCAGACAGCTCTGCAAATAAGTCTCTTACATATAGAATAGTGTGGGCTATTCTGCTACACCAGTACACTTGAGGTACACCATAGTTAGCAGTGAGAGAGTTTCTCATTCTCCTTAGCTTGTTCAGTCCTTCATCTCTGTAAAGAGATTATATTGTGGTACTGGCTACAGGCCCCAGTTAGAACTGGGTTCCCATTGTGGAAGGCTCTATATGCATGTATAAGAAAACAGAAAATTTGCATACAAAATTTACAGTCTAATATGAGACAAGATGCAACAAGTGATAGACAAATTGAGGGTAAGGGAGAGCTTAGCTATTGCATAACATGAAGGTTCCTGGTAGTCTCAATTTTAAATAAAGAAAATCAGCTAACCTTGAGTGATGCCCAACTAGGCCTGAATGAACTATGGTATTAAACTGAGTTTGGATATTGGCATGAGTAACAGGCCCAAAGAATGTGACCCACTCCCCTCTCCCTCCCCCAATGAACTCATGAGAAAGAAAGATTGTTTGTATAAAACTTACGGTGACCCTTTGAATACCTGCCTTATCTTATTTAATATGTGGGAAATATAGTAAACATAATTCATTGGGCACCAGGTGCAGTAAATAATTAGTTAGAAATGCTTAGTCCAAAAGTCCCTGGGGGTGATGTGTAAAATGAGATAAGGGGAAAAACCTTGACTGGCGCGAAGTGCTGATCTAAACTGCTTCAGCTGAGTTTAGCTCAGGTCCAATAACCAGCAATGCCATCATTTGATTGTTATAGTGCATAAAAAAGCAATGTTTTGTAGGTGTTCTTTGTCAGAGCTTTTCCTTACTCCTCTGAAGTCATGCCATGATGGGGAAGATGTCTCCAGGGCCTGATCGGGTTGCAACAATTCAGCCATTGCTTATAACTGTATTGGTGCTATGGAATATAAGAGTGCATATGCTTTTATTTATATATTGGATATAACCAATGCCAAGTGGCTTTTAAACAAATAAAGAAATGCTTGTGTGGCAACTGAGTCATGGTAAACCTTAATAAATGTATTAGAATTGTTTTTTCCAGTATAAGCCATAGACTAACAAAAGTCATAACTATAGTGCAAATAGCAGTGTACTCCCCCACCCCTTCCAACACCATGTATATGGGTTTCTGCCCACTCGTAGCTGTACTGAGATCAAACCATGATGAAATGTGGGAGAGAGAGGAAAATCATAGGAAACACCTTTGGGAAGATCTGCAGATTCTACAACTTTGTAGTTAGTACTGATCACAAATGTTTACTTTCTGTTGTATCATGATGGTTAATATCAGTCTGGCCTAAATGTTAAATCCTTTGCAAGGCACCATGGAGATATTTGCACCTATCTTTAGTGCAGCCACTGTGAGGAAGGATTGCTTGAGATGGTTCGTCAAACATGGCTGATGTAAGGAAATTAAAATACTATTTTCCATAGACTCAATCACAAATTTTGAAAAGTGTGATATTAATCCTACCTTTTCAACCATTTGCGTTCCTCTAAGTATGTGGGCACAAGACTGTCCACTTTTAACTCTCCCTCACCAAAAAACAGCTGACTTGGCCAGGTGTTCTAGTGCAGATTATAGAAGCAGCTGCCAGAATGCATCTATAATGCCAGGCATATGATGATACTGCAAACTGTGAAAGGGAAGTAACTAGAAATTAGAATATCAAGGTGGCTTAAAGGAGAATTAAAAGTAAAGAATATAACTGCTGCTGGAGGGCAACTTTGTTCCAATGCACTCAGTCTTTTTCACAAAGAACAGCTGAAGTTTCTCACAAATCATTCCAGAAGCACTAAAACCCAGGTGGTAAAAGAATGACTTTGTTAAAAAAATCCCATTAATTATGAGGGGGGCAGAGACATTTTCTATTTTTGCAAACTCTTGGGAAAAATGTATTTCTTCCAGGGAATGTTATTTAAATGTTAAAAGCAATATAAGCTTTTTTTTTCTAATTAGATTCTGTTGCAACTTTGGGAACAGCAAATAAAAATTAAGAAATTATAGCTCAGTTTGCATCTTCCTTGATGAGTCCTTTTGTAGTAATTTAGATGGAATATATAGGCTAAAGGCATTAACATAATCCAGTCACTTGGTTTTACATACTTTTTACAGTTAAAATGACAATCCAGATAAATTTGTAGGCCCAATTCTCACAACATTCCCTAATTCATAGATAGCTACTGGTATGAATGAATATTAACCCTTCCCATTTGCTGGGGTATTACTTTTTTGTAATCCTGACCCATGCCATTTGACTGGAGTCAGGAGATGAACATCAGTCTTTCACCAACATTTTGTTGTATTATACCCTTGTTTCATTTTGGAATGCTTTGCGGGGTAGGATTCCTTTGTTAGAATTACATCCTGGATCTTGTCTTGCTCTGTGGGTTTTTTTTTTTTTTAAGTCATACTTTTTTCTCTTATCTTCAAGAACTGTTTACGCTACAGGTCTTGTCTGCCATCCAGGCTTTTCTCTATCTCTTTTGGGCCATCTATTCTTCTGACCTCTTGTTTTCCTCCAAGCCAGTCTCTAGTTCCTTTTTCTTTGCTTTACCTCTCCTTTCCCCCAGATGTCTGTCTCTCTGCTTTTCCATTCCAGACACAGGTTCTACTCCTTTCTAATTTTGCTGCAGGCTCCTTTCTTCACCAGCAGTACCACATGACAGAGTATCACAGGAAATTAAATATAAATGATTGAAAATTCAGAAGGAATTCAGGGACACAGAATGTAATTATCTGATATGGAGTGCAGCCAGGATAGCGAGGTTAACACCTTTTACTATTATTAAAAGTGTCATGGGATTTTTAATTACCACAAGTGGTCAGGACCTCAGTTTTACATCTGTTCTTTTTGTGATCTACAGCTACAAGGTTCCATCCAGTATCTTGATGGATCATTGTGCTTCAGTAGTAACTTGGCCATCAGTAGGAACAGTGACATCTACTGAATCACTTTAATACAAAACTAAAAAAATAAGAAACCCATCTTAAAATGTAGGACCTACACAATTGAAGGTTATGGGTCATTGCAGCACCTGCTTCTTTCAGATGGCCTGATAGAGAGTAGAGTAGGGTGATAAATCATCAATTCCCTGTACAGTAGATTCATCTGTCTATAGGAACATATTTATTAAGACCTAAGACCATCTCTGCAAAACATCATGGGCCATTTCCATGGTGACTCACATAGAATTCAGGATGATAAATATGTATTAAACTACATGTACCAGCAGGATACAGGGGAAAAAAATAGCCCTTGCTACTAGACTTCTTAAAATATTGTGTTGATTATGTATCATAATAATAATCAGGACTTATTAATTCAAATCTTGAACCTGTTCCACTATGGATAAATAATAGTGACTGGAGCAGGAGGACTGCACCTAGGGCCTCCCACCTCTTAGGTCGTGCTCTAATCGTTGTACTACAGAGTGTCTGTGTGTGTGTCTGTCTGTCTGTCTGTCTGTCTCCCCCACTGACTATTTAATCATTTCTCCACAATGGGACAATTTCAATATGAGAGACTGAGGGAGTCCCACATCAGAATACCCCATAGCTCAGCGGTTAGAACTTTCCTGAGATGTGCAAGACCCCTGTTCAGATACTTTCTCCCCCTCTGGCATAGAGGGGCAATTGAACCTGGATCTCCAGCATCACTGGAAAGTGCTTTAAACACTGGGCTAACAGTTATAAGTTGGGCACCACTACCTTCATCCCGCCCCTCTCCCCCCGCCATTGTATATGGAATGAGGTAGGTGCCTAACTCATTCCTGCAAGAAATGCCCTAGGTGCATAAACTGACTTACTCCAGGAGAGGGGTTCATGTCTGTGGGTTTCTAGGAGTGATAGATGCATCCCTGAAGCCTGGAATTAGATGCCTATCTCCAAGGGAGGGATGAGGCTTAGCACTGGATAGCTTTGGTGGCTCCCCACCTAGTGTGTTATCTTTTGTGGATCTCAGTCTTAGGCACCTCTCTTTCCCCATTGTTGTATAGAGAGTCTAGGCTCCACATTCAGCTTTGTGGATCACACTGTTGTTCCTGTGATACTTTTAGAAACCTAGAAAAAGTTTGGTGCCATGATGCTCAGCATTGCAAATCCTGAGTGCCTTTGTGTCTAACTTGTGCACATGATTTGTCCTTAAGGTATAAGTTCCTTGAGGCAGAGAACTAGTATTTTTGGCATCCCTCAGCTGTGGAATAGTATTGTATGAAGTGATTAATTATATGCATAAGAGATGGATCTGAGACACAACATTTGGATCCTGATCCATATTTCAACCCTACAAACCACTCCCTGACACCCCTTAAAAATGTTGAGATACTCAGATCAATAGCTCATTGCATGCAAATGTGGTCCGATTCTAACCCCCCACAAGCGTTCAAGAGTATTTGGATTAGAGGTTGACGGGGAGTGGGGATTGTCTCAGGCCTATTTTTTATAATCATTATAATCATGAACTGTGACTTTTACATGATTGATAAATGCAACAGTCCTTTTTTCTAGAGAATCCCAAAGGTAAAAATCAGAATTTGGAAGGAAGTGGGGGCAATGAGCTAGGCAGAGAGAGAGAGAGAGACATTCTTCATTTAATTTGACAAATCCACATCACTCAGGGAATGCACAGTACAGGCTTGCTGTTCCAAGGGATCTGTTTCTGAGCCAAAGAGATACACAATACAACAGTGGGGGGGGGGAACACAGTGTTAATATTTATTAACTTTTTAGTATTTTCTTGTATATTAAATGTATTTGCATATTAACTATTCCCCCAGAATCTTTGATATTTGCAAAGAGTGTGTTTGAATTCTAAGGCCCAAACGTTGGCTCTTAACATGAGAGTGACATGTACTCAGGAATTTTTATGTGATTGAGTGTTGGGCTGTATCTAATTATCCTCAGCATCTCCAAGTCTGTGGGAATAAAGACGTCCAGAAAAAGACCCCTCAAACTAAGAAGTATGTTATTATAAACAAACTGGGTAATTAATAAGGAATAATTGTTATTACAGATGGATTCTATAATGGATAAAATAATAACCCACTGAAAGATGTTTAACTCGTTAAGCACCATTGGTTGTCACAGCTGTAAGTTAGAGATTCTTTTTACTCATCAATCAGGTAAACTGAGGACCATAAATGAAATTCCATCCATTATTAGGAAAATGGAACACATGGTAAAATGTATCATGGTAAAGGATATTTCCCTCCAAAAATGAGTTTCTTTGTCTCATACCACATAAAAGGAAAGAGGATTAGGAAGTTAATTTGGGGGAATGAACACCGTCAGCATTCCACTAGGTACAGAGGAAGGGACCAAACTACCTTCTCGTCACCATCTACAGGGTATATTGTCTTTCTGTGTTCTGTATAGTACTGATTAATCTTTGAATTTTTTGTATTAAATTTCATTTGAGCCCATTATTTCACAGTCTCGAATCATTATTAAGTTAAACACGCAACATGAGGGTCAGGTAATGCAATACTGAACTGATGCCTTTTATAAAAAAAAGAAAAAGTTGGTCTGTTGAAAGAAACCAAAACAGACTAAAAGAACAATAGTCAAATCTTGTATTAAAGTGAATTATTAAATATCGAGGCTTTTTTTTCATTTCAAATCCTGTTCCCCACTCCACTCCAACTGATTAATATTCAGCCAAAATCTGAAGTCCATATTCTGAGAACTGCCATGGTCTTCTATGGGCATTTTGCTCAAATAATCATAGAATCATAGAATCTCAGGGTTGGAAGGGACCTCAGGAGGTCATCTAGTCCAACCCCCTGCTCAAAGCAGGACCAAACCCAACTAAATCATCCCAGCCAGGGCTTTGTCAAGCCTGACCTTAAAAACCTCTAAGGAAGGAGATTCCACCACCTCCCTAGCTAACCCATTCCAGTTCTTCACCACCCTACTAGTGAAAAAGTTTTTCCTAATGTCCAACCTAAACCTCCCCCTCTGCAACTTGAGACCATTACTCCTTGTTCTGTCATCTTCTACCACTGAGAACAGTCTAGATCCATCCTCTTTGGAACCCCCTTTCAGGTAGTTGAAAGCAGCTATCAAATCCCCCCTCATTCTTCTCTTCTGCAGGCTAAACAATCTCAGTTCCCTCAGCCTCTCCTCATAAGTCATGTGCTCCAGCCCCCTAATCATTTTTGTTGCCCTCCGCTGGACTCTCTCCAATTTGTCCACATCCTTCTTGTAGTGTGGGGCCCAAAACTGGACACAGTACGTTAAATGAGGCCTCACCAGTGCTGAATAGAGGGGAATGATCACATCCCTCGATCTGCTGGAAATGCCCCTACTTATACAACCCAATATGCCATTAGCCTTCTTGGCAACAAGGGCACACTGTTGACTCATATTCAGTTTTTCGTCCACCATAACCCATAGGTCCTTTTCTGCAGAACTGCTGCCCAGCCATTCAGTCCCTAGTCTGTAGCAGTGCATGGGATTCTTCCGTCCTAAGTGCAGGACTCTGCACTTGTCCTTGTTGAATCTCATCATATTTCTTTTGGCCCAATCCTCTAAATAAGGACCACAGTACTTGTTCTTCATTCTTTTCCTATTAGAAAACTTGTTCTTCATTCTTTTCCTATTAGAAAACATGTGCACCATTTTCCTCCCACTTGCTGCATGTGTCAGCTATTTTCAGTGAAAGGTAAAACTTAGTCTAGAGGTTTGGTTTGAATAAGCCCTCAAATGCAGATGTATCCTTCAAATATTCAAGCTTCCTGGGCACAACAAAAGTGGATTGCAAATTTTCTGACAACTAGCTTTGTTTTCTCTCTCAATTTCCAGTACTGCCTAGTGCTTACTGTGGGAATGGATATAAAATGAGAACAATCTCTTTGAGTATTTTTATTACTGATGTGTCTCATCCAGCAATGACTGTGCAAAGCCATTGCAAAATTGGGGATTGGTGGAGAATCTATAACGCTAATTCCCACCAGTGAGTCTGTACATCTTGGGGCAATTGAAAATAAAAGATGAAGTTTGAATTCTGGGGTGAGCTCGGTCACTTTATTTCCTCTGAACAGATCTGCCCCCATTCATTATAGTGTTGCAACCTTTATTGCCAACTTCCTCTTCCACTTCTTCTAGCTGCCCCTGTTCTCTATGTAGGGATTGTGTAGCTGGGCTATGAGGCCCCAAATAAGCAGCTGAGACAGGTCTGTTTGCTGGGGTCTTGATAAGGGCCACATGGCTCTGACCCTTGGACCTTTGATTAGCCCCACTGTCTAAAATCTGAGTGGTTAATTGCTCCCTGATAGTAAAGGGGTGTAGCTCAGCAGGAAGGTTGAGGATAAAAAGTCAGTTCCTTGACAGACACATGGGCAGCAAACAGGGTTTGAGGGAGTTTGACAAAGGAGTGTGAGAGGCTTTTACTTCTCATTACAGTTCTATGCTCATTCCTGTGATGGCCAATGACAGAACAGTGGATGTGTGATGTTTTCTTTCCTGCCTGAAACCAGAAAGGGCTTCCTGTGTATGAAGTGCAAGTTGGTGGTTGTACAGAAAGTGAAGATGCTTGCATTGGAAGGGCAAGTAGAGACATTTCTGAAGAATGAGAGAAGCTGAAGAGTTCCTGGACAACCAGGTTTGGGTGGCATCACATCCTCCAGATTCAAAAATGAAAGGAACTCACCACCAAAGAAGGGGAGAGACATTAAATAGGAGAGGCGGCCTGTCAGTTGATAACCATGAGAGGCAAGAGGACAAGGAATTCTGTACATCTGGAGACAGATGAGGATGGGCAGCCTATGAGCACCAGGAGGAATCCCACACAGTTAGAAGTACCCAACCAATACTAGGCCCTCAATATGGAATCCACAGAAGATTATTTCTCAAGATCCAGGTGGTCCAATGGAACAGAGAGGTGTGGGGGGGACATCTGTGGATTTCTGATCATGCTTCTCTAAAGAGATATTCATCCATCTAAGGAAGACAGACTAACCTTGTTCGGTAGTATAGAATCCCCAACAATGGAAAGAATATTCTGCAAAGCACAGGGGGACAAAAGAACAGCATGCTATCTTCCTGGAGTCAAGACTCAAGACGTCAATTTAAGATAGGATAGGTATCTAAAGTCTGTGGGCAAGGATCCACTGGTGATGATGCAAAATGGCACTAGTGACATTGCATTACAGAATATCTCACATAATGTAGACAACTTCAGGGAATGCAGAAGAGGGCTGAAGGAGAAGAATGCCCAAGTGATCTTCTCTGAGATCTTTTATGTTCCATGAGTGAGGGAAGATGGAAGGCAAAAGATGCTGGAAGTGAACTGCTGTCTAGGTACATGGTGTGAGATAGAAGGGTTTGGTTTTGGATTAAATACTGGGTAACTGATAGGTCTCAAAATGTAATCATAAATGGGGAATAATCATCACATGGATGTGGTTTTTGGAGACCCACAGAGACTGATTCATGTATCTAAACTCATTAATATGTATCTAAACTCATTAATAGGGTTATCAATGACCTGGAAGAGAATGTGAAATTATTACTGATAAGGTTTGGAGATTACACAAAAATTGAGAGAGGGGTAAATAATGAAGAGGACAGGTCACCAATACAGAGCAATCTGGATCATTTATTCAGCTGGCCACAACCAAGCAATATGCATTTCAATATGACCAAGTGTAAAGGTATACATAAAGGAACAAAGAAAGCAGGCCACCCTTACAAGATGAGGGACTTTATCCTGGGAAGCAAGGATTCTGACAAAGATGTGGGGCCGAAGTGGATAATGAGCTGACTATGAGCTCCCGACACAGTGTTGTAGCTGAAAGGGCTAATGTGATCATTGGATGAATAAAGAGAGAATATTGAGTAGGAATAGAGATGTTATATTTCTCAGTATTCCAATAGTGCAAATACAAAGTCCAGTTCTGGTGTCAATAATTCAGGAAGGATGTTGATTCATTGGGGAGGATTCACAGAAGAGCTGTCTGGTGCCAGTCTCTGGGTCCCCAACTCTAAAAAGGGCTTTCCCTGAGGCTCTGGCATCTGTAGGTGAGTATGGGGCAAGACAGGTCCAGACAGAGAGACATGAATTGTCTCCTCAACATGTCCCCTACCCTGTCATTATCAGAGCAATAGAAATAAGCTTTATTCATCTAAAAATCAGTGCACATAAATAAATCCTTGAGAATACATTGACTTCTCAGTGAAATCCCTACCATGCTGTGGAACTTCCCCTTTAAGGGATTTCCTAGGGGAGCCACTAGCAGGGAAGCTCCTTCTTTGGTACTGCTGCCAACGAGCCAGATGAGAAATGAAAGCCCCAGAGCCAATACAGGGACTTCCACTGATCACCCGAAATTCATATACTGGAAGTCCAGAGAGGACAGTTATGATCATTCTGCAAACAAACTGACCTGGAAATCTTTTGAAGTTTCCATCCGTGGCTTGGTCCCTCCAGCAGGTATGTTTATACAATGGCCAAACTATAATCTATCATCATGAACATATAGCAAGCAGATTTGTGCTTTCTTCTCCCACAAATCCAGAGACCAAAGGCACTGCTTATAGGAGGCATCAGGTGCCTAAGGGTATGGGGAAGAGTACCAGAGTCATGGCAAGAAGTTGACTATTTTCTGGCATGTGCTTCCTCCCCACCCCTACCTTTACCTCAGACTCTGATTATCCTAAACCCTTTTAGAAAAATCATATTGAGAGTAACGTGGTATCTTTGGTGCCATAATTTGTATCTAAAGGCCAAAAGTTTAATTACTCAGTCAGTGCCCTGTAACTTGATCTCTTTGACCCTGAGTAGTAATTAATTACATTGGTCTGTTGCCTTACAGTATGAAGGAGTATAATATATGGGCTATTATAATGTTGGCACAGTTACAGTGTTTGGTATCTAACACATGATCAACACCTATTGGTAAAATGTAATTGCTTTTATTACTACATTATATCCTAGATTTGTTCTTTCTATTTAATTACCGGAAGGATTAGGTACTAGAAAGGTACCTACTAGCCATGTAAGTGTTATCTGAAAAGCATAGTTAGTAGTATTGACAGCCTGTTTTCTCAGTGTCATTCCCTGAGTGAAAACTTAACTGTCACAGGATGCAGGCACCACATCTCTGGTTGACGTATCAGCACTGACAACCGTAGCATTGCTCTTCACCCTCCGCAGAGGCAATGGTACAGTAGCGAGTTAGTCTGAGAGCATGGAAAGCCCAATGGGAATTTTGGGATAAGAGGAGTAGCTTTTACCTTTGTGTTTCAGGGGTACAGTATAATTTACATGTTTTCAAAGCCCTTCAACTGTTCTGTGTGGTGGAGAAAGGACAATAGAGATTTCAGAAATGACAGCTGAAGCCTCCCCTGCATTATTATAACAGATTCAGCTGAGACCAAAACATAAGGCCTCTGTGTTTCTAGGTACTTTTCTTGCCACTAGACTTTGCTGTTCACTTCAGCTGTTAAATACCTGGTATTAAAACGTGTAACTGTGTGGGAGTATATGTGTGAAAGACACATCACACAGTTAATCTTGGGCTTCCTTTCTCATTTTTCTGAGAAAGGAAATAAAAATAATCCCACTGGAGCCTAAATCTTTGATAGTAGGGACTTGACATTCCCCAGAGAAAGCAAGTAACAGGATAAGCCTTAAAGCCAGTTATTATGATAACTAATAACATAAAAGAAAGCTGTGTTTTGTTTCTTGTCTTTTTTTAATTTGTTTTTTCAATTTACTCTGTCAGGTAACTTAACCCCCTATGTTCAGTTATAAAACAATGACCATGGGATACAGAGATATTCTCCTCTCCAAGCTATTATTTTGAAGCTACTTGGAGACAGAGGCTGTGATTCTCTACTCTGATAAAATTGAGAGGGATGACACAGGTGCCCAGTTGCATCTCCCTGATTCAGGATTGCCTGGACAAGGGACTGGTTAGGACTGTTCCACTATGTCCCATCCTATACACACCTACTCCACCCCTGCTCTCTTTGTGCTGAGGGTAATGAGGTCAGCTGGTACAGGAGGTGCTGGCAAAGAATTCCCATTGGAGAGGGTAATTGTCTACCAGCTATACTTGGCTAAATGAAGATGCTGATGAAGTGCAAAGTGGCCTTCCTTGAATGGAGAATCTGGCCTGAAGGTAGAAGCTGTTAAACATACATCAGCCAAGAAGGTAGAGAGATACAAAACTGAGAGGTTTTTTCCATTTGCTTCAATGGGTGCAGGATTAAATTATTAATGAAGATATGTTTCAGAGTGATCAGGTGCTTGTTTTGCAGGGAGTGTAGTTTCAGCAAGCAGCAGTGAAGGCAGAGAGTGGTGGGGAGAGAAGAGGGAAGTATTTGTGAATACACTAAAGACCTAATCCTCCATGTGAAATTCCCTTTACTCCAATGGGAGTTCTTGATTCTGCAAAGAATCCTGTGGCACCTTATAGACTAACAGACTTCTGTTAGTCTATAAGGTGCCACAGGATTCTTTGCTGCTTCTACAGAACCAGACTAACACGGCTACCCCTCTGATACTTGATTCTGCAAGTTATTTTGAGTCATTCTTATTGCCTCTATCCTTTTCCATCTCTCCCCCTCTTTTTTTTTTCTGCAGTAGGGAAGTAGCTGGGGAGACCAGGTAGGGTTACTGATAAATTACAGAGCCCTAAAACTGTTGTTTTTAGTATTTATAAATTTGACGCTGCCATGTTTCTTCATTGCCCCAAGTATGCTCAATGACGAGAGTAAATATAAAAATGCTCTTATTGCCTCTGCCTCCAAAGATGAACCCCTTTTATATGAAATCCAAAAGCCTCTGATAATATTCCTTTGTTTTTATGCTAAATAAAGCCAGGAGTTTAATACGTGACAACATGGAATCTAAAATATAGAGATTACAGAGTCAAACAGTGTACAAAATCCACACGTCTGTGTATTTAACAACAGCTGAGGATCTGGCTGAATTTTTATAATATATTTTGAAAAATATAAATGAAATAAAATTGAGCTAAATATTTTCAAGATTCAAATACCAGCAAAATTATGATATTTGGTTTGATTGTTTTGCCAGTTTTTGAACAAACAGTAAACACATAATAAATAAATAAAATAATAAAAAAACTATTTATTTTTATTTATTAGCTAGTGTTGGGCTAGAGGCCGTACCAGTGTCTTGTACCAATTTATTCAGATGTAGATCTGCCAGGGACATGGGGAGCTAGCAGAACAAATGTACTCTTCTTGTTATGGTACAGAGATCTCCCATTAGATCTGTTATGGATTATAGAGGCCAGGTTTATGATTCTGCAATAGTTCCATGAATGATAAACTGATTCAACAACAGCCCTAGTCAGGGAATGTTTTCCAAATCCTATCTCTTGCAAAACTCTATTGATATTTAGAGAATGGGAAGAAGACTACTTCTTGTGCAATGATAGAGGAAAATACTTTTCTTCCCTCTGGAAATCACCTAGTAATTGCTGTGGCCTACATTATAAATCAGAGTGGCTCAAATCTTCTCAATTTTAACATGTGTGAAATGACTTGGTGGTTCCCTTTCCATTCCTGGTTTCCATTTTGCGCACACAGACACACAAACGCACACATACCCTATGGTGGCATCAATTGTCCCCTTTCTTAATGCTCACAGAAACACTGCTATGAGCTGAATGGGGATGGAATCTGACATGCCTCCTAGCTTCAAGAGATGGGTTTCCAGAATAGGGCTGAGACATATTGGTGGAGGAATTGTACGAGGGAGCTGTTACTGTCACTAACTCATGCTGTATTGGTTCTGTGAATTTTTCATTGTGCAGTAACTAGTTAGTAGGATCACTTGCCTTTTCTTTCTGTTGACTGCTATGGAGGAGTCTAAGTAACTTTATCTGCCAAATGACTACAAAATTATCTAGAGAAACAAAAAAATGTATGGACCAAATCTTAATGAGTGTCTCTCTTAGTGCCAGTTTAGTCACATGGGGTTCTTACCAGGCCTTTGAGGACATGATAATTAAAGACTTGCAAAATACCCACTATTATGAATTATATTTGATTACTGGGGAAAAATGACAACAATAAGCAGTAAACAATGGTTGCTAAATCTCTTCTGTATGTCACTCAGTGAGCTTTCAACAGAGATTATACCTTAAGAGTGTGCATGACTCTGGTGTGGACATTATTCTTTAGGAAAATTGAAATCAAAGTATGTTATTCTCCAAATCAGTAGTGAAACCAGTTTTGAGTAAGTGTGATGAATGTAGTAGTATTTCTACCTTACACCCATTCTATAGTAGTCTTTCTATATCTGCTGTTTTCACTTCAAGCATGACTTCATTTCTGGACATTTTAATTCATTATTTTATTTGTATTCCAGTAGCAACCGGGGACTGCAATCAAGACTAAGGTCCTATTATACTAGGTGTTGTACAGACACATGGTAAGAGACAGTCCACATCCATAAGAGCTTACAGTCTAAATAGAAAGTGCAAACAAAAGGTGGGAGGGGAAAGTGAGGGCCAGAGAGGTTGAATAGTTTGCCAATGATCACACAACATGTCAGAGTTGGGATGAAGCACACTTTAAGTCCGTGAGCACTCTGCAACTTCTCTTGGAATGTCAGTGTTTTATACTTTTTTTTACTACATGCTGCTGAAATTTACCAAGAATTCATTTACTAATAAAAAATGCTTGATATATGATTCCATACTTAGGGTTGGTCTACACTTGATAGTTAGGCCGACATGGCTACCTATATCAGGGGTATGAAAAAAATACACCCCTGACAGACATAGCTATCCTGACCTTAACCTAGTGTTGATGCTAGCTATATCAACATAATTTTCCATTGACATAGCTGCATCATTCAAAGAGATGGTGTCCCTACATGGAAGAGATTTCTTTTCTGTCTATCAGTGTGGACTGTCTATGGGCTTTTGCTGGATATCTATGCCAACTTAGCTAAACTAGTGTAGTGTAGTCTTCTTAATGTAAACAGATCCAGATTCTGAAGAGTGCCGAGAGCCTTCTGCTAGGGTCTCTGGGCCCTCAGATCTGACAATCTTCAGTGGAAATGACCATCAGTGAAGAGCAATGGGCCCCAATCAAAGTATTGGCTAAGTAAAATCTGAAAGAGAATTTTGGAATTTGGCCTCTTCATTATAAAAAGATGGCAGTGTAGGATGCCATGTTTAGTAGAAAAATAGGCATAATCCATTAATTGTTTGTTCCTATAACAAACAAAGACAACATTTAACACCCCCCGTCCCCTCTTCCTGCAAAAAGTGAATGATTCCACTTTGGGATTTACCACTATGCCTTTTCTTTTCTATACCTATTTTCTAGACTGTCAGATCTTCAGGAGTAGATTCTTTATCTTTGTTGCATGCTCACAACTGATACAAGAAGCAAATACATAATAAACACTACTAACAAACTAATAACCCTACAAACCCATAAACATTTCTACTGATTTCAGTTGGGATACTCAACTAAGGGCATGTCTAGCCAGCAATTGGAGATGGGCTTGTTGCATGTGTAGACATTCTCGAGGTAGCTTTAATATAGCTATCTTGGGTACCAATAGCAGCAGAGCCTCAGCAGCACAGATCAGCATAGGCTAGCTGCTTGTGTACATCCCTGGGGATGGGATTACACAGCATGTGCTGCTGCAACTTCATTGCTATTGGTACCCAAGATAGCTAGCACACACGCTGCAATGACACACCCTGATTGCAGTACAGACATACCCTGAATTAGGATTACTTGCTGAATACGGATTTGCAGTGCCCTATGGGTAAAATAAGACAAAGGTGAAGTATTATAATACAGATACACCCTCTTGTCCTAATTTCTGGTGTATCTGTGGCGCTGCAGGGACTGTGTTCAAAAGATGCTTGAAGGGAGATTATTATGTAACAAACTGATTTTGTATGCAATATGTAGAGTCTGACTTTCTGTCCAGAGGGGTGTGTGTGTGTGTGTGTGTGTGTGTTAAAAATCCCACCCAAGAAGTCTGTTAAACTCTGCATCCTAATGATACAGGCATAAATGCTAATTTATTTCTGGAGCAAAAATTGTAAGACCAATTAGAAGATTATACAAAATTATGCCCACCAAAATGGAGGCTTGATTTGAAAAATTAGGCCCATAACCTACTGTATTGTGGGCAAGTTGTGTATGTTAAAATTGTTGTCTGAATTGTCTGTACTGCTCCCCCATCTTCCTCCAAACTCAACCAAAATGGCACTAAACTTTTGCATATGCCAGTACATTGATAACAGTTTTTAAAAAATGCTCTTTGGAAAAAAAAAAGTTCTTAATATTTTAGCCACTTGTGGTGCTCAAATGAAAGCTTACTGCAGAATTATCCCTCAGTTATATAGGGAGGAAATCAGTTCATACAATAAGTAATTGCATGTATATTAAATTGATGAAAAATGCCAGTTTCACAAGAAATAGATTTGAATGCCTGAAGGGACCATTGTGATCATCTAGTCTGACCTCCTGTACTACACAGATCATAGTAGTGTGCCCAAATAATTCATACAGTACATCTTTTAGAAGAACGTCCAATCTTCATTTTAAAAATTGTCAGTGATGTAGAATTCACCACATCCCTTGGTAAATTACTCCAAAGGTTAATCATTCTCTCTGTTTTTAAATACATGCCTTATTTTTCAGTTTGAATTTGTCTAGCTTCAACTTCTAGGCATGGGATCATGTTATGCTTCCTCTCTGCTAGTTTTAAGAACCCATTA
Source organism: Mauremys mutica (assembly GCF_020497125.1). NCBI lineage: Eukaryota > Metazoa > Chordata > Testudines > Geoemydidae > Mauremys > Mauremys mutica. The sequence goes on along the minus strand of NC_059075.1, from coordinate 78,460,042 downwards.
TTGAATATTTGTTCCCCTTGTCAGTAATTATGGACTGTTATCAAGTCACCCCTTAACTTTCTCTTTGTCAAGATAGATAGATTGAGCTCCTTGTATCTAAAAGATTAGAAAATATGTCTTTGAGTGATGATCATTGTTGTGACTCTTCTCTGAATCCTCTCCAATTTATTGACATATTTCATGAAATGTGAACACCAGAACTGGACCCAGTATTCCAGCAGTGGTCACACCAGTGCCAAATACAAAGTTGAAATAAACTCTACTCCTACTTGAGATTCCCCTGTTTATGCATCCAAGCGTTTGATGCTCTACTTCTGTCAAGATCAGTGGTTCCTAAAACACAACAGCTCCTGCATTAAGCCTCTGTGCAAATTAAGAATTAAAACCCAGATTCACATGTATAGTGAATAGCTCATACGTGCTAGAGGCTTGAGAGAAAAACTCACTGATTACACATCTTTCTCACCCTTTAATGGACTATTTTTCATTCTCTCTGAGGGCGAGACATAGTATTAATTAGTCTGACCAAACACTTGAGGCTTTGGCTCTGTGCTGGCAAGCTTTTCCAGGACTTCACTGCAGTGCAGCCAAAAGCTTATTAAGACACACAAATAACATTTAATTTGCCCCACCATTTCTGCTTAAATGAACATGCTGCCAGCAACAGGAGAGAACCCAAAGGCCATTTCAAAATATTTTTAATAATACCAATCATATCTATGGAGGATTGCAGTGCCCCACCTACACTTTTGACTAGTCTCACAAGGGATTTCAATTGTATAACATTAGGAGTTCGTGTAATAAATAGAGAATTTAAGGCCAGAAGGGACCACTGGATTACTCAGAGCACCAGTATATCACAGGCCATCGCCGTGACCAGCACCCGTACACTAAACCCAACAACCAAAACAAGACCAAAGTATTACAACCCACTGGAAAGTAGACTATTATGTGCCACAGGCAGAGACTAGGAGGAATAAAGATGCATAAATTGCTGAGGTCCCTGCAATAGCAGGGAAATGATTAAGCAAGATATACGCAGATAAGCCTGGCAAGTGACCAACACCCACATGCTTCAGAGGAAGATGAACACTGCCCAAGGTCACTGGCAATCTGAGAAGGAAAAAAATTCCTTCCTGACTCCATGTATGGCAGTAAGTTAGACACTGAGCACGTGAGCAAGAACCAGCCACAAGTAACTGGGAGAGAATGTGTGATGCCACCTCAGAGCCCTGACCCATCCCATCCAATGTCACCTCCAGCTGTGGATATTCCTGATGCTTCAGAAGGAGAATTAAAAAACAAATCCCCTTCAAGAATATATTCCGGGGTAAAAATCCCTTCCTAATCCCTATATTAAGTCTTTCTATTCCAGCAGAAGGAAGTTTAAGACTTCAGGAGTGTTGGTACAGGAACCAGAAGAGTCAAATACCACAAAAAAAGTGATTTGGGACTGTGTTTCCAGCACAAGAAATGTTATATGAAAGAGTTCACCCTTTTCACAAGATTTCCAGTCCAATTTTTGTGGACAAGCATACAAAACTTTTTATGTGTATACAGAGCAAACCTCTGAACCCTCAATGATTTGAGTAATTAAATAATATGTTGAGAATACAGGTTACTTTCCGAAATGCTTTGTAAAATGTAGATTAGGAGCCACATTTTCAGACATTGGGGGCTTCTGTTTTTGGTGGTGTCGCAATCCGATTCATAGTTATGGCTATGTATGGCCACTTGTCGGTCCACGGCCATCTTGAACCTGTTCAAAGGACAAGACAGCCTCCATGTTGACCAAGTTCTTGTTGAAGGGCAGAGATGCTATCCTGCCCAGCAACACTGGCTGTGTATGCATTCTCTTTTTTCTTTGTTTGTACTGGGTCATCTAGGGGTCGGGCTAGTGCCGTGTGCAGAAGCCTGATCCTGCCCAGCAACTTGTAGTGTCGTGTGCAACATTTTGGTGCTGTGTGCATTTTTCCCGCTCTTTTTAGACCCAGTTATCTAAGGGTCAAGTTTGTTTACTTGTCAACTCCAGTGTGCCGTGTGCAAATCCTTCCGACGTGGGGTGGCAACAGCTCAAATCCTGAAGGGAGGAGGGACCAGGGAGCCAATCAGATGCTGACACAAGGGAGTGAGACCTTTCAATAAAACTAGGTTTCCCCCCAGCAAATTTTGTCTTGACCATTTTCTTTTTGGTGGAGTATCCGCGTGTTAGCCGAAGGACCTGATCAACCTTTTGGCCAGGGTCTCCTCCCGGTATAGCTAGCTCGTAGTGTGGAGTATCCGCGTGTTAGCTGGAGGGCCTGATCAACCTTTCAGCCAGGGTCTCCTCCTGTCTTAGCTAGCTCGTGTCATGTCATTTTGGATTTATTGTTGTGGATCTATTTCTATCAACTCGTCATGCTTCTGGTGTCTGCTCTGCTGGTCAGCTGCGCCTGGAGTGCGGTATTTGCTTTTTAATATCTGACAGTTAGCTTATTTATTTAGCCTCTTACTTGTTCCCTTCCCTAACTTGGTACCAAATATCTACTCAGAATATCAGGATAGTATTAGTGAGCTCAGAATTGCACAATTGCTTAGCTAGCTTGTATAATTGTATACTTGTTATTGAATTGTTAATTGCAAACTGCTTTATGTGTTTGAATCACTGCTCTGTCTGTGTCCAGTGTGTGTGTGTTTAACTGGGGAGCTGCCTCTACTTAGAGGGTGGCTGACCAAGGGGGTCCAGTCCCCGCGGTCTGAGTGAGTGAAATCTGCCCAGCTGCAGCCGCACCACACTCTGGGTTTACCCTCTGTGTGAAAGCAAGGGTGGCTGAGGCAGTGGCCCGTGGGTCTCTTTTCTGTGTTTGCACCGGGCACCGCCCTGACGAACCCGATTCCTATCTGTGTGATTGGTGTGTCTGCCTATTTGGTGTGGTGTGGTGAGCAGTATACAGTGTATTATTACTGTGTTTTGGGGTGTGTTTGTACTTTTAATACCATCCCAGCCAAAGTTGCCTACTCCCCCAGCCCAAGTTGTAATTATCCCTTAAATAAACGCAGCCACTTGGCTTTTCAGTGTTACCCTGGTCCTGCCTGTCTTTTCCTCACTCAATACCAAGCTTGAACGAACCCCCAGCTCATTCAGACAGGTGGGTGTGTATAATTGCAGGGACAATTGAGTCTGCAATCTTGATCACTTAGGCATTCGACTTAGATCCCCTGACTTGTGGGATAAATCCATGATTCAGACACCTAAGTGACTTTAACTGTAGACTCAGATAATTTTGGAGCCAAAATTTGCATCCATGATTATTTATCTGAAATTCTGCAACAAAAAAAATTTAGTTCCAGTTAAGCCTGGACTGATAATTTGGCCCTAAAACACACCTATTTCTTCTATAAAGGCTAGCATTACATTTATCAGGATTTTGGTGTCTCACAAGGGTATATTTGAGATTTTTTCTGTTTGCTGGCATGGGCTGAGGGTGCTTGGATATAATATAAAATTAATCCAGTGGCTGGCCTGCATTGGGGTTTTATTTCCCCTTTTAGCCTGCCAAGTGTTCGTATGGTTGAAAACCCATTAGAGCACAGCAGTAACAAGGACTTCTCTGCAGGAAATTATCAGCACTGGAGAAGGAAAATGAAAGAGAACTGAGGATGAAGTGTATTAAATGCAAGCCCTGAATCAAACAACTCTTACACAGAGAAAGTCCATCTAAAAACATCACAAGGATTTATTGGGATTGCTACATGACTTCATAGTCAATGAAGGATGAAGGTTTGAAGGTTTTTAAATTTATTTTATTTTAAAGTTTTTTGTGCTGGAAAAAATTATTTACAATGTAATCTCAATTTGAGGATGTTCTAGTCAGCAAGTAGCCTTAAGCCAGCAATCTATATAATTTTGTCACAATTAACTCAGAATGAAATACATTATGACATGACCACCTATTTACCTGTATACAAATGATAGGACAAAGTTTGTTTCCAGACAGTTAACTAATCTCTTCCCTTCTTCTCTCCCAATCCTTAAAAATTACTTATAACATCTAGCTAATATAAATGGGCGAGAAAGAGAGTTCAATAGAAGCAGGATTTCACCCAAGTTCTTTAGAATATCTATTTAGTCCATAGAAACGATTTGAATATTCAGTTACAAATCCCCTGGTTGTAAACTCAAGGTGTGTTCAGATTTGGGATGAGCATACTCATTAGGATGAAATAAGAACTGACATGAATAGTAACAACAAACGCAACTGGGATCTATGCACATTTTGAGGGGTCAGTGATTCCATGGTATGACACCAGTCCTTCTAGACCTTGCACTAGAAGAGATGAAAACTTGTATCCCTAGGAGGGATCAGTTAAGGTCTGTTCTAACAGTGTGTTTTACTTGACTGTAGACTAGTCTTCAAACTGAAGTCAGAGCCATCCTTTTGCTTCTGTCTGTTACTACAAATTGAGAGGATAAAGCATGAGCAAATATGCTGTAGTGAACTTCCTGCACTGACAAGGGGATCGTCAAGATAACCTAATAGAATTTAATAATCATAGAATCGTAAGACTGGAAGGGAACTCAAGAGGTCTTCTAGTCCAGTTGCCTGCTCTCAAGGCAGGACTAAATCTTATCTAGACCATCTCTGACACATGTTTGTCTAACCTACTCTTAAAAATTGCCATTTTCTAAATCATTGATGAGCAGAACCAGAATTGTTCCATGTGGGACCCCCTTGATATGCCCTTGCAGCCTGACCGTGAACCACTGATAACTACTCTCTGGGAATTTTTTTTCCAACCAGTTATGCATCCACCTTTTCATAGCCAGCTTAGCTCCATATAGGTTGTATTTTCCTAGTTTGTTTATGAGAAGGTGTCACCATGCCTCAGTGGGTCACAACTGAGGATAACAAATTTAGGATGAAATGCTGAGAAATAAGGCAGACTTACCCCAAACTGGTAGTTAATCTATTATTAGATATACTGAGTCAGAAACAAAAGTAAACTTCTGTCTTGCCACACTAGTTAACAAGAAGTCCTGACTACAGTCTCCTTAGGCATCCCAGCCTTTGTTTCACCACCCAGCCACTAGTCTTAATGATGAATGGCTACTGAAAACCAATTTCATCAAAATGTTCTTCTGATCTCAAAAGATCAGCCACATACCCAGGTCAGTATATACCTCAGATCATACCCAATAATCATGCTGTTGCCAATCCTTTAGTATCTAATATCTAAAGGTTTAGTTATAAGAGAAAAGAAAAAGGAGTGACTGAAAATGGTTAAGGAAATCGAATACATATAATCATTTCAGAGTTCTTGTATCAAGTTTGAAGCAGTGATGTTACAGAGTGATGGCTTATAAAGTCTCTGGTAACTTCCAAAAGATTAGAAGGCCCTCAGTCCATTGAGTGGAATGCTCCTTTTGGTGTAAGTCCAGAGATCTAGGTTAACTTAACTCCATTTCAAAGATTTCACATTCGCTTTTTTCCTATGAAGATTTCAACTCTTAACTCTGATGTATTTTATAATGGGGTTCTCTACCATGATGGATAATTGCATTTCAATTTAATTTTACTTAATTTAGATTCTTGGCCCTACTGTATTTATCAATCATGTGGCAGAAAACATAAAATCATTACTGATGAAATACATATATGGTAAATATTTAAGAGAACAGGTCACTGATACAGAGTGATAGGGATTTCTCGGTAAGACAGATGTAAACAAACAATGTACATTTTAAATGTATTAATTAAATGTAATATTTTATGTGTCTTTAAATGCGTACAAAAAAGAATACAGGCCATCTTTATAGGATAATAGACTTTATCCTGAAAGCAGTGACTCTGAAAAAGACTTGGGGGTCATGGTAGATATTAGCTGAACAAGAGCTCCCAGTGCAATGCTGTGGCCAAAAGGGATAATGTGATCATTGGATGCATAAACAGGGGAAACGAGTAGGAATATAGAAACTATAGTGCCTCGATATTAGGCACTGGTGTGACCGTGCTGACATACATTGATTGGTTCTGGTATCATTAATTCAAGAAGGTTGTTGATAAATTGGAGATGATTCAGAGAAAAGTCATGAGAACGATTAAAAAATTGGAAAATGTTCTTTATAGTGATACATTCAAGGATCTTAGTCTATTTAGCTTAACAAAGAGAAGGTTAAGAGGTGACTTGATCAGTATCGATATGGGGAACTCAAATTTGATAATGGGCTCTTCAATCTAGCAGACAAAGTAATAAGATCCAGTGCCTGACAGCTGAAGCTAGAGAAATTCAGATGGGAAATAAGGTGAATATTTAATAGTTTGGAACAACTTACAAAGGGAAGTTGTGAATTTTCCATCAATTGCAATTTTAAAATCAAGATTGGAGGTTTTTCTAACAGATATGCTCTAGTTAAAACAGAAAAAAAAATCAGGGAATTTCTATGAGCCGTGTTATACAGGAGGTGGAATTTGGTGATCACGGTAGTCACTTCTGGCTTTAGAATCTTTGATTGGCCCACTCAGTGTCTTAGTGATACCACAAAGAATTTCATAACTCTGCCATGCTGAAGTAAAATCCAGAGTGCTGTCTCCACTATCACTCTTCTACCACACCTACAAACCATCCATTGCACAGCAGGATTATTCTAACGTATATGGCCAGAGTTCATGGTACCTTCTAGCTTGTGATGCATCACTTACTCCTGGGGGAATTCTGTCCCCCCCCCAAAAAAAAATTCTGTGCACAACATTGCAAAATTTTGCATACTTTATCAAAATAACACAATATAATCACACCAGTTTCAACTATTTTGGTAATTCATTTCAAAATACCAGTCAACAAGCATATCTGTAACAATATAGTCAACAAAAAAGATTTAGGAAATATTTTTTGACAAATAGATTCCTTAGTAGGCATATTAATACAGAACTTTGAGTAATAATTCATTTAAATTATAGGACAGAATCGTATTTCCCACATCCCTCAGAAATGGTACAAAAGCTTGGGGAAGTCAGGGGTAACGGAGGAGCTCAGGGAGAAGGATGTCATTGCTGGGAAAGAGCCTGGGAGTGAACCTGGAAGGTTGTTGGATGTGGGTGGGAGAAATATGGAATAGTTCCATTGTGGGGAAGGATTGTTAGGGAGTAGGGAAACCTCCCCCAGTAGACCCTGGCTGACCCCTAGCCTCTCCCAATCAGTCAGGCACATTTTCCCCTGTTTCCATGTGGCCCTGCCCCACTCAGCCACTCCTCCTCTTGACTGTCCCCATGCATCCCTATACCCCTTTCCCATCCATCCCTGTATCCCCCCTCTCCCATTGCCTTACACCCTGACCTTGCATCCCCACTTAGCCACCCCTGTTCCTATGCGGCCCTGCACCTCCACTCAGCCACACCCCACCACCTGTGGCCCCGCAACCCTCTGCCCCCCATCCCAATGTGTCTCTGCAATCCCACTCAGCCACTGCTCCCCCCATATGGCCCCTGTGCCCACACTCCCATTCATCCCCCTACACTCTTCACCCCCCCACTAGCCCTTCTGAACAAGAGTCTGTGACACACACACACACACACACCCAGCATCCCCATGTGCCCCGCGCTGTCTGTTCTCCCCACATATACACACATCCCATGGTTCTTCACCTGGCCCCTCGGGCAGGGCGCTGTGAGGAACGCAGCCTCTGCTCTCTCCCTAAAAGCTGCTGACTGTTACAGCCCCTGAGTGATTAGCCACCTGCCTCTGTTCTGGCATCACAGCAACCGCACCTGGTGGGTGAAAAGCATAACTGCAGCACTTCTCTGACAATGTATTTTTTTATGGAGAAAAAAAAATCTGCATGACACATGAATTGTGCATATGCGGGATGGCACAGGATTCCCCCAGGACTAATCACTAATGCTTGTTATAGAATTGACAAAACATTGATATCTATGATAAATTAGGTGCATGCTTGTTTGTACTATAAAGCAGAATTCAGTTCTACCACCAACTTCCTTATTGATCCTGTTAATATTCTGGGAGTCAGGTGTTCCTATTTACATATTTGCTGTATTTCTAAAAACAGACTATATATATACTATTGTATATATTTCTTAGTTTCCTTACCTCCCAGGATATACAGTAAAAAACAAATTGCATTACAAATATTGGACCATATCCTGTAGATCTTTACTCACTTTAGGAATCTTATCTTTCACAAGTAAGTCAATGGACAGTAGTGTGAGTAAAGGGTGTGCAGTATTGGACTCACTAATTGAATTCAAAGCTACTGAAACCTTGACATAAGTAATGTTGATCTCTATTATTTCCTGTCTGATAACTGACATGACCTCTTTTTCTTCCACTCAGTGAATTCCACTTACACTTTTATTTCTTTATCCACCAGTGATATTTTGGAAGCTATTAAACTTGGGTGAGCTTTGTTTGTGGCCTGAGGCTGTTTCTGTGGTGTATGTTTTTTTTTTAAAGTTTAGATATGCATTTAGCAAACACAGATGAGGGTTAATGGATTGAGTGTCCTCATTGTGTGAAACAAAAAGCTTGTCTTAATAAGGTGACTAATAGACATTTACCAGTTGCCATATCCTTACAATAATTCAGTTTGGCTGAATGTTAATTTTACCTTGCAAATGTATGGAAACCTGTAGGCGGTATTTCAATTTGAGTCACCATTCAATTTGTTGGTCAGACAAAGGGAAATATAGTTGTGTTCATACTTGCTAATTTGTACATTTATGACTGTGTGTGAGAGGGACACCATGAATGTCCCACAATTTTTTTTTAAGACAAAGCATGTTAAAGTTGATAAAATTTTCCCTCTCCCCACTCTCTTTTTCTGGTGTTTTGCTCATTGGAACTTTTGGAGGAGAAACAAAGGAAGGATCCCTTTACCTAGAGTCAGGATCAATACTACTTACCCAGCCATCAAACTGCAGCAAGAACAAAATGCATAGTTCAGAACAAAGGAAATCCCCATTTCCCAGCAATCTGGGCAAGAGTCTTTTCTGCAGATCCATTGGCTTATCTCTGACTTCCTAGTTTTCTCCTTGGCAGAAGTTTGTAGGTCATGTACCTTTCCCTCTGACTGATACTTCTCACCACATCTTTTACCAACCAATGATGTCATCCTTCATCATCTATTTCACAAATGTTTGACACCTTGTTCCATGCAATTCCCTATGCATGGAATGCCCTCTCTAAACTCCTCTATCCTCCCCTCCCTCAAATCCCTCCTCAAGATCCACTTCTACTCAATTGCTTATTCTATATTGCCAACCTTTAATGTTCAGGTAGAAACACAATAGGGACATATTCTACAGAGACCCCTTGGCAAAGGGTTCACTGTTCTTATCAAACAACTTATCTCAGACCTGACCAAATTCATTATGTCAAACATGTCTTACAGCATATTTATCCATAAAGAGTAACATGTAAGATATCTGAAAAAGCTTGTAACATACCAAGATTCATATTCATTGTGAGATGTATGTATTGGTAATTGTCAAGAAATAATGTATTTATATGGAAAGTATGCTTTATGGATTTGGAGTAAAAATTAGTCACCAGAATATAATGTTTCAAGTGGTAGCCCATTCAGACAGGAAGGAGTTGACTTCTTGCTCTGGTTAGCTAGTGATGCAGTGCAAGGCTCAGTTGTTTGGCCTTGATCAGTACTAAAGCCTGGTCTACACTAGAAAATTAGATCTGTTTAACTACTTCAGTCACAGGTTTGAAAAATCCACATCCCTGAGCTGCACAGTTAAGCCGAACTAAGTCCCTGTGTAGAAAGCACTAGGTCAATGGAAAAATTCTTCCATCCACCTTGCTACCACCTCTCAGGGAGATGGATTACATACACCAATGGGAGAATCCATCCCTTTGACCTAGGTAGTGTCCACACTGAAGTGCTACCACAGCACAGCTGTGCCGCTGTAGCATTTTAAGTGTAGACAAGCCCTAAAACTTTCAGTGGCAACTGCAAACCATCGTAACTACTTGAAGACAAAAAAGGAACATTACAAAAAGACAAAGGTATTCCCTGTCTATGAATAGAATCAAAACTGCTTCAGTATAACAGAGGAGGAGGAAAGACTCTCTGGATACATTCACTGAGGAAAACCCTTGTGGATTGGTGGTGTTTTTATAAACATTTGGATCCTTGTTCTTGTGAAACTAGACAGTTCTGTAACAGACTGAACTTTGGGGGAAAACATACTTTATTAGATAAGAAAGGTCACTATTAATAAGTGTAGACCCAGATTCATGTTTTATGATTTTGTTTTGTATTGTATCCATTTGTTTCTATCACCTTCTCTCATTCCTAGTTAAATCATTACCCTTTCTTAAGTGACCCTTTTTGTGAGCAATAAAACAGAAGTGGTGTGTGGTTTACAGGAACAATGGTTTAAGGTAAAAAAGGTAGATTGGTGTACACTGTACCTTTGGGTGAAGAGGATCTGGGATTTCTATGAATAGCCACTCTCAAGGGTTGCATATCACTGGGGAACTATTCAAAGGGACTCAGGGATTGAGGTTCACTTAGTGTTAACTTGAAAGGTGAAGATAGGGCTGGTATAGCCCAAAAGAGACTGCTTGAGTGGCTGAAAGGCGGATGGTACTAGGGAACTGACACTCAATCAGGCACAGGCAAGACTCCCATATGCTGGAGTCAGAGGGTAACAAGATGACTCTTAGTTCTGAGTGCCCCAAGAAGCATCACAGAAGGGACCACTGAAATGGGAAAAAATGCTCAAAACAATGAACTATGTATGTTGAGGGCTGTTGTGATAGGTGGACTTACAAATTGATTCTGATTGTGAGCTCAGTTGTAAAAGTATGTGAAAGCTCATAAGATGATAAACGCTGATGGGAAAATGTACAGAAAGGAGACTGACTGACTGAATTAGTCTAAACCAAGAAGTGTACTTGATATAACTCAAGAATTATATTAAGACTGTGCATGGTAAACAAGAAAATGTGGGTCTGGAAATTAATGAACCAAAATTGGTGTGTTAGGTATTAGGACAAACTGGGGGACAAAATAATGAGGGGATGGATTATTCCATCCAACACTCTCATTTTGGGTCCTTAAAGAAATAGACTTTGGGGCAGGGGGAATTGAAGAACAAATGGAGGCTACTGAAGCAAGCTTCATCAACATGGCTGCCACCATCTTGTGAGACGCTGTGCCTAATCTGAAGAAATGTCCTGGACAACCTGGGCCAGAAAGGGGTACCAAGATAACATTGCCGCTTCTACTGGCTTCATCTGAATCCCAGCTATCTCTTGGGATGAAATGAGATCAAATTCTCACAGCAGCTGTTTAATATTGGACAGTAACTGGTTTGTTAACACCTTTAGCCCATTTGTTCCATCTAAATTAATATAACAGAACCTATACCAACACATGATCTTTTTGCAGTTTTTCTCATTTTTCTGCACCTAATATATTGAGACATCAACTTGACTGGGGCTTCTTGGTGTGCCAAGAAAACCCAACTTCAGAAGCTTTGTTAGCCTTGGATGAAGCTTGCAGTAAATTCAGGGGGTTTATTTATGGGGCCCAGTTCAAAATTGGTTTATTTTGGCAAGGCCAAAAAATGTATAATTTTATAGAGACCTTTAGATTTGAATGTCATTTATCATTCTTGGCAATATAACCTGGTGTATATTTTGCTGCAAGATAACTGAGCTCAATTATGCTGAATGACCTTTTGAAAATACTGATTTACTGCTTATTTATGGCATCTGGTACTCTTAAAGTTACTGGTAATCTTTGAAAAGCTATCTGTGAACTTCAATATTGAAGTAGTAAAAATACTTAAAGGTGAACTGAAAATCATTTATTTGAAATGTGAAGGTCCCAGAGTGGTAACAGATTATATGTTTACACTTGAAAATAACAAATATTTGTGTCTTAAAAACAAAAGGATGGAAAATTGGTTCCTTTTTCACTTATATGCCAAGACTTGAGTTAAGGTTTCCCTGTAACTCTACAACAGCTAATGTTACAAGCAATTATGGCCTGATTTTTCAGAAGGAATAGGTGTTTCAGCCTATTTAAGTCAAAAGAAGAGCAGCTGGTCAGCAATTTAAAAACAAAACAAAAACAAAACAAAAAAAGAGACCCTTGAAGCATAGCCAAACATATAAAGCAGTGGTGCATGTTTCAATTTTCAATTAAAAGTTTAAGTGTTACAGGGAAAACACACAATCCTAGACTTGCATCTTGTAGAACACTGTTTTCCAATAAAGTAATTTGTTTATGAAGGTTTGGTAATTTTTAACTCCTCCTATAGAATATATTCTGGTGATGGGTGGTTTTCAAAAGAAGCTTCAATTCATTGTGTATAACCATCACAAAATACAAATTCTTATCTGGACATCTTTGGACTGCAAAAATGGGTGAGAAAGAGTAGAGAATCATGGGCATGATTTTATTCCTTTTTGAAGTCTATAGCAAAAGTTTCTGCAGTAGATGCCCCTCTGAGACCATAGAGATTAGAGACCCAAGATACTATGATCAGGGTAAACACAAGACTGTCTTCATTTCTTGTTTACGCAGATCCTTTCCTCCTTGCGATATGCCCAATGGACACACTGGATAGTGGCTATAAGTAGTCACAGCTAATACCAGGGACAATCATGAGGGACCAAGATCTGGGCCTTGAGTTGCATAGGGATCTCTGAATTTGAAGTCAACTGGGTTCAAGAATTGTATAGCTCTCAGTAGTCAAGGATAATGGCAAAGGGTCTAGACTGGCAGCATCCATATAGTAGGATTAATCTGCACTCATTGTGTTGCCTACTTTGCCTTTGTGTGACCAGCACATGAAACCTTACACTACCGTATCACTTGTGACCAGGGATTGAGGAGTGTGCAGTAGTGAGATTTTGCAGTTTGTGGGGTTCAGATTTGGTTTCAGTTATAGACAAAGCTTTTAGGGTAGAGAGATGTTTTACTCAAAACCCCTTTGCCTTTCTTTAACTGAATATATTCGAGTTACTGATTTGAGATCTTAAAGAGTTGGAAGGTTTTTTGTTTGTTTTAAGTTTAACAACATAAGAACATAAGAAAATAAGAACGGCGTACCGGGTCAGACCAAAGGTCCATCCAGCCCAGTATCTGTCTACCAACAGTGGCCAATGCCAGGTGCCCCAGAGGGAGTGAACCTAACAGGCAATGATCAAGTGATCTCTCTCCTGCCATCCATCTCCATCCTCTGATGAATAGAGGCTAGGGACACCATTCTTACCCATCCTAGCTAATAGCCATTTATGGACTTAGCCACCATGAATTTATCCAGTCCCCTTTTAAACATTGTTATAGTCCTAGCCTTCACAACCTCCTCAGGTAAGGAGTTCCACAAGTTGACTGTGCGCTGCGTGAAGAAGAACTTCCTTTTATTTGTTTTAAACCTGCTGCCTATTAATTTCATTTGGTGACCCCTAGTTCTTGTATTATGGGAATAAGTAAATAACTTTTCCTTATCCACTTTCTCAACATCACTCATGATTTTATATACCTCTATCATATCCCCCCTTAGTCTTCTCTTTTCCAGGCTGAAGAGTCCTAGCCTCTTTAATCTTTCCTCGTATGGGACCCTCTCTAAACCCCTAATCATTTTAGTTGCCCTTTTCTGAACCTTTTCTAGTGCTAGAATATCTTTTTTGAGGTGAGGAGACCACATCTGTACACAGTATTCGAGATGTGGGCATACCATGGATTTATATAAGGGCAATAATATATTCTCAGTCTTATTCTCTATCCCCTTTTTAATGATTCCTAACATCCTGTTTGCTTTTTTGACCGCCTCTGCACACTGCATGGATGTCTTCAGAGAACTATCCACGATGACTCCAAGATCTTTTTCCTGACTTGTTGTAGCTAAATTAGCCCCCATCATGTTGTATGTATAGTTGGGGTTATTTTTTCCAATGTGCATTACTTTACATTTATCCACATTAAATTTCATTTGCCATTTTGTTGCCCAATCACTTAGTTTTGTGAGATCTTTTTGAAGTTCTTCACAATCTGCTTTGGTCTTAACTATCTTGAACAGTTTAGTATCATCTGCAAACTTGGCCACCTCACTGTTTACCCCTTTCTCCAGATCATTTATCAATAAATTGAATAGGATTGGTCCTAGGACTGACCCTTGGGGAACACCACTAGTTACCCCTCTCCATTCTGAGAATTTACCATTAATTCCTACCCTTTGTTCCCTGTCCTTTAACCAGTTCTCAATCCATGAAAGGACCTTCCCTTTTATCCCATGACAGCTTAATTTACATAAGAGCCTTTGGTGAGGGACCTTGTCAAAGGCTTTCTGGAAATCTAACAACAAACTTTTTCATCTTAATCTTTAAAGTACTCTGCCTCAAACTAATTAAAAATATTGTTTAATAAATTACTTTAGTATTTTCTGCTCCTAGGGACAATGTTGCTGCAAGTTCTATTATTAGTGTTATTAGAGCTAGTCAAAATTCTTACACCAAAACATTTTCCAAAATCTTCTGATTTTTTTCCTACAGAAAACTAAAAACTGTGAAACTTTTGGCTTGTTTCCATTCATGCCCCCCCCCTCTGTTTCTCCTAATCCCTGTTTACTTCCACCCCCACCCCCACCCCAGACACACACTTTTTTTTTCTCTTCAGTGAAAATAAATTCAAAATTCCCAATTTTTCAGGTTTCTTTTTACTGGAAAAAAAATAAAATCCCCTTAAAAAGAAACATTTTGGGGAGATTGAGGGGCGAATACTTGCCAATTTTTGTCCAGATCCAATTATTGTTGTTATAGTCCTAGATACCTGTACACATGGACAGTCCTTTATTTTTTTTAATATAATATAAACAGACAAGGGTGAAAGGGGAAACAGGCAAAGTTGAGAATAGAATACCCAGGTCTCCTGTCTCCATTCCTAACCACTACACCGCACTGTCTCTCCCCAGATTCAACACCTTGTGGTAGTAATATTTCTCAACATTATTTCATCCACAGGGCCAGCGATATTTTAAACAGTAGAAGTGGTGTTGCACGGTCAAGTTGCATCATTTACTATATCTGGTATGTGGTGCAGCATGGAAGTAGTTATACATTTATAGACATAATTATTACTTGATAGCGAGTAATATGGACAGCATGTGGGGGTGGAGGGAGGGCAGAATTAAGCATGGTTGAGAAAGAAATGATTCAATGCATTCATTTTTGCATAAAAGACTTGCTGGGTAGTGAGATTTTTTTTCCAGTGCTCAACACAAATCAGCTGTCTTAAACATAATCAGATTAAATGGAATACTGATGTTGAAATGTGTTGTTTTAATTGTAGTCCTGAGGCTTTTAGACAGAGAAGATGCCAGGCTGGGATTTGTTATATAATGCATGTATTTATAGCTTTATGTGTTTTGAACAATTTAAAAATAGGTAATAGGTTTTCCAGTCTCCACATTTCTCCAAACAGCAGTATTTTATCAGGCTTTTATTTTGTTTTCTAAATATCATTATACCACCTTACATGTATCTATTATTGTGGGAAGAGACTTTCAGGCACAATGTCTAGCTGCTATAGGTTGGAGTGCACAAAGATCCTGCTAAAACATGATTTGTTTTTCTTCAGACAGTAGCACTGAGACTGGCACACAAGGTAGTGGGGCAGCTGATGAGATTGTCTCTAAGAGTTTGTGTATTCTGCAATCACACCCTGTGATTGCAGCCAAGCTAGCTTTAATCTAGCTAGCTTGCATACCAGAACAGTGAAGCAACAGCAGTGCTTTCAGCATAAGCTAGTCTCATGAATAGCTATCCAAGGTACAGTATAGGTGATGGGTTCCCCCCCTCCAGGTTGCCACCTGATGTACTGGGGTACCACTGAGCCCACCTGATACAGCAGCCGGGGCTCCCTTACACTGTCTTGCTGAGCCAGGCCCTCTCAAGCCTCCTTCAGGACACACGCAGATAGGTACACAGTTGCAGAAGGAGACAGACACTGAAATCAGCACTGTATGGGAAGGCTTCAGGTAAGGAATTGCCCAGCACTCAAGTGCACACCCCCTCTGGAGTGTAAATGCAAAATTGTATCATCTTGCGCTGCACAGACAACTATGCAGTGTAAGCTTATTGAAATCTGCGCCCTCTCTCAATGTGGAGGAAGATATGAACAGCTTTTTGCCCTTCCCCCCATTATGAATTACAAAAACCAGTTCTAGAGAAAACAAAAACAAGTTTATTAGCCACAGAAAATAGATTTTAAGTGATTATAAGGGATATCACACAAATCAAAGCAGATCACTCAGCAAATAAAGCAAAATTCAATATATGCTTACAATACTAAAACTGGTTACAAGTATCAGAGGGGTAGCCGTGTTAGTCTGGTTCTGTAGAAGCAGCAAAGAATCCTGTGGCACCTTATAGACTAACAGACGTTTTGCAGCATGAGCTTTCGTGGGTGAATACCCACTTCTTCGGATGCAAGCAGTGGAAATTTCAGGGGCAGGTGTGTATATATAAGCAAGCAAGAAGCAAGCTAGAGATAACAAGGTTAGATCAATCAGGGAGGATGAGGCCCTGTTCCAGCAGCTGAGGTATGAAAACCAAGGGAGGAGAAACTGGTTCTGTAGTTGGCAAGCCATTCACAGTCTTTGTTTAGTCCTAAGCTGATGGTGTTAAATTTGCAGATGAACTGGAGCTCAGCAGTTTCTCTTTGAAGTCTGGTCCTAAAGTTTTTTTGCTGTAGGATGGCCACCTTAAAATCTGCTATTGTGAGGCCAGGGAGGTTGAAGTGTTCTCCTACAGGTTTTTGTATATTGCCATTCCTAATGTCTGATTTGTGTCCATTTATCCTTTTCCTTAGAGACTGTCCAGTTTGGCCGATGTACATAGCAGAGGGGCATTGCTGGCATGTGATGGCATATATTACATTGGTGGACGTGCAGGTGAATGAACCGGTGATGGTGTGGCTGATCTGGTTAGGTCCTGTGATGGTGTTGCTGGTGTAGATATGTGGGCAGAGTTGGCATCGAGGTTTGTTGCATGGGTTGGTTCCTGAGCTAGAGTTACTATGGTGCGGTGTGCAGTTGTTGGTGAGAATATGCTTCAGGTTGGCAGGTTGTCTGTGGGCGAGGACTGGCCTGCCACCCAAGGCCTGTGAAAGTGTGGGATCATTGTCCAGGATGGGTTGTAGATCCCTGATGATGCGTTGGAGGGGTTTGAGCTGGGGACTGTATGTGATGGCCAGTGGAATCCTGTTGGTTTCTTTCTTGGGTTTGTCTTGCAGTAGGAGGCTTCTGGGTACACATCTGGCTCTGTTGATCTGTTTCCTTATTTCCTCGTGTGGGTACTGTAGTCTTGAGAATGCTTGGTGGAGATTTTCTAGGTGTTGGTCTCTGTCTGCGGGGTTAGAGCAGATACGGTTGTACTGCTTGGCTGTAGGCAATGGATCTTGTGGTGTGCCCAGGATGGAAGCTGGAGGCATGAAGGTAGGCAGAGCGGTCGGTAGGTTTTCGGTATAGGGTGGTGTTAATGTGACCACCACTTATTTGCACCGTGGTGTCTAGGAAGTGGACCTCCCGTGTAGATAGGTCCAGGCTGAGGTTGATGGAGGGGTGGAAGCTGTTGAAATCATGGTGGAATTTTTCCAGAGTCTCCTTCCCATGGGTCCAGATGATGAAGATGTCATCAATGTAGCGTAGGTAGAGAAGGGGCGTGAGTGGACGGGAGCTGAGGAAGCGTTGTTCCAGGTCGGCCATAAAAATATTGGCATATTGTGGGGCCATGCGGGTGCCCATAGCGGTGCCACTGATCTGGAGATATATATTGTCATTAAATTTGAAATAGTTGTGTGTGAGGATAAAGGCACAGAGCTCAGCAACCAGTTGTGCTGTGGCATCATCAGGGATACTGTTCCTGACAGCTTGTATTCCATCAGTGTGTGGGATGTTTGTGTAGAGAGCCTCTACATCCATGGTGGCTAGGATGGTGTTTTCTGGAAGGTCACCAATGCATTGTAGTTTCCTCAGGAAATCAGTGGTGTCACGGAGATAGCTGGGAGTGCTGGTAACATAGGGTCTGAGTAGAGAGTCCACATATCCAGACAGTCCTTCAGTGAGAGTTCCAATGCCCGAGATGATGGGGCGTCCAGGATTTCCGGGTTTGTGGATCTTGGGTAGTAGATAGAATAACCCTCAGAAGCTTTATTAAGAGCTCTGTAATAAAACTACTTGACAAAATATGTGGGATTGAAGAGGTGGAAAGAGGGTTGCAAGTATGTGCCATGCATTAACACATATAACCGAGCGTACATCCTGTCAGATTTCTTACACTTGGCTTACTTCCACTAGACAGATCAGCAAAATCCTTTGCAATAGGACCGGGAGAGAGATCACAGCTCACTTCTTAGGAAACATTAAGTACACTAGAGTTAAGGCTAAGAATATATGTCAGTAATTTAGGGTAAACTACAGTACAAGGGTTTTGTAAATATCCCAAACCTAAGAAAATACCCAGGTAAGGATGAATTTAAAAGAAGTTAAAGTTTGGAAATGTATAGTGAGGGCATATGCCTGATTACAGATTCTTCAAACTTCCTATATTGCTAAAAGTCACTGAAATCTTGTGCCTAGGCTAAATATGATTTTTTTTAAAGATTGATGATCAATTTTTCCAAAGGCTTTTCTTCAATAGAAACCTTAATTCTGCCCTGTTGTGACACCAGTAGAAGAAAAATTATAAAAATTGAATGTGTCTTTAAAAATGAGCTTAATCTCATTAAGGTCCACAAACACTAAACTATCTTAAACATAAACTACAATTATGCATATATATTTGAATGGTGTTACTATATGACCACCATCTCCAATTGTTCTCCATGTGAATGAAGCCACAATTCTCCTCACACAGCACAGAGAAGACAAAAATGATGGCAAACAAGAGGAAGGAGTAAAGATCAAATTGGAGACAAAATTAGAGATAGTGGAAAAATTGAGTAGCTTGGAGGACTAGTGTCAAAAAGTGGAAATAATGAAGATGACATAAAAAAAAGAATTGAACTAGCCACTGTTGCATTCAGAAAACTCTGCAAGATCTGGAAGGCTAAAAAAATTAGATAAAAATAAGTCAATGTCTGTTAGACAGCTGTCACGCCAATACTACAGGTCAGAATGTTGGAGTATGAGGAAACCTAAAAGATACTGACTGCAGAAATGATCTGGAAGAGAAGTTTCAAGACTACAGAGAATAAAAATAAATGAAGTGATAAGAAAATGGCCAGGACAAGAAATTATGCTGTTACAGAAAATTCAAGAAAGACCACCGTGAAGCTGGTGCAAGGGAGAAAGTAGTGGAAAGACTTAATTTGGCTCCATCGTCACTGCTGAGATGATGGACAGGAATAAAAAGAATATATTAATCTAGTAATCTTTTGATATCAAACTCAGTATCTTAGTGCAAGGTGCCTGAATAACAGATTAATTTTCATTATTTGAAAATTATCCATAAACAGTAAAGATATTCAGGGCACAAACTCAAAAATCTAAATGAATAGCAATAGATTATGGTTTTGTCTGTTTATTCCCAATGGAAGCAAGAAAAAACAGAGCTCTCAGAAGAAAGCTTTTTGTCATGAGGTTTCCAGGTGAGCTTTTCAGATACAAGGGTTTAGATAAACCTTGAATATGTATTCAAGGTTTTGGAGGGCAGGTTCCATGAAAATCATCTAATCTCTGAGGGTGAAATCCTGGCCCTATTGAATTCAATGGCAAAACTTCTATTGATTTCAGTAGGGCCAGGATTTCCTCTTCAATCTTTTGATATCCACTTACCAAAATGAAGAATATCAATAAGATTCTTGCCATTGGGAGTTTTTGTTCCCTTTGCAAGATAATTTCACATGAAATTGTTCATCAGTGCAGCGCTTGGCTACACTGGATTGTGCCTGTTGCTTTGGAAAAAAAGTGCTTATTATTGTAACCGGTTTCAACTAGGTAGTGGCTTTAACTTCTGGTACTGAATATGAAACTTTGTTCATTAAAAAGTGGGATATTCAAAGAGTCTATGGGATTTATGTGTCTCAATCTCATTGCTATTAAATGCTAAATCCCCTAGGTCTCTTTTAAAATCCTATAACATTAAATATCCACACAAGCAACACACCCTCACTTTTCCAAGAAAATCTTGTGTAATTCACTTGTATTTAACTCAAACTTATAGTACCTGATCCAGCCATACACTTAAGCACATGCTTACATTAAGCATGTAAATAATCCTATTGAATCGGTCTATTCTCACAGTTAAAATTAAGCATGTGCTTAAATGCCTTCCTAGATCTGGACCTGAAACACAAATATAAGTCAGGTATATTGACACAGCCATACAAACTTATATCACAAATACAAACTTCATTCTCTTTCCTATTGTGACATTTTCACTGAAGCAAGAGGGACCCCTTTAGAAACAAACTTAGGCTTTTGCAATACATCTGTTTCATTGTAATTATTATTTGCATGATTACTGATAGAAAGTAAATCTTGTTTTCTAAAATATGCAGGTTTTTTGTAAGTCTATCTTTTTATCATTACTTTGCAGCATTACTCATAGTGCAATAAAAGATAAAAGCATTTAAAATATATTAGTAGAGCATAAGTGCAGTTTACCTTTGTGTAAATGATACACAGAATGTTTTTCAAGTAATTTAGTGATGTCTATGAATCAGATTATACTCAGAATAATAATGGGTGTGAATGGCATTTTCCATAATAACTTCCATTTTAAATTCTTTAGCTATACAGGTGGATGTAACATTTAATTCCACAGGGGTTTGGGTTTCATTTGGACACACACTGTATAAATATTATATCTTGCAGATCAGTGCTACTAACAAACTGGAAAACAAACAACAAAACCATTGAGGTGATGCATACATTCCCTTTTACACCCAACAGCAATTAAAAAAAAAGAAATTAAACCAAATAAAGACCAAAGTTGATCATTTATACTACATGAACATATTTTTCCTGTGAAGAGATGTGAGTGGCTCCATCAGCCCTTTAATAAAATGGAAGTATTTGATTCACTCTCCTGATGTTCCAAGGAATATCAGTCTATAAAAAATTAATTACATTGTGGCATGCAGCATTTTTCACTTGCCTGTGATTCCAGGCTTTTGAGAGCACATCTGCCTCCTTTGATGAAATAAATTCCCACAAATGATGCAAACTCCCAGAACATCTTAAAATGATTATGTAGTGTATTACTGTAGTACTTAGGATCTCCAGTGATGGAACAGGACCCAATTGTGCTAAGCACTGTACAAATACAGAACAAAATGAACAGTTCCTGCCCTAAACAGTTTACAGTCTAAGGGTATGTCTACACTACAAGAGTAGTTCGAATCAACTTAAGTCGAATTTGTAGAATCGACCTTAAAAAGTCGAATTTGTGTGTCCACAGTAAGGACACTAATTCGACTTTGTGAGTCCACACTAACGGGGCAAGCGTCGAAATTGGAAGCGGTGCACTGTGGGAAGCTATCCCACAGTTCCCGCACTCCCCGCTGCCCATTGGAATTCTGGGATTTCCCCCCAATGCATGCTGGGGGAAAAACTGTGTCGAGGGTGGTCTTGGGTAACTGTCAGCATTCAACCGTCATTCCCGCCGGCGAGAAATCAGTTCGCGCACTTTTCCTGTTAGTGACAGTGCGGACGCCACAGCACTCCACTGCAATCATGGAGCCCGCTGCGATCATCGCTGCACTTATGGCCGTTGTCAACTCCTCGCACCTTATCGTCCACCTCTTCAACAGTCAGATGCTGAGAAATCGGGCGAGGAGGCTCCGGCAGCGTGGTGAGGACATGAAGTCTCAGAGTGGCACAGACCTCTCAGAAAGCACGGTACGCCACACCGTGGAGATCATGGTGGCAATGGGTCATGTTCATGCTATGGGATGGCGATTCTGGGCCCGGGAAACAAGCACGGACTGGTGGGACCGCATAGTGCTGCAGGTCTGGGATGAATCACAGTGGCTGCGAAACTTCAGGATGCGTAAGGGCACTTTCCTTGAACTCTGTGACTTGCTGTCCCCTGCCCTGAAGCGCAAGGACACCCGGATGCGAGCAGCCCTGACTGTGCAGAAGCGAGTGGCCATAGCCCTCTGGAAACTTGCAACACCAGACAGCTACCGGTCAGTAGCGAACCACTTTAGCGTGGGCAAATCTACCGTGGGGGTTGCTGTGATGCAAGTAGCCAACGCAATCGTTGAGCTACTGCTCTCAAAGGTAGTGACCCTGGGAAACATCCAGGTCATCATAGATGGCTTCGCTGCAATGGGATTCCCAAACTGCGGTGGGGCTATAGATGGGACTCACATCCCTATCCTGGGACCAGCCCACCAGGCCAGGGCTACTTTTCAATGGTGCTGCAAGCAGTGGTGGACCATAGGGGACGTTTTACTAACATCAACGTCGGGTGGCCGGGCAAGGTTCATGATGCGCGTGTTTTCAGGAACTCTGGTCTGTTTAGACGCCTGCAGGAAGGTAGTTTCTTCCCGGACCACAAAATAACTGTTGGGGATGTGCAGATGCCTATAGTGATCCTCGGGGACCCAGCCTACCCGCTAATGCCCTGCCTCATGAAGCCCTATACAGGCGCCTTGGACAGTGACAAGGAGCTCTTCAACTACTGGCTGAGCAAGTGCAGAATGGTGGTGAAGTGTGCTTTCGGACGTCTCAAGGGGAGATGGCGAAGCTTACTGACTCGCTCGGATCTCAGCGAAAGCAATATCCCCATTGTTATTGCTGCTTGCTGTGTGCTCCACAATCTCTGTGAGAGCAAGGGGGAGACCTTTATGGCGGGATGGGAGGTTGAGGCAAATCGCCTAGCTGCTGATTACGCTCATCCAGACACCCGTGCGATTAGAAGAGCCCAGCGGGAAGCGCTGTGCATCCAGGAGGCTTTGAAAGCTAGGTTCATCAGGGAGCGGGGTAACCTGTGACTGTTCAGTTTCTTTACAGAGAAGCTGAACCTGCCCCTGCTTCAGTTACTGTTGACTTTCTTCTGCGGTTACATACCCCCTTCACCACGTTTCCCCCCTTCCAACACATGTTTAAAAATAAACTTATTGGAATATTGTTAATTAGCAACGTTTTCTTTACTAATGAATTCACGTTAAAGAGTTGAAACAGGGACGCAGACTGTGGTGGGTAGGGTGTGCACTCTACACTTCTACACTCGAGGAATGACAGGCTCCTGCCCCTAGAGCGGTCTGCACTGCCAGACTGGTTGTTTCAACGGAGACTGCCATCCCTCCTTTTCGGGACTCTGTGTGCGGGGGCTATGTGGCCTTGTGGCGGGGGAGGACTGGGGGCAGGACGTTTACAGGTGGGTGTGAAGGAAGGGGTGAGGGGTGCAGGCTCTGGGCTGGGGCTGGGGCCGTAGGAAGGGGTGAGGGGTGTGTGGGAAGGGGGAGGAGGTGTAGGGGGATGAGGGCTCTGGCTGGGGCTGAGGGTTTGGGGCATTGGAGAGGCTCAGGGCTATGGTGGAAGGGCAGGGTAAGGGGAGCCTGCCTTGCCATTTGTGGATGGCAGGCGCTAGGACCCTGGGGCACCAGACAGCATTTCTGCGGGGAGCCGCTCTACTGTCAGGCAGGTACGGAGCGCAGCGGGGCGGGGGGGAGACCCGTGGGGGCCAGGGCCCGATCCAGGCAGGAGCGGGGGAGAGACCCAGCTCCAAATATAGCTGGAGCAGGGCACCTGTCGCCTATGCACAGAACATGAAAAACACCTCCCAGACTGACCAGGGTGCCTAGTGACTGCACTATGTGCGTGTGACCTGCTGTAGATCCTGCCCCCGTGTATGTATCCAGGTAATGGTGACCATCCTATGCAATTACCAAACCCCTCCCCCCCCTTCACACAAAGTCTTCTGTAAAGAAACATGACGGAAACAGTAATGAACAGCAAACTATTTTTAATAATCAACTACACAGTGAGGGAACGAAACTCGGATTTGGGCTTGGGTGATCCAGGAAGGGAAGGACTTCTCAAAATTTAGCGAATGAGAGCTTTTTGGTACTTGAGCACTCTGCTGGGGTGGAGTGACAGTTTTCACGGCCCCTGGTGCACCTCCTTCTTGTTATTTTGGGTGAGGGGGGTATGGGACTTTGTGGCGGGGGAGGGCGGTTGCAGATACACTGCAGGGGGGCTCTGTCCTCCTGCCTGCGGTCCTGCAGAACATCCAGAAGGCGCCTGAGCATGTCCGTTTGCTCCCTCATTAGTCCAAGCAGCGTTTGAGTCGCCTGCTGGTCCTCCAGACGCCATATGTCCTCCCGTTCGCTGTGTGAGCGCTGCTGCTGAGAGAGGTTCTCCCTCCACTGGCTCTGCTGGGCCGCCTCGGCTCGGGAGCAGCCCATAAGTTCTGCGAACATCTCGTCCCATGTCTTTTTCTTGCGCCGCCTAATCTGCGCCAGCCTCTCTGAGGGGCATGCTGGAGCAGGTCGGGATACAGGTGCAGCTGTGTGATGGGAAAAAGGGATTGACTTCCTTATAAAGATACATTTCCGCAAAGAGGAAACATAGTCTAGTCAGTCTCTGTGAACAAGACCATGCACAGCACTCACTCAGGGAAAGTTCGAATTTTCGGAATTCGCTTTCATTGCCTGGGGGATTGCACTGCAGACCAGACAAGCGGGGCGGGACAGCAGAATCCGTGGAGCAGCCAGGCATGGTAAGCCAAAAACTTTTGGCTGCTTAAAAGTCAATGTATACCACTGTCCTCTTGCTACAGGTAATCCTGAAAGCATAAACTCTGCCACTGTTGCACCCCCTCGCGTCTGTTCCTTGGGAAAGATCCCTGTATGATGCCACTCTGCAGCCTCCACCACGTGGCTGTAAAGTGACGCTCATTGTTATGCAAAGGAACAGTGAAGCACTCCCAATACTAATAATACACAAATTACTGTAATTAAATGCAGGAGTCTCCGAGCGAGATCACCCTGAGGAGGGTCACTGAGGCAGATAGAGAGCGCATGCTGCGTGAAAGCCAGCACAAACCAGGGGCCTATGCGGGCATGCTCGTGGAGGCAATGCTCCCGGAGTACCTGATGATAGCCTGGGGCGGAAAAGTGTGCTACCACGGAGCACCCAATAAGGCAGCTCTCCCCAGGAACCTCATGCGGAGGCTTTTCGATTACCTGCAGGAGAGCTTCTCGGAAATCTCCCAAGAGGATTTCTGTTCCATCCCCATATATATTGACCTTCTTTTCGCATAGTTAATATTCCTATTCTGTTAGAAAAAAATGTTTACATGTTTAAAGCACTTACCGACTGATCCTTCCCCTGATTCAGGGTCCGGGGTAACGGCTGGGGAGGGTTGGTAGGGGATCTCAGTGAGGGTGATGAAGAGATCCTGGCTGTCGGGGAAATCAGCGTTGTAAGCGCTGTCGAGTGCCTCGTCCTCCTCATCTTCCCTTCCATCTCCGAGGAACAGTCCGTCGACAGTATCCCATCTTCAGAGTCCACGCACACTGGTGGGGCAGTGGTGGCAGACCCACCGAGAATGGCATGCAGTTCCTCGTAGAACCGGCATGTCTGGGGCTGGGCTCCGGAGCGTCCGTTTGCCGCTCTGATTTTTTGGTAGCCTTGTCTCAGCTCCTTGACTTTCACGCGGCACTGCGTTGCATCCCGGCTGTATCCTCTGAGTGCCATGGCTTTGGAGACCTTCTCGGAGGTCTTTGCATTCCGTTTGTTGGAGCGCAGCTCCGAAAGCACAGACTCCTCGCCCCACACAGCGATCAGATCCAAGACTTCCCAGTCAGTCCATGCTGGGGCCCTCTTTCTAGTCTGAGATTGCATGGACACCTCTGCTGGAGAGCTCTGCATCACTGCCAGTGCTGCTGAGCTCGCCACGACGTCCACACAGGAAATGAGATTCAAAGTGGCCAGACAGGAAAAGGAATTCAAATTTCCACGGGGCTTTTCCTGTGTGGCTGGTCAGAGCATCCAAGCTTGGACTGCTGTCCAGAGCATCAACAGAGTGGTGCACTGTGGGATAGCTCCCAGAGCTACTAAGGTCGATTTGCATCCACATCTAGCCTAATTCGACATAGCCATGTCGAATTTAGCGCTACTCCCCTCGTCGGGGAGGAGTACAGAAGTCGAACTAAAGAGCCCTCTAGGTCGAATTAAATAGCTTCGTGGTGTGGATGGGTGCACGGTTAATTCGAATTAACGCTGCTAAATTCGAATTAAAGTCCTAGTGTGGACCAGGCCTAAGAATAAGACAAGATACAACAGATGGATACAGGGGTAGCCTAAGGGATGATTTAAGTTAAGAAATAAGGAGGCCAAACCCAAATTTATAAATGTAGAGGAGCATCTAAGAAGGATATTGAAGTTGCTAGTCTAAGAAAGATAAGTTGGATACAGGGAATAACACAGGGAAACTGAAGTTAGGAAGGACATGATCCAAGGTTATGTTGCAGTTATGTTTTGCTTAAAACTGTGTTGAGCAAGGTTTAAA
The DNA here is from genome assembly GCF_020497125.1 of Mauremys mutica. Classification (NCBI taxonomy): domain Eukaryota; kingdom Metazoa; phylum Chordata; order Testudines; family Geoemydidae; genus Mauremys; species Mauremys mutica. Next base: position 78,433,555 of record NC_059075.1, on the reverse strand, counting down.
TGAGTGCTTTTTAAGAATTGTGAATATTTTATTAAAATGCTATCTAATATTATGGGAAAGACATTTGTGCAGAAGTTAATTTAAATAATGTGTAATGTAAAGAGCCACTAAGGAGGTGGTGGGCATATAATTAAGGTAAGGGGCTGTTTAACTTTAATTGGTATTACAATGGATTATAAAAGGAGTAGTTTTGCTAAATTGCAGGAGAGCTCCACGTAATATCAAAAGTGTACATTAAGTTCCAGGACTTTAAGTCTATACTTCACTCTGTCAGTGGACTCATCACCCATTGATACACTATTTCATCTTTGATTGTATGTATAATAATTAATGAGGATATTGATATCATAGAAACTTGGTGGAATGATGATTAGCAACGGGACATGGTAGTTCCAGTGGACAAAATATAGGAATGACAGAGTGTGATGCTGGTGGTGGAGTGGTACTATATTTGAAAGAAAGCATAGAGTCAAATACAATAAAAATCTTTTATGAATCAAACTGTACCATAGAATCTCTACAGATAGAGTATGCTTGATTAATAATAGTATAGCAGTAAGAATATACTACCAACCACCTGACCAGAATGGTGACGGTGGCTGTGAAATGCTCAGGGAGATTAGCGAGACTACAAAAACAGAAAAGCTATTATTAATAGGCTATTTCAACTCTCCCTCTTTTGAGTGAAAACATTTCACCTCAGGACAGGATGCAGAGATAAAATTTCTAAGCACCATTAATGATTCCTTCTTGGAACAGCTAGTTCTGGAATCCACAAGGGGAGAGGCAACTGTTGAGTTAGTCCTAAGTGGTGCACAGGTTCTGATCCACAACATGAGTACAGCTGAACCACTTTGTAATAGCAACCATAATATAATTAAATTTAGATTCTTATAAAGGGTGGGGGGATTCTAAATAAACCGACCACAATAGCACTTCATTTCCAAAAGGAGAACTACACAAAAGTGAGGAAGCTGGTTGAACAGAAATTAAGAAGAACAGTCAGAAAAGTTAGATGCCTGCAAGATGCATGGAAGCTCTTTAAATACACCAAAGTGATGGCTAAACTATATGTATATCTCCCCCACCCCCTTTCAAAAAAAGAAACAAACCAGTAAAAGATCTAAAAAATACCATCATGGCTAAACAGAGTAAGAGATAATGAAAGACAAAAAAAGACATCCTGTAAACATTGGAAGACAAAGAGAAGTAAAATAGAAAGGAGTATAAACTGTAACAAGTCATGTGTAAAAGTATAATTAGACAGGCCAAGAAAAGAATTTGAAGAGCAACTAGCAAAGGAAACAAATATTAACAGCAACATTTCTTAAGTACATCAGTGGAGCTACTGGATGATTGAGGTGCTACAGGAACACTCAAGGAAGACAGGACTGTTGTGTAGAAGCTAAATGAATTTTTTGCACTTGTCCTCATTGAAGAGGGTGAGAGGGAGATTCCCACACCTGAGCCATTCCTTTTAGGTGACAAATCTGAGGAACTATCCCAGACTGAGGTGTAATTAGAGGAGGTTTTGGAACAAATTGAGAAATTAAACAGTAGTAAGTCCCCAGCACCAAATCGTATTCATCAAAGAGGTCTGAAGCAACTCAAATTTGAAATTGCAGAAGTACTCCCTGTGGTATGCATTGTATCATTTAACTTAGCCTCCATACTAAATAACTGAAGGTTAATTAATGTAATGCAGATTTTTTAAAAAGAATCCCGTGGTAATCTTAGCAATTACTGGCCAGTATGCCTAACTTCAGTACCAGGTAAATTGGTTGAAATTGTAGTAAAGAACAGAATTATCAGACATGTGGATGAACACAATGTAAGAACATAAGAATGGCCATACTGGGTCAGACCAAAAATCCATCTAACCCAGTATCTTGCCTTCCAAGGAGTGGCCAATGCATGGGGCCGTGAGCACAGGCATGTATTTGGTGCGGTTTACCCTGTCCCAGACACCTGTCCCTTCTGCGGCGTGAGGGAGACCCTGGTGCACGTTTACTTAGAGTGTGCTAGGTTGCAGCCCCTATACTGGCTCCTCACGAATATACTGTTGCGTTTCTGGCTACACTTTTCCCCTCACCTCCTTCTCTATGAATTCCCTATCCGTGGCCCCACAAAGTCACTGGACCGCCTGGTCAACCTCCTCCTAGCCCTGGCTAAAACGACCATCTACAAAACCAGGGAGAGGAGGTTGGCCAATGGAGACTCCTGTGACTGTGGGGCTTGTTTCTGATCCTCTGTCCATTCACGCATCCTGGCAGAGTTCATCTGGGCGACGTCCACTGGCTCCCTTGATGCCTTCAAGGAGCAGTGGGCACTGTCCGGGGTTCTCTGCTCGGTGTCCCCGTCAGGCTCCCTTCTTTTGACCCTTTGACCGCACTCCTGTCCCTGCTGTTTTATTAGTTGTCCCACAAACTCAGTTGGGTTTTCAGGTCCTGTAAATCCTCCCTTAGGCTGGGGGGGTGATCCTTTAGCAGTGGGCGGGCTCCTGGCAGCCCACTTCCCGGAACCCAATAGGTACAGGGAAGTAAAAAACAGTGGCCAATGCCTGGTGCCTCAGAGGGAATGAACAGGTAATCATCAAGTGATCCATTCCCTGTTGCTCATTCCCAGCTTCTGGCAAACAGAGGCTAGGGACACCATCCCTGCCCATCCTGGCTAATAGCCATTGATGGACCTATCTTCCATGAATTTATCTAGTTCTTTTTTGAACTCTGTTATAGTCTTGGCCTTCACAATATCCTCTGGCAAAGAGTTCCACAGGTTGATTGTGAGTTGTGTGAAAAAATACTTCCTTTTGTTTGTTTTGTGATGGGGAAAGGCCAGATGGCTACAGTAAAGTAGTGAGGAACAGGTATGTTAGCCCCAGGCTAAACAAATCCCTGGTACCATGGTAATCAAATGGCAGTTACTCCAGATTAATCAAGACATCTAGGGCCAATTAAGATCATTCTAGAAGGCAGTGGAGATAGCTACATTGATTGGGACACCTGAAGCCAATAAAGGGCTGGCTGGAACTAGTTAAAAGCCTCTCAGTTAGTCAGTGAGGTGTGGGTGTCAGGAGCTATAGGAGTGAGTTGTGCTGTTGGAGGAATGAAGCAGTATGAAGCCATATCAGGTGCAAGGAAGGAGGCTATGAGGTAATGGTGAAGGAGATATTGAGTGGGGGCTGCTGTGGGAAAGTGGCCCAGGGAATTGTACACATCCTATTTCCAAAAAGGCAGCTACCATAGCTGCTAATTTTAGGGTCCCTGAGCTGGAGCCTGGAGTAGAGGATGAGCCTGGGCTCCCCACTCCCCTCCCTGATTAATCACTGAGACTGGGAGACAACGGAGACTGTCTGAGGGAGGATTGCTTCTCCTCATCTCTGTTGTTGGCTTATGATGAAAATGGCTCATTAAACTGTGACCCTTGCCTCTAGAGAGAGAAGGGCTATGTGGAGGGTCACAGTGAGCCTCTGAGGCTAGCAAAATCTGCCAGGACATGCAGGACCCATGGAGTCAAGGACAGAACTTTGTCACAGTTTTAAACCTGCTCAGGGCTGCCCAGAGGATAAAGGGGGCCTGGGGTCTTTGGTGGTGGTGGGGCCCCTGCTGCTGAATTGCTGCTGAAGACCTGGCACTTTGGTGGCAGGTCCTGGAGCGGAAGGACCCCCTGCTGCCAAATTGCTGCCAAAGACCTGGAGCGGAAGAAGCTCTGGGGGCCTGGGCCCTGTGAGTTTTCTGGGGCCCCTGGAGTGAGTGAAGGACCCTGCTCCAGGGGCCCTGAAAAACTTGTGGGGCCCCCTGTGGGGCCTGGGGCAAATTGTCCCCCTTGCCCCTCCCGGGCGGCCCTGAACCTACTGCCCATTAATTTCATTTGGTGACCCTCAGTTCTTGGTTTATGAGAAGGAGTAACTAACACTTCCTTATTTACTTTCTCCAAACCAGTCATGATTTTATAGACCTCTATCATATCTGCCCTTAGTTGTCTCTTTCCCAAGTTGAAAAGTCTGAGTCTTATTAATCTCTCCTCATACGGAAGCCATTCTATACCCCTAATCAATTTTGTTGCCCTTTTCTGAACCTTTTCCATTGCCAATATATATTTTCTTTTCCGATGGAGCGACCACATCTGCACACAGTATTTAAGATGTGGGTGTACCATGGATTTATACAGAGGCAATATGATATTTTTTGCCTTATTATCTATACCTTTCTTAATGATTGCCAACATTAAGTTTGCTTTTTTGACTGTTGCTTCACATTGAGTGGATGTTTTCAAAGAACTACTCACAATGACTCCAAGATCTTGTTCTTGAGTGGTAACAGCTAATTTAGACCCCATCATTTTATATGTATAGTTGGGATTATGTTTTCCAATGTGCATTGCTTTGCATTTATCAACATTGAATTTCATCTGGCATTTTGTTGCCCAGTCGCCCAGTTTTGAGAGAGCTTTTTGTAGCTCTTTGCAGGCTGAGTAATTTTGTATCATAGGCAAATTTTGCCACCTCACTGTCTACCCCTCTTTCCAGATCTTTTATGAATATGTTGAATAGGACTGAGCCAGTACAGACCCCTGGGGAACACCACTATTTATCTCTCTCCATTCTGAAAACTGACCATTTATTCCTACCCTTTGTTTCCCATCTTTTAACAAGTTACCAATCTATGAGAGGACCTTCCCTCTTATCCCATGACAGCTTACTTTGCTTAAGAGCCTATGGTGAGGGACCTTATCAAAGGATTTCTGAAAATCTAAATACTTTATATCCACTGGATCGCCCTTGTCCACCTTCTTGTTGACCCAACAAACAATACTACCAGATTGGTGAGGCATGATTTCCCTTACAAAACGTTGTTGAATCTTCCCCCAACAAATTGTGTTCATCACTGTCAGACAATTTTTTTTTCTTGACTATAGTTTCAATTTGCTGGTGTGGCTTGACTCCTGTGGCACCCGCTCATTGATCTTGTACGTGCCTGGCCATGGTCCCAGGCTTCTTCAGACAGGGCAGTCATACGGTTGGTGCAACTGAACCCCACAATGATTCTTGGCTGCAGTTACCTCACTTGCCAGAGGCTCATAGGTCTCCTCCACAGTCTCCCTTGGCTGGGATACAGAATGTACACAGAATGGGACACAGCTGCTTTGGCTGGCAGGCTGGTGATCCTTCCTATCACGTAGGGCAGTAGCTAGCTCCTGACTTTCCCCAGTCAGCACTGAACTGAGCCAGGCTCTCTCCTTTTCTCTCCCTCCAGGTCCGGCACTGGCTTCAGGTATAATGGGGTGGGGATAGCTGGGCCCAAGGGGTCTCCTTAACTCCAGCCAAGCTAGTGGCCAGTTTCTCCGCTTCATCACACTATTATGAATTATTTATTAGTATTGTGGTAGAATCAAGGAGTGCAGTCATGAATGCTATTGTGAAAAGTACTGTATAAACACAGAATGAAAAGACAGTCCCATGAAAAACAAAGATTGCAAACTGAAAAAGTCTGAAGTCCAAGGGTTGCTATATTCAGTATTTACCAGTATCAAAAAACTACTGTCAGATCCAAGGAACAAGAATGATTTAAAGGTCCAATATCTTGTAAACTATCACAGGCAGAAACACAGCTGTGAGACAAAATGATGGAATGCAGACAATTCAGTGTTGTGTCAAATAGTGTGGCCCCCATCAAATACCCTTCATTATGCAGATTGATGTACGTCATTGAGCAACCAGGTTGGCAGTCCAGTCGTCCCACCATTTGTTTCAATATGAGCTGGAAATACATGTTTTTTCATGTCTTCACCTGGCTTACATTAAACATTATAGTGTATAAGAGAGTCTTATATGAAGATAGGAAAAGTGGTTTTGTGGTTTGGGCCACGTGCTATAACTCAGAGTATCCATGTTCTATTATTAGCTCTACCAAAGACTCCTGGTCCTACTCCCCCCATTTGTAAAATGCTAATAATAATTCTTTCTTTCTTCCACTCTTTCTTTGTTTTGTCTGTTCATCTCGGGCAAGGATTGTCATTGTCTCTAATTATGTGCTTATAGCCCATCTAGCACTAGAGAATCCCTGTCTCTGTTGGAGCCTCTGGACTCTACTGTAATAGAAAATAATAAAAATTAAGAGAACAAATATTTGAATTAAAACATGTTCTTAATTCAAACATTTCCCTGGAATCCAGACACGAGAGCCCTGTGGAATTTGCAAGAGAATCAGGAAGCAGCCCTCACTCCAAAGAAATGTAAATGTGGACGGTCATTGTTTAGGCTTAAATGTAATTGTGTATATTTTTATAATTTTGATTAATACTACCAATGTTTATTATTTTTCCCCATTTTATCAAATGTTCACAGTTGAACAAAAATGTTTAACATGTTTTAATTTTTTTTATTGATTATAAATGATCACAGTTAAAAGAAATTATGGGGGGGTCAGACAACAATTATTTAATGACAATAGATGTTGAGGGTGCAATTAGACACCTATGGCCAGGGCAATCCCTAAGGGAGTTCGGGGCCTGGGACATAGGTGCCGAGTTTCTATCTGCCGGGGGTTGCTGCTCCCTAGCTCCACCCAGGCCCTGCCTTAATTCCACCCCTTCCCCCAAGACCCAACCCCTCACTGCCTCTTTCCACCCCTGATCTACCCCGCCTCTTCCCTGCCCAGTTCTGCCCTCTTCCCCCACAGTGCCTCCAGATGCGGTGAAACAGCTGATTGGTGGTAGGCACTGGGAGGGAGAGGGAGGTGTTGATCAGCAGGGCCTGCCAGTGGGCAGGAGCCAGTAATGGGAGGGGATGTTGGGAGGGGGGGGCTCCTTCTTGCCCCCTCCGACCTCCTGCCTTAACTCCCCGCCTGCCTCCTCATGAAGTGTGGGCCCTCTCAAAGCGATTTGCTGTACCCTAGGGATGGCTCTGCCTATGGATGGCGTGTGCCAGCTGACTTGAACTAAGGGGCTTTTTAATTACAGTGGATGTTCTGGTTCAGGCTGCAGCCCAAGCTCTAGGACACTACTACCTCTCAGTGCTTTAGAGAGCGGGCTTCATCCCAAGACTGAATGTCTACACTGCAATTGAACAGCCCCTTACCCTGACCCCTGTGAACTCTAGTCAGCTGATACAGTCTAGATGGGGTGTGTAACTGCAGTGTACACATAGCCTGAGAATCAAAGTTAAAACTTTATAATCTTTAAAACACAGGTTGTCAACACCACATATGAAAATATACAAAGTATGTATCCTTACATCAAACACTAAAGTTTTCAAGCAGCATTTTTCTTGTCTATTTTTAAATTTTATTATCTCTTGGAAATATTTTTTGTTGGTCTGTGTATGTTGAAATTGGCATTTACATAAAAATCAAATCCTTCCAAGTCTAACTATGTTTCCTGGTTCAAACTGAGTCGAATGTATTGCTTCCTGTTGGATGGAGTATTTATCATTGGCCTCACTTTCCCTTTATTTCAAGTAGGAGGGGCTATTCTTTTAGAGAAAGAGGATTCGAGTTCTATTACTGCTGTCACCCTCATGTTCTGAGTGGCCATGGTGTGTGGCATAGTAATAAAGTCCTATTTGATCACAGATTTGTTATAATAGTTAAGAGTAAACAAAGGTTTTACACTTTCATCTTTTGCACTATCCAACTTGTAGATTACAATGACCCAAGCAGCTATACACCCCAAATGTTGCTCTATGAAGTTTGTCTTTCAGAAAAATAAATAAATAAAAAATCAGAAAATATGTATCAACTTTGTATCTTTAGATGGAAAAATATTGTGATTCACACACAATATATTAGCAAGATTCCATCCCAAACTGAGAACAAGAATAACTGGTGTTCTAAATAATCAGATATCAGTAAACACCACACGAACTTCCCTATAAAAAGTTAAGTGTTTCCTCCAGCCATTACACTGTAGATTCCTCCCATTGATTTGCTGATTGAAAGGTTGTCATCAGTAGTTGTCAGAACTCTGAAAGAAGAAGGAAGAAAAAAACAGACTGCAGAACAGAAAGGAAAATACCATTGAAAATGTTTTTTCTTCAAAGACGGTTGACAGACTGCTTTGATGTGGTCTATACATAACTGGAACTTTGAAGTGCTTAGATATTCCCTACCTAATTGGGTGCCAAAGTTTATTATCATTCTCATAGTCCCTGAATATTGCCCAATTTTTTTTCTTCAAACATTGATTTTTATCTAGAAATTGCTGCAATGACTTTCCCCCAGGCAAGATCCACCTTTTGGAGTGCAAAGCATTATTTTTGATTTCCCAAAGATTTAGGCTAAAGTGTCTTTTTACTGTTTGTCATTGTAATTTTTTCCTAGTGAGAGATCATTTGAGTTATCTTTTAATTCAGAAATGCCAAGGGGTAAAAGAGGAATGTGATTTTGTTACCATGCATTTCCCAGACCCTCAAAAAAGTCTCAGGATGCATGGTTTAGAAATGGATTTAGTTCTGCTGTAATGCTATTCAACTAAAATGAATAGTGGGGTTATATTTTTTCTTCATCACCTGAGCTGGAAAATTTAAATTAGCATGTTCGACTCATTGAAGGGGGGAACCTAAGTAGCTCAAGCTCTCTGATGTCCACAGTATGTGGAAATACGTAATGAATTAGGCATATAAATGTCGAGCTAAAGCTAGTGGCAATCAATTTGAAATGGAATGAGACTGTTTCAAATGAATCACATTTCCCTAGCGTTGAACATACAAGGTTCAAAAGGAACACAGTTGTTGTTTGTTTTTATTGTATTGCAGTCTTGCCCATAGGAATCAATCTGGTATTGAGGTCCTATTGTGTTCGGCATTGTACAAGCCTCTAATGAAAATCTGGTAGTCCCAAAATATAAAAGAAAAATATTCTAATTTAACTTTGCATCTCCTGGGGCATCTTGTCTTGTCTTTTTCCTCCTTGTAGCATGTATGAGTTTGAGGGCAGGAACAATGTGGAACCAGTCCAGTCAGTTGTTGAGCACCATCAAGATTAAAATACTTAATAAGGATTCATGGGAGCCATTTTAAAGTTGGCCTAAGTATTAGAAATAATTGGAAAATGTCCAGTGAAACAAGGATTTTAAAGATAAAACAAAATATATTCCCATATTTGACAAGATTATATTTTCCATTTTCTAACCAGTTCTGCTAAATATGGAAAATTGAAGTAATTTTTAAAAAGAGGTTGTCACAAACTTACTCTAACTTTTGGCAAGTGACTTAACCACAATGTAGCTAAGTACCCCATCTGGAAAATGAAGGTGTACACATTCTTCCTAGGACAAAGGGATATTTTGGTAGAGAATGTCAGGAGGAGGAGATATTTGAACAGATTCTATAGTTTTCTTTCACTTTTGAAGTGAACCCTGAAGTTGACAAAACATAGTCTCCACTGCTATGTTTTTTCTTTGTTCGCATTGCTAACAGAGAAATTAATTTAATTTACAAATAATGAAAACTTAAACATTTTACACTTTTGGCCTTTAAAATATTGCCTCTTGCACAAGGTCATCAAATATCCTAAGGCAATTTTACACAAGTAGGGCATTAGTCTCAGTTTAGTGGCCAAGTCCCAACATTGTTAATTGTGCTGTGCCTACTTAAACTACCTTTGCTGACATTAATTATTCTTCTTCCCTTCCTGTCCTGAACTGATGTGCACTGTGGTTGTGCAGTGATAAGCTGATAGAAGCAATTGCTGCATGTAGATTGTATATAAACTGAAGTTTGTTAAGCACTCTTTGAAGCACTCTTTGTTAAGCACTCTTGGGATGAAAGGTGCTCTAGAAATGTTAGTGTTATTAATTAGCATTCCTTTTATTGGGGAGAATAAAATAAAATAAAAATGTTGCAAAGGTTCCCCCCCCACACTCCAGGTGGCTGAATACAGCACTAATATCATAGATCTGTTCAAGGCAGTCTAGCACCAAGTGGGGCTCTCCATCTCTGGTACCATACTGACCCTTGTAACAATATTAATTACTATACAATGGTATTTTTTAATTTATTCAGTTGATCTTTTTTAAAGGCCAAGTCTCCTACCTGCAACAATGAAAGCAGGATAGAAGAGGACTCTATTCTCTCTTTAACCTTCTCTCTAGTTTTTATATTTCAAATGGATATAAATTGTTAAAACACAAAGAAACTTTTATGTTCCCTCTAAGCCTATCAGAGATGGATGGAAGAAAGTCTGTGTAACTGAAAGATATGCACCCACTTTACAGGTCACCTTTACTTACCATGTGTGCTTCAGTGACTTCTTGAAGTAGCAGAGATCCTCTCATTATGTTCCTTCATGAATTTGAACATTCCCTGTGGGGATCATGCAACAGAAGTTCTATTTTTTTTTCTTTCTTTCTTCTCCATCTCTGCTTTCATAGTTTCAGATTTTTTTTAAAGTCTTTGCATTTAATATAGCACTTTCCATCTGAGCATCTCAAAGCACTTTTCAAACATTCGTGATTTTTGTCTTCCCAACACTCCTTCTACATAGGGATGTATTATCATCCACATTTTACACATGGGGAAATAGAGGCACAGAGTGCTTTGAAAACTTTGGCTTAAACCACTGTGGCCAAAACTATTCTGTTAATTTTGTGAATAGTTTCAAACCAATTGAAGTTGCATTTTTTCAATGAATAAACAATTTAGTTAAAGTTCCCAACTCTACTCCTGATCTCTCCCCTAACACTCTGAAACACTCCCCACAACCTGTCCCTATTGAGCAACAAGACTTCCCTTTTGTCACTCAAGACTGTTAGCTGGAGGATATATTTGAGTCTCCCCTATCCAAGGCCACCCAGAGGATTCAGGGGGCCTGGGGCAGGGCTCGGTCTTCAGCGGCAGAACGAAGCGGCAGCGGTAGAGCAGCCTAAGTGCCGATCGCAGCTTCCCCGCTTTCCCCCCCCCCTGGTGCTTGCAGTGCTTGTACTCGGTGGCCTCCGAGGCTTTGGCAGCACTCTAGCAGTGGGTCCTTCACTCGCTCTGAGTCTTCGGCTGCACTGAAGGACCCGTTGCCAAAGACCTGGAGCAAGTGAAGGGCCCGCCGCTGAAGTGACATTGAAAACTCGGGGCAGTTCACAGGGCCCCTGCGGGGCCCAGGGTCTGGGGCCAATTGCCCCACTTGCCCTCCCCTCTGGGCATCCCTGCCCCTATCCCTTACTCCATTCTTCCGACTGTTTCCAAATCCTAGCATTTCTTCATCCTCATCATCTCTAAGATCTGACTTTTTCTTTCCTTCTAGACAACTAAAATTCTTTTTCCTGGCCCTTAACCACAGAACTCAGTCTGAAGCTGGCCGGAGCACTGGATTTTGCAGACACAAACCCAGCCCAGTGATGGACCCAGCTGAAAGAGGAGTCTGAGCCTACACAGACCTGGCCATTCACGAGGATGAGAACAGCAGGGAAGTAAAACAATTATTGTACCTTAGTGGGGAACAAGGCTGATAGGTCTGCACCACTCCAAAGTGCACCACCGCCTCAAGCCTCACAGTGATACTTGGAGCCCTGGGGACTTATTGCTTCCCAAAAGCAGAATGAAACTGTGGAACAACACAGGTTTTTCACTAGAGACCAATCCGAAGAGGAGGAGATACACCCCAATGTTACTCCATTACACACACTTTTTGCGCCTGCTACATGCAATTTCTGGGACTTGACAGACCCCTAATTCAGGACAGGATAGTCTGTGGCACTTAGGATCACCACCTGTAGGAGTGGGTGATATAGGAAGGGTGATCCCACATTAAACAAATGCTTAAATATGGGGCACACAGCTGAAGCCTAAAGAGAAAGGATAAAAGCCCTCGAAGGCACAACTTCCCTATAAGGACATGCATGAGACAACAGCAAAGAAGAGCAGGTGGCCAGGGTGTCAAATGTTCAGTAAATGCATTTACTTTGGGAGACAGCATGCGTGAGTAAAAGAGAAGTGCTTGGCATTAAGATGACATTGCAAGGAATATAGCAAGTTGAACCACTTTATCAGTGTGTGCAAGAATCAGAAAGAATTAGTCAGACTTATACAAGAGGGAAAGTCACATCAGACAGTGATGATGACATTGTAACTTTCTCCTTGAGTCCAAGAGCATATCAGATTCAGGCTGTTAGGACTGGAAAGCAACAAAGGACAATACTAAACTCTGTGCATGCAAATACATTAACAGGAAAATGCCCTGTATGATTTCAGCTGATACAGGGCCTCCTGCAATGCAATTCCACAGGGTGAATTGGACTCAGACACAACCATTAAAAAAAGCAGGTACAGTCAAATAATGTACAATGAGAACATAACATAATCTTGTAGGAAAATATGACCTCATTGTTACTTTTTGGATTTGCTACTGATGGTACCAACTAAAGTTTGTGGTAGGCATCAGAGACATCTCTTATGGAATACAGTCATAAAAGCCCTAGATTTGATATGGATGTAGCATCAGAATTTTAGAGTTGCAGTACAAGAAGTAAAAGAGCAAGTCACAGGGATGCCTTGAAGGACAGCTACAAGAGGAAGTAGATTCCACAGTAGAACCTGTATATTTACCATAAAGGAAAATTACAGAGAAACTACATAATCCAGTATGCAAGGAGCAAGAAAGTTTGCAGAGCAGGGGTCTCATAGCACCTAGAGAGATCAGCACGGCCCTGACAAGCAGGATGGTGGTGGTAAAGAAGACATCACAAAAATTATGCATCTGCATAGAGCCAAAACCACTGAACTGGGAATTGAAAAGATGCCACTGTATACTTCCCACAATTAGTGAAATCTGGCCACAACTTTTGGAAGCCAGAATCTTTATGGTCTTTTGATGTGAGGAACAGGTTTTGGCACATAAGCCTGGATAAAGAGTCCCTATGCTGACAACATTTGCAACACCATTTGTTCACTGCCAATGTGTAGAAGCTCAGCATCTCCATCACCATCAGAAGGCTTCCAGAGAAGGCTCACCAAACTCTGGAAGAACTGCCTGAGTTGAAAATAGTTGTAGATAGCTCCTCCTTGTAGGTGAAAAGAGCAATGATAGAGAAGCTGAATGAGACTATGGCAGAAAAAAAATGATAAGCTTTCCTACAGCGATTCAGGCACAAGGATATAAATCCCAGCCCAGAAAAAAATGCAACTCAAACAGCATGAAGGACATGTATTGGACATCTACTCATAGCAGAGGGACTGAAAGCAGATCCCAATAAGATCAAGACAGTTGAAGACATGTTAGCTCCAGTGGATATGAAAAGGGGACAGCACTTCAGAAGAATGATATATTTTCTGTCCGTACCTGGCTGTCATACCGGAACCCATATATCATATGTAACCATATATCAGCTCAGGGCAGGATGTTGAGTGGGACTGGACAAGTCACCACAACTAAGTATCTGACAAGTTCAAACAAATTATAACAGATGTTCTTTTTGCAAGAGCAGCTGGTCACTTATGCCAGTAGGCCCATCAGAGACTGATCAGGGATACACCCAAATAGAAAAAGAGAGCTCCTGGCTGTGATATTTGGACTGAAGAAACAATAAATCAGTACACCTATGGCCATCAGTAATAGGACAACCAGACCACAACCCACTAGCCACAATCATGGCAAATTCCCTTCTTAGTGATCCAGAGAGATCGAAGCACGTGTTCATTTGTCTCCAGCACTACCAGGTAGAGATGAGATATTGTCCATGACAATTACTGGTGTTAGCTATCACCCTGAGCAGGGCATACATACCCCACATCAGTGAGTAGGGGGAAGGAGGTCAGAACACTGACTCCATTAACACAGAATCGTAGGACTGGAAGAGACCTCAAGAGGTCTTCTAGTCCAGTCCCCTGCACTTAAGGCAGAACTAAGTATTATCTACACCATCTCTGGCAGATGTTTGTCTAACCTGCTCTTAAAAATCTCCAATGATGGAGATTCCACAACCTCCCTAGGCAATTTATTCCAGTACTTAACTACCCTGGCAGTTAGGAAGTTTTTCCTAATGTCCAACCTAAACTGCCCTTGCTGAAATTTAGGTCCATTGCTTCTTGTCCTCGCCTCAGAGGTCAATGAGAATAATTTTTCTCCCTCCTCCTTGTAACAACCTTTTATGTATTTGAAAACTGTTATGTCCCTTCTCAGTCTTCTCTTCTCAGACTAAACAAACCCTTTTTAAAAAAAAAATCTTCCCTCATAGGTCATGTTTTCTCATTTTGTTGCTCTTCTCTGGATTTTCTCCAATTTGTCCACATCTTTCCTAAAATGTGGCACCCAGAACTGCACATAATACTCCAGTCGTGGTCTAATCAGAGTGGAGTAGATTTACTTCTTGTGTCTTGCTTATAACACTCATACTAATACATCCCAGAATGATGTTTGCTTTTTTTGCAACAATGTTACACTGTTGACTCATATTTTGCTTGTGATTCACTATGTCACCAATATTCCTTTCTGCATTACTCCTTCCTAGGCAGTTATTTCTCACTTTGTGTGTATGCAACTGTTTGTTCCTTCCTAAGTAGAGTACTTTGTTTTTGTCCTTATTGAATTCCGTCCTATTTATTTCAGACCATTTCTCCAGCTTGTCCAGATCATTCTGAATTTTAATCCTATCCTCCAAACATGCTGCACTCCCAGTTTTAACAGTGAAGCTGATGGACATCAAAGAGGCTATAGAAAAGGGCATCCAACTACAGGCAATCAACAGAGCAATACTGTCAAAATGGTGAGAAGACAAAAGCCAAGTACTGGTAGCTACAGAAACCTATTTTCAAATAAAAGGTTTGCTGAAAATGCAGGATGGAATCCAATTTTGAAGACAGAGAGCTATTGGCCCCACCTCCTTATGTAAGGAGGTTTTGCAAAAAATATGTGCCTTACATCTGAGCATCGTGTTAGATGGACTCGAGTGTATGTTTATGGGCTAGGAAATGGATGCAAAACTTCATTCCTTGATAGAAGGGTGTGATAACTACAAGCAGAAAAAAGATGCTCACTATATGAGCTGCACCTCCTCTTATTTATCTTGATTACAGTGGACTACTACTGAATTTTTTTGGGGAGTGGATGCCCTGCCTGATACAAAAAACAAATCAGTGATTGACAAACTGAAGGGCCACTTTGAGAGATATGGCATTCTGGACACTATATTCACTGACGAGGCCCAAATTTGCCTTGGAAGAATTCAAGGAGTTTTTGTGCAAATGGGAATTTAACCAGTACACTCCTTCCCCAGCATACCCACAGAGTAATGGTAAGGTGGAATCAACTGTGAAAACAGAGATTGTTACACCAGGCTGTTTGTTCTGGTTCAGACCTTTAGTTAGCATTTTTGGCACAGAGGAAAACCCCATTGCAGGGGTGCCAAAATAATTCAGTACAGGCACTGATTGGACAAAGTGTCAAAACCCTGCTACCAATGATGGGAGACCTACTGTAACCAGAAGGGTGGAGATAACTCAGAGAGAAAATGACCATGTCACAGAAAACAGAAACTAGAGTATGACAGGTCAGCCAAGGATCTACCTGTCCTGGAGACAGGCACTGCTGTGAGTATCCAGCCATTAGAGAGACACCAAAAGGAATAGACTAAAGGAGTCATGAGGGGTGGTACATCGGCACCCAAATCATACAAGGTGACCATGCAAGAGGGACAGGTGAATTGAAGGAACAGGAGGCACTTATGAGACTGTGTATGTGACAACAAGAGAGACTCTACAGAGATCACTATAGAACAGAGAGGCAGAGAACTATCTGGAGGCCAACCCCACAATGAGGGAGGAGACTCCACAGAGAGAGTCTCCTATATTCAGAGACAAGTCACTCGTAGTATGGTCGCCTGTTGAGGAGACCAAAGTGTCTCAAAGACTACATAGCCAGCTGAATCTATGGTAAAGATAAGACTCCAACTTGGCTATGTGTTAGTAGCCTCGGGCTGAAGGAGCATGGGGTTGGAATCTGGGCATCAACTATCTGTCTGGAATGTTTACATTAAAATATCCATAAAATAGGACAGATGTATCATGATCAGTAGAACTGTAGTCAGAGGGCCAATGTTTCCTGGAGAGACTGTTCTTGAGGGGTGCCCAG
The DNA here is from genome assembly GCF_020497125.1 of Mauremys mutica. NCBI lineage: Eukaryota > Metazoa > Chordata > Testudines > Geoemydidae > Mauremys > Mauremys mutica. The sequence goes on along the minus strand of NC_059075.1, from coordinate 78,417,503 downwards.
ATGAACAAAGAACATGGGGAGTTAGACTGGAAGCAGGTCAGCCACATGGTTGGACAGTCCACAGGGTTTATTAAAGTTCCACTTGTTCAACTTAATCTGCATTCAGCATCACTTTCACAAATGAAACACCCTTTTCTTTTAGCACATTCATTCTTGTACCTCTACTGTGTCAATGATGCTAGTCTCAGTAGTATCCCATTTGCCCACTTCCCATACAACCTTCCTGCTTTTTTGACACTCCCTCCATATAACTTGAATGACTTTTCTGATCTGGTCTGCAAAGACATGACACGACCTCTCCTTATTAAGGGTTCAAACCTGAAAGACATTGACTTCCAGGGGAGAGAAAAGTGCTCAGCATTTTGTAGGACCAAGCTCTAAAGTCTTTCCCCAAGACAAACTTTCTCCACAGAGCCTATAATATATTATCTAGCTAAGACATTTATTTATTGCATTTTTAAAATTGCTTAATTTTCTTCTGCACTGATCCTTACTGCGTAACTGCATTAGCTTACTGCAGGAGCAGCGCCAGGGTTTTTGGCGCCCTAGGCGGGGGTCCTTCCATGCTCCCGGTCGTTGGCGGCAATTCTGCAGCGGGGGGTCCTTCTGCATTTCCGGTCTTTGGGGCACTTTGGTGGCGGATCCCGGAGCGAGTGAAGGACCCGCCGCAGAATTGCCGCCGAAGACCCGGAGCGCGGAAGGACCCCCCGCCGCCGAATTGCCGCCAAGGGCAGCAAAATGCTGCCCCCCCAAATCCTGGTACCCTAGGCGACCGCCTAGGTCACCTAAATGGAAGCGCCAGCCCTGGCTTACTGATATTAACCCCATTCATTCTTCCTCCTCCCTACACCCTTCTGATATCATCTCCGATATTAGGATCTAAGCTCCCCAGGGCTAGAATTGTTATCTTATCTATATTATGAGATCCCAAACATAATTATGAGTACTGTAAGAAATTAACTGCAAGCATCATTGTTAATAATACTTTACCATCACTGCCTTTCATCAAGCTACCCATTTGAAAATGTTGGTCTAAGTAATGTGGTCAGGCTCAGATAGCAAGTAAGTGATAGAATCAAAAATAAAACCCAGAAGTCCTGTTCTCTCAGAAACTGTTCTAACCACTAGACAATACTATAAATGCAATAGAATTACCTCAAAGAAAGCTTTTACATTTTTAATTTAGACCAATGAAATTGCTGTTACTTTAGGGATCAACTTCTCATTTTAAAAAATATAAATAAAATAATTTTTAAAACCCCATTCTATTTCCCCAAAGTAAATAGCAGTGGGTCTTTAAAGGACCTTCCATTCAGGGTAAATGAAAAGAGTCCCATTTCAAAGCAGCCCATTAGTATCTGTGATTAATTAGTGTGAAGAATAATGAGGTGGCTCAGACCAGAGTACCAATTCTTAAATTGATTGTCTGAGTTCTTGAATTAATAAAATCCAATTATTCTCCTTTGTAATTGGGACAAAGTTTATTTGTATCTCCTTTTTAATAAGCTTGCTAATGATATGAGAAGGTAAACAAAACAAACTAATTGTAAATGAAGACAAAGTTCAATTAAACCTCCAGACCCTGCCAAACAACCCTTGTAAACAGATTAGTTCAAACGCCTTATTCATGCAGAGACCACATACAAAGCTAATGGACATTTATTCCCCACCTACTTTTTTGAAACAGATAAAATGTTTTTGTGCTATATTATTAATATTATTATTAATTAGCTAAATTGTGTATATGTGTCTAGGTGACAGTGTCCTAAAACAGCATAGTTGGAGGGCCACTAGTTCATGAATTATTGCAACATATATGGTTGGGGCCTGCAGCCTCATGAATGTGGATGAGGATTAACAATTAATTAAGATGTTCCTTAGATGGTGCATTAAGACTGTTCCTTGGAATGGAGGCTCAGCTGTCTGAGTCAGGCAAATATATCCATTAGAAAGAAGCAAGGGCAGAATTCAGTTCTGGTGTAAACAGAAGCCACTCTATTAATTTCACTTTGCTTATACCAAGGACAAAATTTGGTCTCATGGGTCTATACAGGGGAATAAAGTGGGAATAAACAGGAGGAAGTGTCTGTTTTAGGTAGGAAACTAGGATGAAAGGTTTTCTTTTGTTGGAAGTGAGGATAGTAGACCAAGTAATAAAGGAAGGAGCTCTGAGGATAGAGAAGTATACTAGCTTTTTATTTTGAGGGGAGGACATCCTTTTAATCTTAATCCACCATTGAAAATGAAACCTAATTTCCAGGTGGATGATTTGTGGAAACTGGGAGAAAGAACTAGATGTTTGTCAGATATTAGCAGGTGGGTTCAGTAGCTAAGGGATGAAAAGTGGGATGTGTTTGAGTGGTTGCTGCTTAGTGGCTGGGAGAAGGATTCTGAAGCTTTCCACAGAATAGGGATAACAGGAAGCATTCTGCAACTGGGAGGGAAGAAAAAAATGTTTTTAAATGTACACATTGCTACATGTTTATATCGGAAAAGGCAGGTCAAGGAATGATTCTTGTGTTTGGAGCAGCAGGTGGTGAACTTTACCATGGCCCTCAGTTCCTGTGGGAGTTCATTCCACAGTCTCAGACCAGCCCCCAGGAAAGTTCTTTCCTGCACACATGAGCCTTACCCTTGTAAAATGGTGGAAGGGCTATAAATATGTAATTATTTTCAGTTGCTCAGAGCAATCCAGTGAAAATACTCAACCTCACGCATACAGCAGGGGATTCTTGTACCCTTCAGCTATCATAATGTGTTGGAAGGAATACACACAATCCTCTCCACAACAGTAAATGATCTTCCACTATTCATTTTTATAGAATATTTTTATTTTATTTATAAGAAATCTAATTATTCCCCTCTTTAAGAGCACCAACTTCAATTTTATTGTTGAGGCCTATGCATTTATGGCAGGAAGGGATGCTCAGTTACCCTTTGCTGTTCAGATGAGAAATAGCATTGGCTGTAGCAATATCATTTCTTTGACATAAAAGGCTATAAAATTGGGGCAGAGGGGGCAGGGAAACGTGCTCCTAAGACGTGTTGGAAACGGGATTAAATTTTTGTTGCTGCAAAAATGCTAAAAATCATTGTGCCTTCTGTTTGCCAAAGGAAAACCATAAACAGGGGCTCTTTGCTATTGCTGATGCAACTGGAACCTACAAAGTATGAATTATTAATAGCAATCAAACCCTAATAATATTCCTATAATGCTTTAATTTGTGAGTCTCAGAACCTTACAAGCAACTGTTTCTTAAGATTCACAGTGGTGGTGTGGGATACAGTAGTCACCCTTACAAAAAGAACAGCTACCAGGAGTCACCAGACAGTTGTATCTGAGAGAACCCGGCTATTTGCTAGTTTAAGTTTCATTATTATTGAACAGCAGTGTACAAAGACGATCAGGGCCCCATTGTACTATGTGTTGTACCCGCACATACTGAGAGAGAGTCCCTGTCCCACAGGTTTACAATTTATAGCTACAGTCCTGCAAACACACGTTTAACTTTATTAATATGAGTAGCCCCATTGAATTCAAAACACGTAAATATAGGCACCTGCTTAAGTGTTTCCAGGACTGCGATCTAAATAGACAAGAGAGAAAAAGGGTGTATGAAATAAGTATTATTAGCCCAATTTTACAGTTGGGGATATGAGGCACAGAGAAATAAAGTGATTTGTCCAAGGTCACACAGTGAATCAGTGACACAGCGTAGAACTCAGGTTTTCTGATTCTCAATGCTGTGCTCTAATCGCTATATAAAATGTGTCCTTGGAGTCTTTTGTCCTATTTATGTACTGCAGGCCAACATTTAAAAGTGCCTGTGGTTAAATACATCTACAAATACACCCACCCACTCACACTTTTTTTTTTGGAAGACAAACATTAAAAACTTGCAGTGCTTATAAAGTATGTTCACCAGATCATCTTCTATATAAAAAGGCAGAGATAGTTTTCAATATAACCTAAAGAAGGATAACAACAATAGACACTTTAGTGTGCCCTTGCATCCTCTACATCTTTATTAATCTGAAGATTGTAGAAGGTGATTTTGTTGTTGTTCCTACCTATTTGACTCATGAATAAATTCATTCCTGTTTTACCATTGCTTTCTCTGATATGGAAATGCTGAGGTTCTGAAGGTGTCACAAATATACAGCCCTAATGCCTCACTGATCACTCAGAGTCCATAGCAAAAAATACATAATCCTAAATAGAGATGGTGTGATAGCAAGCTGGAAGATATTGCTGTTGCTAAGTTTAATAAAATAAGATTGACATGCTTGGATTTATCATGGCCAAGATCACATTCTTACAACAATCCAAAATGACACACAGCGAAAATCATTACTTGCGTGCAGAATTCAGAGACTCAGAGCTCAATGCAGCAAAAATTCTCTCATTCTGGAACACAAATGAACCACCGTCTGTAGTGCAAATCCTGCCTTACACTGAGACCACATGCCTTTCTTCCTGTGATGGCAATTTAGAGACAATTCATAATCTGTTATTTGCACACCTGTTCATTCAAATACAGACCATTCTTTATTGCACTATCTGTCCAGGTTGCATTCGTCTAGGACGCAATCTTGTTCTTTAGTTGTTCAGTGTCGACACAGATATCTGAATCTTAGGGGGATTACCCAGGAATACAGTATATACTTTAAAAATAATGTTTTGAATAGAAGTTCATGCAGGGAAATAGGGACCTTCCTCTTGTTTTCCCCTCTCTCCTTGTGCTACTTCATTGTGTTGTTTCTAGCTGTCATCAATGTGTGATATTTGCAAAGAGGGGCAATGACCTCCTAGGTCATCAAGTCCAGTTCCCTGCTCTCTCAGACAACCCCATCATATGATCCCATCCATAAATGTATAAAGATCTATTTTAAAACCCGTAAGGTTTCTTGCCCCCACTATTCTTATTGGAAGGCTGTTCAAGAACCTCATACTTCTGATGGTTATAAACCTTCTTCTAATTTCCAGCCTAAATTTACTCCTGGACAGTTTATATCCATTTGTTCTTCTCCAACATTTTCCTGTAAATACTGAAAGATCTGTAGTTGTAAATATACATATCATATTTTTATTCCTTAGTATTTGATGGTCATATTTTAGAAATTAAACTCTAACTTTTAGAAAACTGAAATTTGATTCCCATTGTAAAAGGGTTGCCAACGTAAAGAAATATATATATATATATACACAAAGACAGCCAAGTCATTAATTATTTTATTGATTTTTTTATACAAAATCATCCACATTTACTTGATGACAGTCTTAGAATCCTCATTTCATTGAAATGTTTAATTTCTAGGAGGATAACCATTATTATTATTGATATTGCAATAAGCATCATAGGTGATTTGATAGATTGCGGTATTGAAAATAACTACATCTCACTTGAATTCAAACTAAAAGCATCCCTACTTTGGGAAAAACAAAACAAAAACAAATGACTATTTCAATATGCATGTAATAATCCAAATTTGCCTTGGGGTACAGTATTTGGTTGTGTGGGATGCTATTTACAAATGGGGATTTGAAGATTAATGCTACTCATAAGCATTTCTTTTTTCCATTTCTTCTTGTGCTTTATTTGAGTGATGAATTAGGTTAATGGACCCCGGGATTTTGTACTGTATGTGAAGAAGAGGGAAGAAAGGACATAGCTGTATGTTCCAAAGTGTTATGATTCTTATTTTTAAATACATATAAAACTGGGGATGGATGAACTGATTTGGAAGTAATAAATAATCCAAAGCTTGTCCTACCTTAGCCCTCGTTCATTTTGAGTAAACCTGTGTCATGCTCAAAATAGGTTATGTTATCCTGGTTTATTCTGTAATTTTTTATTTATTTAGTTAGTTAGTTAGTTACTGTTTTTGATTATCACACACCTCTGCTTCTAAGCTCTGGCTGAATTCTGAAGTGCCTTAACTTGTTACATAAGAACGGCCATACTGGGTCAGACCAAAGGTCCATCTACCCCAGTATCCTGTCTTTTGACAGTGGCCAATGACAAGTGCCCCAGAGGGAATGAACAGAACAGGTAATCATCAAGTGATACATCTCCTGTCACCCATTCCCAGCTTCTGGCAAACAGAGGCCAGGGACACCATCCCTTCCCATCCTGGCTAGCCATTGATGGACCTATCCTCCATGAAATTATCTAGTTCTTTTTTGGACTCTGTTATAGTCTTGGCCTTCACAACATCCTTTGGCAAGGAGTTCACAGGTTCACTATGCATTGTGTGAAAAAATACTTCCTTTTGTTTATTTTAAACCTACTGCTTACTAATTTCATTTAGTGATGAAGAAGTAACTAACACTTCCTTATTTACTTTCTCCAAACCAGTCATGATTTATAGACCTCAATCATATCCCCCTTTAGTCGTCTCTTTTCCAAGTTGAAAAGTCCCGGTCTTATTAATCTCTCCTCATATGGCAGCCATTCCATACCCCTAATTATATTTGTTGCCCTTTTCTGAACCTTTTCCATTTCCAATATTTCATTTTTCAGATGGGGCGACCACATCTGCACATAGTATTCAAGATGTCGGCATACCATTGATTTATATAGAGGGAATATGATATTTTCTGTCTTATTATCTATTGCTTTCTTAATGATTCCCAATATTCTGTTTGTGTTTTTGACTGCCACTGCATATTGAGTGGATGTTTTCAGAGAACTATCCACAATGACTCTAAAAGTTCTTTCTTGAGTGGTAACAGCTAATTTAGACCTCATCATTTTATATGTATAGTTGGGATTATATTTTCCAATGTGCATTACTTTGTATTTATCAACATTGAATTTCGGCTGCCATTTTGTTGCCCAGGCACCCAGCTTTGGGAAAAAAAATGTGGACTCTTCCCCAACAAATTGTGTTCATCTACGTGTTTGACAATTTTGTTCTTTACTATAGTTTCAACCAGTTTGCCCGGTACTGAAGTCAGGCTTGTTGGGAGAGATACTTCTCATGATATTTCTGGGGGGAAAAAAAGATGAAATAGCATACAACTCATAAGGGAATCTAATTTCTTCACATTTCCACTTCAGGCCAACTTTAAATATTTAATGGACCAAATTAAATCTGTATATAACTACAGTAAAATCTATGGATTTACCCCAGGGATGACTTAGGTCCAATAAATGTGGATAGTTTTGATAAACAACGAAACTTTTGGGTGTTTATGCAAACTGAGCCCAGTTTTGTCAAATCCATGTGATCAAAAACCATGAGTCAGGCCCTTAAAAAAAAAAGAGATTAGCTTAAAAATTGTGAGATTTTATTAATAATAAACATTGAGATTTTAAATTTGCCTTCTGTGTTTTGAACCATTGTGGTTCAGATTTTTAAGTAACCACGAGGGCTAGGAACTTCAATGGTGCTTGTGTTCACAATTTTATCATTAATATAGCAATATTTGGTGCTTTTCCTAAAAATGCCAGCTTTTGGAGTAACATAATTGTGTGAAATCTCAACTTTCACTGGGGAAAAAAAGTTCATATCCCTCATGGATTCAGAGTTTTGAAAATGGGAATCTTAAATGTTCAAAAACCATATGCAAATTAAAAGAACCAAATATTGTATTGCCTTTTACTTTCATAGTTTTAATTTTTTAAATTATTTTTAAATCTCATTATTAAGCTACTTTCAAGATTTTATGGGGCCTGAAATATTTTGAATACTTGGGATTGGCAATACTATTTTTTTAATTAGTACTAAGGCTCTCACATAATAACATGACTCCAGAATTTGGGGCTTAAAGAAAAGCACCAAATATCATCAGAACCGCAAAAAAGCAAGAATTGGCAACACTCAATCATCACACATTTTGCAATCTGGCCATCATTGGTTAAAACTCAAACCATAGTGTAACGTGTTGGCTTCTGTTTATGTGAATGACTTCCTTGTACGGGATGAAACCAGATCCACTCATCAGTGTACTAGCTTGTTGTTGTTTCATCCTATGTCATTTGACCATTAAAGAAGAATGAAGTAGTGTTGAAGTCCATATAGATTTACACCAGCTGAGAATCTGACCCATAAGCTGTAATGCTACTACTAGCTAATGGAAATTCTCCTTTAGCTTAGACGATAAATAGTAATCATACTCTGAGATCTACAGATGAAAAGCTTTGTACAACAGCAAAGAACTTTACAAAGGAAGTATTCATATTCCCATGCACCCAAGGAAGTTGAGGCACAGAAGTGAAATGACTTGCCCAAGGACTCACAATGAGTCAGTGACAGAACCTGAACCAAGAAAAGAACCCAGTGCTTCTTTTTCCCATGCTGATGTCTTTTCTCTTGAACCACAGTCTCAAGTGTAAGTACTGATTTATTTTCCCCATGCTGTATGCCTGTGGCCACCCAATGTGTGTATGTGGCCATGCATCATTGCAATAGGCTCAAAGTTAATGACATCTTTGGAATAGTGATGCAATTAGTGCAGAGGTATTCACAAACCACCATTAATAATGTCAATGCCAAGTTTTCCCTTTGAGTGGAGTTCTGGCCACTTATAAGCATATCTGACAAATACATCAACTACTTAACTGACTCATTATTCAAAATTCCATACTGTTTCTTCTCTTCTGTTATCTGCACCGGTTAAATGAACTGCTGACAAAGGAATATATCATTTGTTATCTTTAATAACTCTTTAATTCCTTTGAGCTTTGCTCTGAGTCTACTTGTTCATGGCCAATAGGCCATTGAACAGTGCTTAATTTGTAATGAAAGAGGTGTCAGGGCTCAAGTAATTTTTTTTTGTTTTACTTTCACAACTGATGCAGCAAGCCCAGGCTATGAAATACCAAGCCAAGAGGTGCTGGGTCTCAGCCCTGGCACAAACTAAGCACTGCCATTGAAGAGGATGTCAAAACCTCAGGATCTAGGGAGCTGTGATTCAAATGTGTTAAAGGTGAGGGTGTTGGAGTTAGGACAGGCTATAGGAGATAATGACTGGAAATAAATACAGATAATGCGACATCTTTATTATGGTAGTGCCTATGGGCCAACATGTGTGAGGCCCCATTGTGCTAGGCACTGTACAAACACAGAGCAGTAGGTGGCCCCAACCCAAAGAATGTGAAATCTAAATAGACCAGCCAGACACAGGTGCGAGAAGGGCTATTACACAGTTAACAAAGGAATTGCAGCCACTGGCATGGTAGTTCCAGAATTTGGGGGGCAGAGGGTAGGGTGACTGGGTGGGGAGGTAGTTAGGGAGATAATCTAAATATAAAGGAAAGGAAAGGTGGTGAGGGAGACAGGGCAGGATAAGAGAGGCACACATACAGTGAAGTTGAGATGAAGAGACTGGGGGTAGGGAGGGTTGGAGCAAGCAATCAATCAGCACAGGGCCAAGGAAGTCCAGTCAGGCCCCTAGAAAATTCTCTAAATGGTAGTGTGATCAGATGTGGGAAAAATCAAGGCACAGGTCGGGGGTAAGAGGTACCTATATAAAACAAAGCCCTGAATATCGGGACTGTCCCTATAAAACCGGGACATCTGCTCACCCTACTTAATGGCCAAAGGATCAAAGGTCCCTCCTTTGGCTGCCTCTGCTCCTACCAGCTGGACTCTCTGGAACTGGCTGCTTCCTCTCTGTGGTCCACATGGCAGTGGGGAGGGAAGGTTATTCATCCATTAGCTAAACTCTCACACCTTCTCTCATCAGGGCTCCCCTCCAGTCCACATTGGGCACAGACTTCAAGGCTTCAGCCCCAAAATGGACAGAATTTTGCAACAGTTGCCATGGCTACTGCAGCCCTCAAGCTGCAAAGTAGCAGCTGTGGAATGGATCCACAGCTATTCCTGATTTGTATTCACTAAAAAAAATTATGTTGTGTTAGAAATGTCCTTAAGGAGTCATATTAACTAAGATGATTAATGCTATTTTACAGACAGGGTTGAACCATTGAGTTGATTCCTTTAAACAGGCTTGACTGTATCAAGGCTCCCTGTGTTATTGTCAGCACAAAAAAAACACATCATAAGCATCATAGTTATGTTAGTATGAGTCAGTAATTCAGACTGGAATTTCTAATAACACCCCCTGTGACAAGCACTATACCCATGCCATGTGCTGTCCCATGACAGCCCCTCAAAAAAAAAATCCCATACTGCACCACGTGTTGTAGACTCAGCTGCAGTGAAATATGATAGTTTATTAAATCTGTTCTATGTTCTAAATCATCTTTTCTCCAAGCTTTATGCAGTTGAGCCATTGACATTTTTATTGTAAATTCAAGGAGTATAAAAATAATAGAATCTTATATTCTCTAGCCAATATACTCTGAAATAATTTTCTCTGTGTCAGTGATAAACCTGAATAAAAAATGCCTGCCACCCACCAGAACTTGCACATATCTATACACACTTCCTCTGCTTGTACTCTGTGGAGATGGACAATTGCAGGTCCTCCCATTTGGACTTTGCATATATAATCCACTTGCTTTCATTGCCGTGTTTAGTAGTGTAACCTTTCTGCCAGGTGCTAATGGCAGCAAAATAGGTTCAGGTTTAATTTTCTAGGTGTTTCCTTAAAGTCTTAACTATCATGAGCTCAAGACCATACCCAGAAACCTGGGAAACCATATACACTACCCTGGGTACCCTTGCTGGGCAATACTTCCCCATGAGCAAGCACTGAGTCCTCTCAGAGCAGGGGCAGGCAAACTTTTTGACCTGAGGGTTGCATCGGGTTTCGGAAATTGTATGGAGGGCCGCTTAGGGGAGGGGATCATGCCCCGGCCCCCACCCCTTATCCGACCCCCCATGGGACTCTTGCCCCATCCAAGCCCCCCTGACCATCCCCAAAACCGCTTCCCCATCCAACTCCTCCTTTCATTCCTGACGGCCCCCCGGGGATCCCTGCCCCATGTAACCATCCCTTCTCCCTGTCCACTGACTGCCCCCACCACCCCATCCAACCCCTCCTCTCATTCCTGACTGCCCTGCCCAGGACTCCTGCACCATCCAACCACACCTTCTTCCTGTCCCCTGAGTGCCCCGGGAACCCCTGCCCCTGACTGCCCCTGCCAGCCCATCCAAGCCCCTCATTCCTGACTGCCTCCCCAGACCCCTGCACCATCCAACCACCCCTTCTTCCTGTCCCCTGACTGTGCCCAGAACCCCTGCTCCTGACTGCCACCCACCACACCATCCACCCCCCCTCTCATTCCTGACTACCCCCCAGGGAACCCTGCCCCATCCAACCATCCCTTCTCCTTGTCCCCTGACTTACCCCTGCTGCCCCGTCCAACCCCCCCCCCTCATTCCTGACTGCCCCCCTAGGACCTCTGCCTCCATTCAACCCCCCTGTTCCCCACCCTTTGTCCACCCCAACCCCTATCCACACCCCAGCCCCCTTACCATCCCCTCAAACTCTCCTGCCCTCTATCCAACCCTCCCCACACACACACTCCCTGCCCCCTTACTGCGCTGCCTGGATCACTGGTGGGTGGCGGCACTACAGCCATGCCGCCCGGCTGGCGCCGGCCATGCCATCGCAACTACGCAGCACAGAACTTCGGGTCAGGCCAGGCTCTACAGCTGTGCTTCCCCAGAGCATTGCGCCGGCGGCGGAGCGAGCTGAGGATGCGGGGGAGGGGGAACAGCAGAGGAGAGGCCGGGGACTAGCCTCCCAGGCCAGGCAGGAGGGTTCTGCAGGCCACATGTGGCCTGTAAACTGCGTCGCCTAGCTTACCGCCGCTAGGGGCGATGGTGAGCTACTCTTTCCCTGGCCGGCTTGAGCCCCACCCCGGTCTCGGGAGAATCAGTGGCAGGGGGAACACTGGCGAACGTCTGCGGCGTGCCCCTCAGGCAGGGGAGCGCCGGCAAGAGCCTGCAGCGCGCCCCTCAGGCAGGGGAGCGCCGGCACGAGCCTGCAGCGCGCCCCTCAGGCAGGGGAGCGCCGGCACGAGCCTGCAGCGCGCCCCTCAGGCAGGGGAGCGCCGGCACGAGCCTGCAGCGCGCCCCTCAGGCAGGGGAGCGCCGGCACGAGCCTGCAGCGCGCCCCTCAGGCAGGGGAGCGCCGGCACGAGCCTGCAGCGCGCCCCTCAGGCAGGGGAGCGCCGGCACGAGCCTGCAGCGCGCCCCTCAGGCAGGGGAGCGCCGGCACGAGTCTGCAGCGCGCCCCTCAGGCAGGGGAGCGCCGGCACGAGTCTGCAGCGCTGTCGGGACCCGGTTCCTGCGGCTGACTGGCTGGGTAGGGGAACGCAGGCCCACCCTACACCACTGCGTTCCAGCCCAGGGCCCTGGCGGGGGCGAGACGAGGGTCCTGCCGATGGGTTAGCGGGGTTCTTTCCGCAACATAGACTCACCGCCGTGTCGTTCAGTCCCTGGGCTACTTCCTACCCGATTACGCGTCCCCCTGGTCCCTCCAGTTCGTCCGGGTAAACCGCTGCTGGCAGCTCAAGCTCTCCCCCCGGCGCAGGCTCTTCCAGTTCCTCGGGGTACTCGGCGGCAGGCAGTCCTGGTAGGCCCAGTCCTTCCTCCAGCTCAGGTTTTCCCTGGTCCAGGGCCTCCCCTGGGGTGGCAGCAAGGTCCGAAGGGAGCAGCGTGCAGTCTGCATCTGCCTCCCTCCCTGGTGCTGCTCTGACTGAGCTAAGGGCCCCACCCTTTGTATTTCCTGTTCCACCCCTCCCCTTCCGGTGGGTGGAGCAAGCTTGGCCTGGCCCCGCCCACTCAGGTTGAGAGAGTGGCTTTTTACCCTCAGGCTCGGAGGGAAGCCACCCTGGCTCCCTACATACCCCACCCCTCAAATCCAGCTCCCGAACCCCGGAGCTGGCATCCTCAGCCTCCCCCAGGCGGGATAGAAAGTCCGCATTGGCGTTGTCCCGTCCCGCCCGGTGGCGAATCGTAAAGGCGTAGGTCTGTAGAGTGAGGTACCATCGCTGAAGCCGGGGATTCGCGTCCTTCATCTTATTGAGCCATTTCAGGGGTGCATGATCTGTAATCAGTGTAAAGGGGGCCCCAAGGAGGTAGTAGCGAAGGGCGTCCACCGCCCACTTAACTGCCAGGGCCTCCTTCTCAAGGACGGAGTAGTTCTGCTCCCTGGGGAACAGCTTCCGGCTAAGATAAACAATAGGGTGTTCCTCCCCGTCCACTTCCTGTGAGAGGACCGCCCTAAGCCCCACGCCGGAGGCATCGGTCTGAACGATGAAGTCACGATGAAAGTCCGGGCTGAAGAGTACTGGCTCGCTACACAGGCGGGCTTTGACAGTTTGAAAGGCCTCCTCGCAGTCGTCAGACCAGCACACTCGACGGGGGCTATTTTTAGTCAGGAGGTCCGTCAGAGGGGCCGTAATGGTTGCAAAGTGGGGTACGAACCGCCGGTAGTAACCAGCTAAGCCCAAGAACTGCCGCACCTGTCTCTTCGTGGTCGGCGCCTGACATTCCTGGAGTGCTTGGACCTTCCCGATGAGGGGCCGTACCAGTCCTCGACCCAAGGTGTACCCCAGGTAAGTGGTTTCCTCCCGTCCGATTTGGCATTTTTTTGGATTGGCTGTGAGGCCGGCGGCGCGGAGGTCCCGGAGGACAGCCGCTACCTGGTTGAGATGTTCCTCCCAGTTGCTGCCATAGATGACCACATCATCCAGGTAGGCTGCGGCGTACTTAGTGTGTGGTTGCAGAACCCGATCCATCAAACGCTGGAAGGTTGCCAGGGCCCCATGGAGGCCGAACGGCATCCGGGTGAAATGGTAGAGCCCGCAAGGGGTGGCAAACGCGGTCTTCTCCTTGGAGCGGGGTTCCAAGGGGATCTGCCAGTACCCCTTAGTGAGATCCAACGTTGTGATATAACGGGCTTCCCCAAGTCGGTCAAGGAGCTCGTCCACGCGGGGCATTGGATAGGCATCAAACTTTGAAACGGCGTTGACCCTCCGGAAGTCAATGCAAAACCGCCGGCTCCCATCTGGCTTGGGGACAAGGACGACAGGGCTCCGCCATTCGCTCTGGGAGCGCTCAATAACACCCAGCTCCAACATTGCCTGGACTTCCTCCTCCACGGCCTCCCGCATTTGCCTAGGCAATGGCCGGGTCGTCTCCCGGACCACCACCCCTGGGTCGGTCTGGATCACATGGTAGGTGAGTGTAGTCCACCCGGGTTTCGTGGTGAAGGTCTTGGGGAACGCTTTCACTAAACAGGCAGCCTGTTCTTGCTGCTCAGTGGTGAGCGTCTCTGCTAGCTGGGGCCCACCACTTTCAGGCTCCTCGGGGGGTTGTGGCCCCAGGTCCGGTTCGGGGGGGTACGGGGCAATTAGTAGTCCTTCCCGTTCCCTCCAGGGTTTCAACAGGTTTACATGATAAATCTGTTTTTCCTTCCGGCGGCCAGGTTGCCGGATTTCGTAAGTGACCGGCCCCACCCGGCGAAGGACTTCGTACGGGCCCTGCCAGCGGGCAAAAAGTTTTGATTCCTCCGAGGGGAGTAGGAGGAGGACACGATCCCCTGGTACAAGTGTTCGGGCCTGGGCGCCCCGATTATATTGCTGCTCCTGGGCTCTCTGGGCTGTGTTTAAGTTCTCCCGAGCAAGCTCACCCGCCCGGGCGAGCCGCCCCTGTAGTTGTAAGACATACTGCAGGAGGCCCTGCGTTGCGGACGGTGTGCGTTCCCAAGTTTCTCTTAGGAGGTCCATTATGCCGCGGGGTCGTCGCCCATAGAGGAGCTCAAATGGAGAGAACTTCGTGGAAGCCTGCGGAACTTCCCGAATTGTCAGTAGTAAAGGGGGGAGTAGTTGGTCCCACTGGTGGAGGTCCTGGGTGGGGAAGCGTCGTAACATTCCCTTCAGGGTCCGGTTAAAACGTTCGACCAACCCATCAGTCTGGGGATGGTAGACTGAGGTCTGCAGTTTCTTAATCCCTAGCAGAGCACACACCTGATGGAACAGCTTAGAGGTAAAGTTGGTTCCTTGGTCAGTGAGTATCTCCCGAGGGAGGCCCACCCTGGCAAAGATCTTCACGAGCTCCGCTGCAATAGTGCGGGCGGTGATACTTCTTAAGGGGACGGCCTCGGGGAAGCGGGTGGCGTAGTCCATCACGACAAGAATATATTGATGGCCCGCCTGACTTTTTGGGAAGGGCCCGACCAGGTCCATCGTTACCCGCTCAAATGGAACACCCACGACTGGTAAGGGGACCAGAGGGGCCTTCCGGACCCCCGCTGGCGCAGCATGTTGGCAGTCCGGGCATGACATACAATAATCCTTTACCTCGCAGTAAATACCGGGCCAGAAGAACTTGGCCAGGACCCAAGCTGCGGTCTTCTCTGGGCCTAAATGGCCTGCGGCCGGGATGTCATGGGCCAGCTTCAGGACAGCCCGCCGGTGAATGCGGGGAACCACAAGTTGGGTCCGGACCTCTTGGGTTTGAGGGTCTCGCTCCACGCGGTAGAGCCGATCGTGACTGAGTTCAAACCTAGGCCATTGGATAGCCCGTTGGGCCTCCACGACATCCCCCTCCACCCGTGCCAGCTGTTCGTAGGCAAACCGGAGTGTAGGGTCCTCCCTTTGGTCTCGGCTAAAGTCCACAATGTCCTCAGGGGGGCCCCCCATCCCCAGGCCATCCTGCCCGGGCATGAGAAACGGGGCAGCGCCGGGGTCGGCCCGCGCACTGGGGTCTGTGTCGGGTTCCGAGGAAGCTCCCTCAAATGCTTCTTCCGGGGATAAGGATCGGAGCACTTCGATGAAATCTGGCCAGTCCCGGCCCAGAATAACTGGGTAGGCCAGAGATGGGCCACTGCCACGCTCATTAACTGGGTTGCTCCGTTCACTGTGATAGGGACCTGAACCGTGGGGTACAGTCTCACGTCCCCGTGTATACACTGGATCCGAACCTCCCCAATGATCCGCTCGGCATCTGGAAGGAGCGCCTGGCGAACAAGAGTCTGTCCACAGCCCGAATCGATTAGACCCACCACGTGGGTCCCGGCAACGTCCATGGGAGCTGTCAACTTGGCCGCGGAAGGCGGGCGGGCTCGGCGCTCCCCAGTATACACCCGGCAAAAAGTCACATTCCATCGCCGTACAGTCTCGTCGCAGATGGCCGTACTCGCCACACCGAAAGCAAGGTCCTACCTCTGGGCGCCCCGACTGCATGGGGGCACCAGGGAGGCCACGGGGTTGGACAGGTCCTGGGGGTCAGGTCCAGCGTCCAGAACCCGTAGGCGGCGGAGCCTTTGGGCGTCGGGAAAAAGAGGTCCCACCGCCCTCTGGCCGTCGAGCAGGGGGTGGTGTCTCAGCCTTGGAGTTGGACCCCCTTTCCCGTTTCTAAGTGCCCGGTCCCGAATTTGGGGGCCGGGTGGCCGGCCCTATAGGGGCCTCGGCCTCTAGAAAGTCCTCCATAAGCGTGACGACCGCGCTCAGAGTTTGAGGTCGGTGCCGTAACACCCACGCCCTTCCTGGAGTCGGGAGGATGTGCACGAATTGCTCGAGGACGATCTGTTCCGTCACGTCAGCCGCAGTTCTACGCTTGGGCTGTAGCCATCGGCCAGCTGCATCCTTTAATTCCTGGGCCACGGCCCGGGGCCGGGCGCCCGGAGGGTAAAGCTTTCCCCGAAACCGTCGTCGAAAGGTCTCTGGGGTGATGTTGAAAGCATCCAAGATAGCTGCCTTCACTCGAGCGTAAACCCGGGCCTCGTCGTCTGGGAGCCCCCGGTAAGCCTTCTGAGCGGGCCCCATCAAATAGGGGGCGAGGAGGGTCGCCCACTGGTCCGGTGCCCAACCGGCTACTGCCGCCACTCGCTCAAAAGGTCACCGGATAAGCCTCTGGGTCATCCTCAGGCCCCATCTTGGCCAGACGGATTGGTGGAGCAGGGGGGGGAGGCGAAGCTGCCCCCCCTGGTGGAACCCCACCAGGGCTCGGCCACAGGGTGGCCAGTTGCTGGAAGCATTGGGTTTGTTTTTCCCGGTGTTGGACCCCCAAGGTTTGAAGTAACTGCTGCTGGTGGGTTCCCAGCTGCTGCATGAGTTGCTGCTGCTGCTGCTGCTGACTCTCGGCCAGGAACTTGATAAGCCTCTCGATCTCCATCTTCCACCTAGGGGCGTCAAACTCCTCGTGGCCCTAATCCCTTCCAGCAGGGATAGGGTCAGGTCCCTGGTCAGGTACCACTTGTAAACTGCGTCGCCTAGCTTACCGCCGCTAGGGGCGATGGTGAGCTACTCTTTCCCTGGCCGGCTTGAGCCCCACCCCGGTCTCAGGAGAATCAGTGGCAGGGGGAACACCGGTGAACGTCTGCGGCGTGCCCCTCAGGCAGGGGAGCGCCAGCAAGAGCCTGTAGCGCGCCCTTCAGGCAGGGGAGCGTCGGCAAGAGCTTGTAGCGCGCCCCTCAGGCAGGGGAGCGTCGGCAAGAGTCTGTAGCGCCCCTCAGGCAGGGGAGCGCCGGCAAGAGTCTTTAGCGCGCCCCTCAGGCAGGGGAGCGCCGGCACACGTCTGTAGCGCGCCCCTCAGGCAGGGGAGCGCCGGCAAGAGTCTGTAGCGCGCCCCTCAGGCAGGGGAGCGCCGGCAAGAGTCTGTAGCGCGCCCCTCAGGCAGGGGAGCGCCGGCAAGAGTATGTAGCGCGCCCCTCAGGCAGGGGAGCGCCGGCACACGTCTGTAGCGCGCCCCTCAGGCAGGGGAGCGCCGGCAAGAGTCTGCAGCGCGCCCCTCAGGCAGGGGAGCGCCGGCACACGTCTGTAGCGCGCCCCTCAGGCAGGGGAGCACCGGCAAGAGTCTGTAGCGCGCCCCTCAAGCAGGGGAGCGCTGGCAAGAGTCTATAGCGCGCCCCTCAGGCAGGGGAGCGCCGGCAAGAGTCTGTAGCGCTGTCGGGACCCAGTTCCTGCGGCTGACTGGCCGGGTAGGGGAACGCAGGCCCACCCTACACCACTGCGTTCCAGCCCAGGGCCCTGGCAGGGGCGAGACGAGGGTCCCGCCAATGGGTTAGCGGGGTTCTTTCCGCAACATAGACTCACCGCCGTGTCGTTCAGTCCCTGGGCTACTTCCTACCCGATTACGCGTCCCCCTGGTCCCTCCAGTTCGTCCGGGTAGACCGCTGCTGGCAGCTCAAGCTCTCCCCCCGGCGCAGGCTCTTCCAGTTCCTCGGGGTACTCGGCGGCAGGCAGTCCTGGTAGGCCCAGCTCAGGTTTTCCCTGGTCCAGGGCCTCCCCTGGGGTGGCAGCAAGGTCCGAAGGGAGCAGCGTGCAGTCTGCATCTGCCTCCCTCCCTGGTGGTGCTCTGACTGAGCTAAGGGCCCCGCCCTTTGTACTTCCTGTTCCACCCCTCCCCTTCCGGTGGGTGGAGCAAGCTTGGCCTGGCCCCGCCCACTCAGGTTGAGAGAGTGGCTTTTTACCCTCAGGCTCGGAGGGAAGCCACCCTGGCTCCCTACATGGCCCACATGCCAAAGTTTGCCCACCTCTGTCTTAGAGGGTGATAAAAAGAGGTGGAGGGAACAGAATTAATTTGGGGAAACCAACAATTAATGAATTAACAAATTCTATGAGGTAAGACTTATATGTGATCAGGGTGCCTTAACCATAGTCCCAACCCCAGTTCTCCTGGCAACGATGAGCAGCTGTTGCAGTCCAGCCACCTCTCTCCCCTCCAACTCCCCACTCACTACTAGCTGTCCTGGACTGGAGACGTCTAAGGATGCTGGCAGGCCAGGCTCCCTGAGATGCTCTACCACCTGCTTCAGCTGGGGTGGTTCAGCTTTAATTGCTTGGTAGGGAGGCCTGCAGCTGAGTCCCTTAGATAGGCTCCTGCTCTCTCTGCTGCTTCAGCCCAAGCTGCCTCAACTTTGCTCCAGCCACCACCACTCTGTACTGTCTGTCACCTTGAAGCTGCTGCTGCTCCACTCTTTCATCTGCTGCCTCAAAAGTGCACTGCTCTGTGCTGTCTGTTGCCTCAAAGTCAACAGTCCTCTGTCCATTAGTCTGACGCAGTCTCAGCTCAGCTTAGCTTTTAGAGAGAAATCAGTGATATCTAGGGCACTTGACAGAGTGTTTACCACCCAAAGATAGGAGAGATAAGAGCCTTTTTACCACATTATTTCCCTCTTCTCAGCTGTGTCCAAGCTCCCTTGCCCAACTGTGCCTGACAGAAGTCATGGTAAGGGTGACCCCAGGCATATTTGATGCCTTTTACTTGCATTTCCCAATAAGGTCAGTAGCATTTTATTGCCCCTGAACTCAAAATATCCCAAACTGTTCCATAACTAGATGCAAAAGAGGTCTGGCCCATTCAGTCAATTCCCTTTGCTCTCCAACATATGCCAGCAGAAAGCTCTTTCTCCAAAGGAGCCCCTGCTAGTTTGTAGTCCTTAAGCAGCTCTGGGCTGCTCTTCTCTCATTTCACCAACAAGTGACAACAGAGAGCTCTTTATTTTCTAAGGCTTCAGGACACAGGGCTTACAGTAATATAAGATAAAGGTGAAAACAGACAGATGGCTACATAGTCTCATGTTTTAGTGTTTGGGGGCTTTGTGTGCCTGTGGAGATGGTTAGGGTGATTCTGCTAGATAGACTAGAATCATCCAGAAATTGTGGTGACGGACAGTAGGCATGCTCATTAGCTCCCTGAAGCTACTCTGGTGACCTCCATTATGGGAAAGACGCTTGATAGAACACAACCAGTCATTCTCTAAGAGTGGAACCAATGGGAACTCTAGGGGAGAGGGAGGAGTTTATAAATAGATGTGGGAGTCAGACTGGAGGACTCACTAAAAAGAGAAGAAGGGTTTGGTATAAGGGTTATGTTTCATGGATTTTTCCTATTTTGTAGGATTATGCTCCCTCACTCCACTAGAGAAGAAAATGAGAATTTACAGCAGGCTGTACAAATTGCAGATTGCCCTTGCAAAAACTCAAAAGGAGTTTTGAAGGAGACAGTGGGACTATCAACTGTTTCCTAATTTCAAGGATTTGGCATGCCCTACAGAACGTTTGGACACCATTCCACAGAGACTGAGGTAAACCCTTGCAGAGAAGCATGTATCATTATATGTTTGCATTATATTGTTACATATATGCATTTTATTTTGCATTTGAACTTGTGGTAATAAGTACTAAAACTTGGGGGACCCCTGGAAGTGTGGACTGTAAATAAGAGTTGTTAGGACATTCATCATAATTGTCTCAAGAGTTATAAGTAAACTGTTATGTATGTTATGTTATGCCATGAGAGAGAGAGAGAGAGTTAAACATTTATCTTTAAAGACTTTGTCATTCTTCTCTCAGAGTTTTAACTCTGTATAATATAGAGAGATATAACTGAAAAAAAGCTAATCTATGATCTGAGTCACAACAGAGTGAAAAACTGGAAAGGGGAAAGGAACATTATACTTAACGGTAACATAGTGTTTCCTAATAATTTAAATGCAAAAGAGGCCTGGTGAAGTGATAGAGATGGGAAGAATTTGCTGCAATGCTTTAATATTAGGTTAAATCAGAGGTTTTGAAAAATATGAGTTGCTTGTGTCTAAGTCACAAATGTGAAGATGCTTTAGGGAAACTGTTATGTGCAGTGAGGTGCTTTTGAGAGACAGGTTGGCACTTGGTCATGTTTAATTTATAGTTTTTGTTTGTTTGTTTCTTGTGGTGGCTGAGTCCACTGTCTTTGTGAATTTTGAGGTTGTTGTGCATATTTGAACTACACAAACAGACACACGCACAAATACAAATCAACTAGCTCCTGACCAAAATAGTCACAATGTGTTGCATTTCTCCCATAGTTTTGAGGGAGGCACATGCTTCTGGACATGGTACATTTATGAAACTTATTATTTACAATTTATATAGAACCAGAAATAAAGTGCACTATGGGCTTTATAGACAAGTAAGAGGACAAGATCCTTGACACCTTACAGATAAAGGATAGCTTGCCTTCTGTTGGTTTCTTTCAATTTCAGTTGCCCATTTCCCCCCACCCTTCCCCCCATAACACTTGAATTACCTCCTTTCATAAGAAAAAAAATCTTCTTAAAGTTTCTCTTCTATTGCTTTGGTACCTCATTTGTACTTTCTTGCTTCTCTGCCCTTTCACAATCTTCGAGGCAGAGAAAGTATCTGAGACTAGGTCTGTAACTTCTAAATTAACAGGACTATATAAGGGCCTACTTCTGGAAGGTGCTACGCACACTCAGTGCCCACTGAAGAATGATGCTCTAACATCATGATGATAAGCACGGCATGAATGGCTAAATAGCTAGAGGTGCTCGGCTTGTTGGAGGTCTAGATCTGAACACTTATTAATATAGTCCTAAACAATGCTGTAAATTTATTATTACAGGTGGTGCCACACAATGGACACAAATGATTGAGTTCATCTGAAGATGCCTCAGTTCTCTTTGCCAGGGCTGCATTTGCAGAACATAGCTATTAGTAAGTCAGTAAAAACTACTGTGATGAGATGAAGAATCTAGGTATGCGATCTATATAGCACCATACCTGCAATCACCAACTATGCTCTTTGCAATAATTGGTTCTTTTAAATTAACAAGATAGAGCAGCATACAGCCAAAGGACTCAGACACAGCCCTCCTACTAAATCCATACCTTCTATAACGGGAAGGGAAATATAAGGGTGAGACATAATTACTGCCATGTTCTCCTTTAATCCTATGTCCACCCCTAGAGGTGCACATTAAAATTAAAAACCTGATGAAACATTGATGTGTTAACATTCTCTATAAACTGCTCCTTATTAGCAGCACAGGCCTTTTTAAACATTTCAGTAAACTTGCAAAATCAATAGCTGTCAGTGGCACAAGTGAAAGTGTTGCACCACTGTGCAGAGGACCAGCCCATTTTGGGAGTTTAAATGGAACATAACTAGTGCATAGGGCTTGTCCTGGCCCTCTGGACAAGGGTACATTTACCCTTGGTTACCTGATATATCCATGTGTAAACAGATATGTATTGTCCCAGTGAAAAGCCTCAAAGGCATCATTCCTGATTGAGATTTAGTCTGGAGAAGTTTTGTGCCTTCTCTGTCCCATTGTGGAGCAAGGCCCAATTCCACCCTCAATGTACTTCATTAAAATAAAGGAATTAATATAAAGATACCTTATACTAGCTGTCTTATGACATGTATTTTTAAATCATATTGTTAGAATAGCCTGACCAATTATTCAAATATTGATACTGTGAAACTCTAGTTATGGAAAGCCTGAAAACCAGATACATATAGTAAAATTTATCGTGGGGGAGTCTGACCTTGAAGTTTTTGCACTGATAAAATACCTATTAACTTCAGGAGCAGACCCCTGCAAGGTAAGATTTACTACAAGTGAATTCTAGCTAAGGCTATGTCATCACACCTCTAGCTTTCTTCAACCAATGGCAGGCTTCCATTTTAACTCACTTGTTAAAAATTCAGCCTGTATGGATTAGGAGAGTCCAAGTTAAATTCCTGACTCTAGTCTCTTTACTTGTTGGTTTCCCAGCCTGGTCCCTTGTTGGCAGTCACAACAGTAACCAACAATGAAAATCCCACAGAAAAGTTAACACAGTAATACACTTTGATTTTGAACAGTTATGATGCCCTGAAAAATAAAACAGCTTGAAACATATTTTGCTCCACTTTGTTTGGAAGGAAAGTGAAAAACCTTCTCTTGTCTTAACAAGGCCAGCATTAAAGAGCAGAGATTGACAATTATTTTATAGCGGCAATATGCTTTCTTTGAGAGGATATTGCAATTGACTCGTTTTAAGTTGTGTTCCAAGTAGAGGTGTGTTAGTGCACTTTCTCCATCTACCAGAAAGATTTTTTTAGATAGTCTGTCTATAAAACAGCAAACAATTTAGTGGTTGCCTGGCTTTTGTGTTCTGCAGTAAATTCTTATTGGATGCAGTGAGACAGAGAGGGTCTAATTTAAAATAATGAGGAAAATTCAGAAAGCGTTTTTTCTCCTGAAATGTAAACGTGTGTCAGAGAGCATTAGCGAGTGACAGTACATACAAACACATATGGAGATTGTAAGTCTTTTTCCTGCTACCTCCTCAATACAGGGCAGATTAACTTTACAATATGCAGACATAAGGATCCCATGACTAGCAATCCATTAAATAAAAGAATATAAAACATTTTTTTTAAATCTTGCCTTACTTAGCAACATATTTAAACATTGACTTGAAAACATGGGCCATCCCAATTGTTATACTTTAACTTCTTTTAGGGTATTTTCAGATTAACTGCTTACTGAATTTGCAACTGTTTAAGGAGTGTGCAGCATCTAAACTACTTTTCTGAGATGTCCTTCAGATTGATAACTTTTGGAGGTAGCCACTGCATGATGGTAATGGGTACACATGAGGATGGTAATGGGTACAGACCTTTTTGTCTTTGTGTTACATATGTAAATCCAGCTATCATAAGAAGTTAGCCAAGAGATGTCACTCTGATGGGGAGTTCACAATACCAATTTTTTTAAAAAATCTCAAGTGTATGTATATATTAGTACATTGGGAATCATTAATTTGCTACACTGAGTGTTACTGGATGGCATACAAATAAGGGACCAGATCCTAAAGCCATTACTCAATCCTGTGTCATTCAATACTCAGGCAGTGGAGTCAACAGAAGTTTTGCCTGAATAAGGACTTCCTGATTATAAGGGATGTTGAGAACTTGCAGTTCCATTGACTTTGAGTGATGTTGTGGCTGCTCAGAAATTCTGAAAATGATGTCAGATGTACTGAGGGCAGGACTTTCAGAAGTATTTAGGTGCTTAAGGATGCAGATAGGCACTAAGTGGGATTTTCAAACATGCCTAGGTTGCTAGCAGTTAGGTACTAAGCTCCTACCTGCATCTTTAGGCACCTAAATGCCTTTAAAAATCTGGCCCTAAGGGACAAATTCCATTCTCATTGAAATCAATGGTAAAACTCCCAACGACTTCAGTAGGATCGCCTCAGACCTTATGTAAGTAGAATTGGTCCAGTTGTAAACAACCAAACAAACTTCCTGGTATTTCATAATTCTGAGTAAAGGGGATGGGTCTGCCATGTTCAAAAAGAGTATGTTAATTTAACTATATGTGAAGTTTAATATTCTACAAATGTGTGTGTGTGGGGGGGGGTGTCTGTTTTTGTTTAAATGAGCATGAAATTGTCCACTCTGAGCTGCGACAGATTTGTCATGTGTCTTAGAGCTACAGATACTATTAATTAATCATGAAGATCCAAAGGGAAACACATGTGTTTTTGAGGTTATTGTAAGCTTTCAGGATCTCACTGACTACAGACTAGACATGTAGTGACTTTTGAGAAACTATCCAGAGGAATGTGCTCAAGTACTACAGTTCAGTCTGACTGAGTTAGGAAAAAAATGTCTGGGTTATATTATAAAAGTATATGGCCTAAGAATTAGATAATACACTATTCATGTTTGAGACTTGTTCAATAGAGAGCAAAATAGAGGGTCTTAAAGCAGCTTTCTGTCTAAGTGAACTGAATCAAAGTTTATTTTCTGTACATTGTTTAAAGTGTATTTATGTGTGTATGATATGTGTGCTGAGGTAGTAGCAGTGCTGTCTGCTTCTGATTAGAAATGTGCATCTACCATTAGTCTAGATGGTGTCCCTAGAACCTAGTTCCTCTCTGTTTCCCACTTGCTCCCAGGAGTGGTGATTTACTGTTGGCATGAGCTGCCTGTGCCAACAATAAATTACTACCCCAGCATGCCACCTTAGTTTAGCGGCAGCAGGCATATTGAGGAGATAGAACCTAGCTTTGTTCATTCTCTGTGAACTCCCACATAATTAAGGTGAGGAGAAGGAAGCAGATTTGCAGTCCTTTGTCCCTGTCTGCCCAGACTCAAGGTTTAGATGGTCCCTTGTAGGGGAGTTTTACTCTTTTACTCCCCTTTGCAGGTGTTCAGCCCACTGCACAATTATTATTAATTAGAATTCAAGCCCAATTTCATCATGTCTTTTCCTGCCTAAAAAGATTCCATATGGAATGTCCCTGGTGTCCACTTTATACCTCCTTCTGACTTCAAAGCCATGTGGTGTAGTCACCCACCATTATTCTGAATAAGGAGGAATGGTTTGGGCCAAACTGGTTCTTTGGAGTCCACCACTTCTGAAACTTCCATCAGCTGAAGAAATGACTGTTCTCATAAACATAAGGCTCTTCGTTCCCTGGCCCCAAACAGAAAAAAACATGTATCCTTTGTAATACATGGGCCATCCAGGGCCAGCTCCAGACCCCAGCACGCTAAGTGCGTGCTTGGGGCGGCATTTTGCCGGGAGGGCGGCAGGCGGCTCCGGCGGACCTCCCACAGGCATGACTGTGGAGGGTTCGCTGGTCCCGTGGCTCGGGTGGACCTCCCGTAGGCGTGCCTGCGGATGCTGCACCGGAGCCGCGGGACCAGCGCACCCTCCGCAGGCACGTCTGCAAGAGGTCCCGTGGAGCCGCGGGACCGGCAACCGGCAGCGCACCCCCTGCATGCTTGGGACGGCCAAATTCCTAGAGCCGCCCCTGGGGCCATCAAGTTAAAATGTGTTTTCAGTGTATGGTACTCTATCCGTACTTGAAACACAAAACCAAGATGAACCAAAGATAGAATTCCCCTGCCAAATTGATGAAAACACATCTCAGATACAGGAGATCCAAGTAGTGATCAAGAAAGAAAACACAGTGTATGATATAATTTTGAAAGTAGCCAGTCCACTCATTAGCATTCTGTGAAGAGGTCCAGAAATAGATTGAAGTTGTATTATCTAGCACTCATATCAGTCAGTCATTTAAAGCATACTAGTTTTGGAAATTCCATCTTCTGGAAGGGAGTATTGCATGCATGACCTCTAACCATGAAGTGAAGATCTAGGTGAAAATGTGGGATTGGAGGGCATCTAACTTTCTGGGTATATAGTACCTGAAGAGACATAATGTGTTGGGAGCTAGCACAGAACATTACTATATTACTAGGCTGCAGTGAAACTGGTAGTAAAAGGTGACTTGTAGAACTTCAAATAATAGATTTTTTTCAATTTGGTGCCAATTCCAAAAAATAACATTTTCATTTCAGGTCAACCTCAAAATGATTTTTTTCAAAATTTTTGGCAAATTGAAAAGTTGGAAAAAAATGTGTTTGGGTTGAACAAAACATTGAGTCTGACCAAAACCAAAACATTTTATTTCAATTTCCAGTATGTGTTAAACATCTTAATTTTTTAAAATAAAATTGAAGGAAATTTCTAAATGAAAAGTAATTTTCAATAAAAATAATGGAAATGGCTTTTTCAATTATTAAAAATAAATGCTTCAACTTTTAAATTTTTTTCTCACACAATTTGGTAAAACCAACATGAATTCATGAGAAACCTTTTGATAAATGATAATCTTCATTTATCATTGAAAAATAAGTTTTGACCCCAACATTTTGCCTCGTTCTAGTGACCTGTACAGAATATGAAGATCTGCCATGTGCCATTCAAAAACTTTTAGTTAAGAGTGAGATGTAGACCCTGAATACAGAAGGCCTATTGTGGTATGGAACATGTTCTTTATAATGAACCAGATACCAAGCTCAGTTTTTACCAAGTTAAACCCCTATTGATCTCAATGGGAGTTTCCTCAGTGAGAACTGGGTCAATGACAGCATACTAATATATAATCCCTGCCTTATCTATAGGTTTAGTAATATAACTATATCTGTAGATGTCAGCAGCATGAATAACAAAACATGAATATTAATCAGGGATTGTTAGAATCAATGGTGGATTCTGGTTTAAGAATCTAAGTGAAATGAGTTTGTTGGTATCTGCTCAATTCTTGCTGCTCCATTTGCCACTCCCTATTTATCACAGACTAACTTTTTTGAGAAGATTCCAGAGTTAGAACAGAGGTAAACCTTCCAGTCATATTCAACGTGTTGCAACTAACAATGAGTGAACAGGAAAAGCTTGGATTTTCACCTGAACCTCACATGAGCTACCCGTAACCTTGAGCTTGTAAATCCAAAAATCAAACCTGACATTTCTGGTATTTCTATTTATCATTATGCCTAAACTACTTCTGTACATTCAAAAATATCTGTGATATTTTATTACATTCTCTTCTATCCATCTTAAATACTTTCAAGAGCAGAGTCAGACTTACTGGACCTAATCCTCATTAAGTGTAACTCAGTAGAGCTCACCTGACTTCAGCCAGTGTTTTCTGGACCATTTACTTGAGAGGAAAAAAAAAAGTGAAGGCCAAAGCATAGCATGTTGTGTCACAGAATCATGATCAAGATCTATGGGATACAACATGGTGAATCTTCCCAGCCAAGAAGGCTGTTAGCCTGGTTTCCACTGCCTTACATCAATGTGTCATCATTGAAATCATTGTAAACTGCCTGTAAAATGCTTCTATTCTGGTTTAGCAGCATTTTACAGCCATTTTGTAACCAGGTTCAATTGTTTATACAAGGTCAATGGCAGTGGAGAATCAGGCCCTGAATATCTGAATTATTTTAAGCCCTTTCATGCTACAAAATATTCATATCTGTATAATCAACTTCCCACTTTCCCTGTCAAACATTGACAAAAGAGTGGTGATGACTGGTGGAGCAGCTTCTCCATTTCTTGCTAGCATTTCAGCTGACTTTATCCATTTATATCCGTCTTAAACTTTCACAAATACTAAAAGTCATAGGCAGAAAAAAAATGGAAGGAAGGGAAGATGGATGTAACCAAGAAAAACTGATTTTAAAATAGAAAAATGTTAGCAAAAATTCCCACATAGCTGATTAAACCAGCTGGAAATATTTGGATCTGATGTAATAAGTTAGTTTTAATATACAGCAGAGCTTACAGTGAAATGAAATACCTACTGGCTGGAGGGAAAAAAAACCACATCGCTTGAGCTGAGACTATATCTTATAAGCCATTTTCACAGGGGTAAAATATGTCAAGCAAAATAAAACTAGTGATACACATTGCTAAGATCATTATTGCACACACAGTCTTTCTATCAGAAGTCTCCCTTAGTGCTAGTTTGGAGTTGAAAGGCTGCAAAGTCATACATTATTTAAACAGAAAACCACTGGCACATCAATGAAATGCGCAATTTACTCACAGGTGCCCTTGTTTGCTACTGTTCCAACCTGACTGCTGAAAGACACTTTCAGCTCACTAAGTAGCTGACATTTACAGCTTATAGAGCACTCAGACATATCCTTTTAATAACTCAAGGCAAAGGTTAGGCTTGTATCAAACAGGAGTAGCATAAATCTTACCTTTAGCATAGTGGTTGCTACATTAAATTATTCAAGTTTCCCCCATCTTGTGGCTTGTCTACACTAAGAAGATAATTCAAATTGATGTAGGGTGTGAATTTAAAGCAGAAGAACGGTTCCTGAGAGTTAATACTCTCTGTATGGATACTGACTCCAGAATATGAGTGCCTTATTGTGAATTAGCTTAATCTACTTCAAGCCTAAAGTTAGCATAGGTGATTATATTTGCCTTTGCTAAATTTCTGTTACCATTTCATGTGGATACAGAATTCTTCTTACCATTCATTCTACTCAATTAGTGTTGTGCATTGGTAAGCACCTGCTCCATTCCACCCAGGAAATGGCTGTTTTTCAATGGCAGGTAAAGTAACTCCTATATACGGTATGTCATAACTTCCTACCAGAGTATTTTGATAATTATTTATTATTTTCAATGCACTTTCAGATCAATGATTAAAATTGCTATAAATTTACAAAATGATTGTATTTTATTTAAAACATTAATAAAAACAATTATTTTCATACTAGCTTTTTAAAATACTTTATTTACTATTTTTAAAAACAGAACATACATGTTAGGCTTACACTACTTGACACTGATATTTTAAACTGTTCTGAAGAGGACTTATAGGAGGGGATGTGTGAAATCTTCACAATACCATATAACTTAAAGGGTCCAGTCCTCCCAGACTTCTATGCACTTACATGAATAAGTATTACACATATGAGTGAGGCCTGCAGCATCAGACGTGTGCTTGATAACTAGAGCATTTCCAAAAGGACCATGACTGGATGTATATTTATCACTTGGCTGCTGTCTCATCACTTGCTTCATCAAAGAAAATACATCTGCTGCTTGACCCTGCCAGCAGGTAGGGGATCTTGGGGGACAACTACTGCACTGGTGGGGTGCAAAATAAACTTTATTAAGAAAATGCAAAAACAGGGAAAATTCAATAGTGAGGGGTATGGGGTTTGTTAAGGTAGACAATTGGGGAGGGGTTTCTTTTAGTAAATAGTATAGGGGGTTTCAATAGTGGGGTTCAATACAGTGGGGTACAATACAGTTGGTAACCAATTAACACTGAAGTATAAATGTAACAGATAGCTAACAATTTCTATGTAGAAGCAGCAAAGAATCCTGTGGCACCTTATAGACTAACAGACGTTTTGCAGCATGAGCTTTCATGGGTGAATACCCACTTCTTCGGATGCAAGAAGAATTTCTATGTAAAGGGTGTGTCACAGCAGCATATAACCAACTAACAGTTATGGGTAAAATGTGTTAAATAACCAACAACTCTAGGTAAAAATGTGTTACAGTGGTGTAAATGTAAAATGTGAGGTGTGTCAGAGAGAAAAAGGGTAACCAATGGGGTTTTATGCTAGATTTCAGCAATACAATTGAGGTTTAGCAGCAGTAGGAGTGGGGTGAACATGTGGGGGAAGGGATTAAAAGAGAGAGAGAGAGAGAAAGGCAGTGGTAGAGGAATGAAGTTGGGGGATGGGGGAAGAGGAGCACTTGGTGGAGCAAAGACCAAAGACCAAAGGCAGAGGCGCTGCGGAGGGAGATTTAAACTCAGGGAGACAGAGAGCAGACAGGCTGCAAGTTTAAACAGCAGAGAGACTGCCACGAGTGACTGGGGAACTCGGGGGTGGAGGGTTGGGCAGCGGGAAGACAGACTTAACCACAATTATACAGAACACAGCAAAATCTTATCTATGATCTAACTTAACCAAGACTACACAAATTAGCAAGCAACAGAACACAATGCAACAATTTTTTAAACTTAACTTACAGAGCACAATACAAACAATTCTCTAAACCTAACTTAACCACAGCTATGCAAAATGAAATTACAACTTATCTAGACTAAGAACCTGAACACTTTTCCTCCCAGGCTCCAATGACTGTCGGAGTGGCCAATCTTTCTTGATGTAGTGGGAATCTCTTGCACAACTATCCCATTTTAATAGGTGCACCTTACACTATGCCGATTCTTTGATCGGGAGGGGGAGCAGTTCCAGAGGGCAGAATGCTGTGTGCCCAGGGTACAGCCCCGGGGGGGGGGCGGGGTTAACTAGTGGTGGCTGCAGCAGTGGGGCGGCTGCAAGCCGTCAGCCCAGGATACAGTCCAGGAAGGCACAACTTAGCAGCGGCACAGGCTTATTTTTAGCAGCGAAGGTGCTGCGGAGCAAGAAACAGATTACAGATACAGACCAAGGAGTTAGCTTGGGTCTGTCTGGTGGGGAAACAAGGCCAGCAGCTAGGACAGGGGGAGTTTGCAAGAGGGAGTTCTTACCAATCCCCAGGACAGCAGCAAGCACAGAGACAGGAACAGCAGTAGCATCGGAGGATGGAGAGAGGACTCGATTCGCTTACAATAATCAGGAGATCTCCAGGCACAAATTCGTTGTTTGTGGGAGGGGAGTTTAAAAATGGGGGTACGCTCAAAAACAAACGAGAGCGGGGAGAGGGCCCCCCCCCCAAAGACCCCTAGCTGATCAGACCAGGTGGCAAAGCAAGGACCTTCTCTGAGGTCTGATCAGAAAATGTCTGGCTTTAAAGGCAAATTTAGGCAGTTTCCCACCAGTACTTTTGATTGGCTCCTCTTGATACAGGGGAGGAGAGAAGGCAGGGAAAGGCTGCAGGTAAGCATAGGCATGCCTGGGCATGTTCTGAGCCACAGGTATGACTCGTATGCTTAATTAGTTGGCCACTTATGGTCTTGCATTTCTGGGCAGCGCCCCCCACACCGAGCCCGGGTCTGAACAAAGGAGCCAAACAAAGAAGCAAAAAGCCCCCTCCCTAGGCAGAGCAATGGCTCCAGTTAGTCTGTACAGGCCATTCCTATGAATAGGGCTGTGACTTTAGTTAGCACAATGGCCGGGAGGGGCGGCCACACAGGACAAACAGAAAGGAGAGGGGAAAAAGGAATGCAGCAGGGGGACAGCTGTAACAGACACTGCTGTGCCTCTTCTGTAAGAAATATCACCATTTCTAAAATACTAACCGTCTGCAACAGGGTGTGCTGAGTCAGTTGCTCAAATTCCCACCAGTATACATTAATTGGGACCTGACTGAAACACATGCAGCTGGCAAAGGGTGCCAATTAACTGAGTAGAGATCCACTGGGGGCTTAATTGAGTGGAAGTAACCTCAGCATCTGGGACTATATAAGCTGACAGGAAGGAAGTGCTGGGGAAGAGAGTAGGGAACCTGAAGGAAGGAAGGCAGGAGTATGTAGGACTGGCTGCTGCTCATACAGTATCCTTTCCCATAAGCAAGTGGGGGAAGCTGGCTACTGACTGTAAATAACACATCAGGTTGTGGCCTGCTAAAGAGATATAATAAAGTGCAGTGGTTGTTAAGAACACTTGGAGCTGTGGTGGTCAATTACTGAGGCTGGAAAAGACTCTCAGGGGAACAACCCAGGACACAGTCAAGGGACATTGCCAAGACTTGCCACACTAGCAAAGACTGCTCTAATCAGGCTTAACGATCCCTGTATTTCTGTGATGCTTTTACCAGGGTGTTGTGATATATTCCATGTTCATGTACAGAATTCCCACATAATCAGTTTGTGCCACAAATAAATATGAGTGTCTCTCTTAATATGTGAAAATAATAAAACTTCACATGTTTTATAGCACTTTCCATATAAGGATCTAAAAGGATTTAAATCCTAATTAATAAATTCTCATGATACCTGTCTGTGGTGAATGTTATATCTATTTGGAGAGAACTGAGGCAAGTCAGTGATGTGTGACTGCTAGTAGCAAATATTCCTAATAGCCTGTAATGGGACACTGGATGGAGAAGGCTCTGAGTTACTATATTCTTTCCCATGTGTCTGGCTGGTGGATCTTGCCCACATGCTCAGGGTCTAACTGACCAGCATATATGAGGTCGGGAAGGAATTTTCCCCTGGGTCACATTGGCCGAGACGCTGGGTTTTTTTTGCCTTCTTCTGCAGCATGGGACACTAGTCACTTGCAGGTTTAAACTAGTGTAAGTAGTGGGTTCTCTGTAATGTGAAGTCTTTAAGTCAGTGGTGGGCACATGGCCCATCAGGGTAATCTGCTGGGCTGGCAGGCTGCGAGACAATGTTTACATTGACTGTCTGCAGTCACGGCCACCCGCAGCTCCCAGGGGCTGCGGTTCACCATTCCCAGACAATGAGAGCTGTGGGAAGCATTGGCCGGGAACGGTGAACCATGGTCACTGGAAGCTGTGGGCGGCTCTGCCTGTGGATGGTCAATATAAACACTGTCTCGTGACCTGCCAACGGATTACCCTGCTTTAAATCATTATTTGAGGACTTCAGTAACTCAGCCAGAAGTTATCAATCTATTACAGGAGTGGGAGTGTCAGGAGTCTACCCTCACTTGAAACTGGGCGGTTTCAAAGTGAGGACCCGCATGTCTTCCCCCCACCCCAAAATCCTAGGGTAGGTCTCCTTCAAGCTGCCACCACTCGGTCGATTACGTGGGCCGAGACACCCCTGTTTCCCCCCTTGGGAACACAGATCAATTCACAGAGGAGGAACCTTCCCCCTCCCCCCTCTCTCCAGCCTGCTCTGGAGACAGAGGTGCCTGGATTCAAACGCCTTGAATCTCACACACACAGGGAAGCAGCCCACTTCCCCCTCCCCTTCCCCTGAATTTCCCCAAGGGAAGGAATTAACCAAGTCCAAAGAAAAGAAAAGAATTTATTAAAGAATAAAAAGAAAAATACAGAATCTCTATGAGCCCAAGCTGGACACTCATAGGGTATAACCTTATCAATCTCTGGAGAGAATCCCCTCTCCCCCTTTTCTCAGTAAAAGCAATATCAGCAAACAGGAATAAAGCATTTCCTTTAGCAAACACACAATTGCAAATATAGAAATCAAACCATAAGACTAATTCGCCTTTCTAATTAATACTCACTATTAATTAGTAGAAACTACTCCAGGAGAACTTGGAGGCATGACTGTCTTCTGTTAGAACCAAAACCAGTTCTCACACAGACAAAGGCTTCCCTCCACAGAGATTTGAAAAAATCTTATCTCTGATTGGTCCTCTGGTCAGGTGGTCACCAGGTACTACATGTTAACCCTTTACAGGTAAAACAGACTTTAACCCTTAACTATCTGTTTATGACACGCCCCCCAAATCGCCAACAGTGGGAACTACTGGTGGTGATTTCCTCCTAGAACTGTAAAATAAACAGATAAACAAAACACATGCACTATTACATATACTACTAAGTATGTAAACAACAAGATATTTGACATTGAACAACACTTTGTATGCATTTGAGCGGACATACTTGGCAACGTCCTTGCCCATCCCCTCCCAGTGGAAGGAATGTTTTTAACCTGTTTTTGCTTTGTTGACCCCAGAATGCCCACTGGGATGTCAGGGCCCAAGCTTAAGAGCTTGTCCCAGTACTTAGTTGGAACTACCAACTGTCTTTGAGGATGCTAGCCTTCCTGGTGTCCACCAGAAAGAATGTCCTTATATAAAAGTCCTTGTTTTACAACAAACTGGAATTGGGTAGAAGAGCTGAGAGGCGGTGGGTTGCTTCGTGCCGCCGCCCAAGCTTTCTTAAGGCTGTCATCGGCTTCCTGCTCTGTCTGGAACTGTTCCCTTGAGGCGGGAGACACCAGTTCCTCTGGGAGCGATGTAGGTGATGAGGTTGTTTTCATTGACTGTGGACCGCTCTCTGCTGGTGCACAAGGTGATATTTCAGGCTCTGGCTGAGCCTCTTGGGTAGAGTTGTCTGCTGCTTCTGCCAGTTTAGGCCCGTTGGCGCCCCCTGGCGGTGGAGTTGCAAGCGCTGGCGTCAGTGCTGGCGCTGGTTCTGCCGCTGGTTGCTTTTCCAGTTCCGGTCCTGGGACTGGATGTACTATGGCTGCTGTAGTTGTTGGCATGGGATCCGGTTCCACCACCTCTGTCTGGGTCTCTGGTAACACAGACAGGGTCCTGGTGGATGGCTCAGGAACAGGGATGGGAGTGCCTGCTTGTTTGGCCTGGCCGCGGGTGACCACTCCCCCCCTCTTGGCCAGCTGCACATGGTTGGCCAAGTCTTCCCCCAGTAGCATGGGGATGGAATAATTGTTATAGACAGCAAAAGTCCACTTTCCTGACCAGTCCTTGTACTGGTCTTCAGGGATGCTGTACCCATGGCAGGTCCTTTTAACCTTTTTGAAGAAGGTCTTAGTGTCCTCACCTGCCATGTAGGTGGGAAATTTCTTGGGATGGGGAACAGTGCCTTCTGGTGCTGGCCACACCCCTCTGCAGTCAGTGAATTTTATGTGTGGCTTGCTGGTGTTGCTTTTTGGTGCTGGCCACACCCCTCTGCAGTCAGTGAATTTTATGTGTGGCTTGCTGGTGTTGCTTTTTGGTGCTGGCCACACCCCTTTGCAGTCAGGGAATTGGTTTCCCCAATTCCTAACCCTCTCTATTCCTGAGAGACTGAATAGAAAAGAAACAAAACCTTTTCATTTGCAAATGTGTAGTTGCTGTTTGCTGATATACTGAGAAGACCCAAAAAAACTGGTTTGTCCTGTTTGTAGCACTTGCTAAGTACCTCACAGTGGGGGTCCTTTCTAACAAGCCTTCTAGAAAACTTGCACCTCTTTCCTAGCTGTTTTTAAGCAGACAGAAAGAAAAAAAAGGAGAAAAAAGAAAAGAAGAAGGAAAAAAATCCTTTTCTAACACAGCCTGTTAGAAACCTTATGCCTCAGCTAAACCCAGCTGAAAATCTGTTTCCAAAAAACAATTTTACTAATAAGCCCAGCGGACCGGCTGGTGCTACTTAGTACCTGCAGAAAAGTGTAGTAAATCCTCTCGGAGATTTGTATTGCCTGGCTCCAGAGGATTTGAAAAGACACAGGGAAAAAAAATCTGGCTGGAGGGTTTGTGTCTCCCCCCCCAAACCTGTTTTCCCTGTTGGGTGGGAATGTACTTTGGCGAGCACTTCCCCCCACCTTAGGAATCCTGAGTGATACCTGATATCACAAAGGAAGGACACACCTCTAGGGAAGAGTTTTTCCTCAGCATAGCCAGCAGAGAAAAAAACCTCCTAACCCTGAAAACTGCTTTAAACTGCCTTTTCCTCCAGCTGCCTGTCCAAGCAACAGAAGAAAACTTGCTTCCAACAAAGCCTGCTGGAAAACTAAATTCCCTTCAGCCAAACTGGCTGAACTGTAAACTGCCTGTGCTCTGAGTTGCTGTACTCAGCAGCCCAGCTGAAAGGCTGCTGCTAACAATACCCCTGAGAAAAATCTGGTCTATTCCTTAGGGATTTGTGTTCTCCTGTCTTCTGATCCTTTCAAAAGACACAGGGAGAAAAAAAACCTGGCTGGAGGGTTTCTCTCTGCAACCCCCAAACCTGCTTTTCCTGTTGGATGGGAATGTACTTGGCGAGCACTTCCCCCCACCTCAGGAATCCTGAGTGGTACCTTGTATCACAATGGACGCCAGTACCTCTCCACCGGAGGCTTTGTAACAGAAAGCCCTGCAAAAAACTGAAAATACTTGTAACCCTGAAACTGCCTCAGAGTGCCTCTGGTAGAAAAGCCTTGCCTCTCTCTCTGGGTCCGAAACACCGCTGCCACCATGTCAGGAGTCTACCCTCACTTGAAACTGGGCGGTTTCAAAGTGAGGACCCGCATGTCTTCCCCCCACCCCAAAATCCTAGGGTAGGTCTCCTTCAAGCTGCCACCACTCGGTCGATTACGTGGGCCGAGACACCCCTGTTTCCCCCCTTGGGAACACAGATCAATTCACAGAGGAGGAACCTTCCCCCTCCCCCCTCTCTCCAGCCTGCTCTGGAGACAGAGGTGCCTGGATTCAAACGCCTTGAATCTCACACACACAGGGAAGCAGCCCACTTCCCCCTCCCCTTCCCCTGAATTTCCCCAAGGGAAGGAATTAACCAAGTCCAAAGAAAAGAAAAGAATTTATTAAAGAATAAAAAGAAAAATACAGAATCTCTATGAGCCCAAGCTGGACACTCATAGGGTATAACCTTATCAATCTCTGGAGAGAATCCCCTCTCCCCCTTTTCTCAGTAAAAGCAATATCAGCAAACAGGAATAAAGCATTTCCTTTAGCAAACACACAATTGCAAATATAGAAATCAAACCATAAGACTAATTCGCCTTTCTAATTAATACTCACTATTAATTAGTAGAAACTACTCCAGGAGAACTTGGAGGCATGACTGTCTTCTGTTAGAACCAAAACCAGTTCTCACACAGACAAAGGCTTCCCTCCACAGAGATTTGAAAAAATCTTATCTCTGATTGGTCCTCTGGTCAGGTGGTCACCAGGTACTACATGTTAACCCTTTACAGGTAAAACAGACTTTAACCCTTAACTATCTGTTTATGACAGGGAGGGTAAGGTTCTGTGGCCTTCAATGAACAAGAGGTCAGAACAGATGATCATAATGGTCCCTTCTAGCCTTAAAGGCTGAGTTAGTTTCTAGTCCTGGCTGTGATACCAAGAGATTTGATCCTATGCTCTGCACAAGAGAAAATGCTTTGTGTCTCTGTTTTTCTGCACAATTTATACCTTAACTGCTGCTTCATTAAAGCTAGTGGAAATAATTCAGAAAAAGCAAGGTTTTGCATAACAAATGCAAATCACAAGCTTCAAAATATTAGCTATAAAAGTGTCTCAATCTTTATAAATAAGGCAGTGTAGATGTAAATTATTTTTTTACATATTATATAGTAATGAACATAGTCCAGGGAAAGTTCCTGACATTAAGCAGGCAAAAGAAGCCAATTTTACTACGCAGGTGTGCAGTAAGGGGGGCTTACAGAGGGTGCACAAACAGAAAAAAAAAGTTAAAGAAAATAGAGGAGTCAATATAGAGGAGTGAGTCAGAGACAAATCCAAACATTTTAATGAAAATCATTATAGAAATATTATACGTACACACAGGGGCGGCTCCAGGCACCAGCGCACCAAGCGTGTGCCTGGGGTGG
Source organism: Mauremys mutica (assembly GCF_020497125.1). Classification (NCBI taxonomy): domain Eukaryota; kingdom Metazoa; phylum Chordata; order Testudines; family Geoemydidae; genus Mauremys; species Mauremys mutica. Next base: position 78,380,301 of record NC_059075.1, on the reverse strand, counting down.
CAAGCCGTGGGGGTTGGCCTGCCGGTCGCCATGAGGGCGACAGTCAGTCTGCCTTCGGCGGCTTGCCTGTGGGAGACCCGCCGGTCCTGCGGCTTCGACGGCAATTCGGCGGCGGGTACACCAACGGAGCAGGACCTGCAGAAGGTGTGGGACCGGCGGACGTGCCACAAGCATGCCACCGAATCCATGTTACCAGAGAGCCTCCCAAAGGCGCACTGCCGAAAGCCACTTGACTGCCATGCTTGAGGCGGCAAAATACATAGAGCTGCCCCTGCGTACACATACAGAGAATCTGGATATACTCACTTGGGGTAAAACAAGAATAATTGCACTGAAGTCAATGGACTTATTGTACATAGATGTAAATATGGTGTAAATTAGAGGAAAATTAGACCCGTAACTTATAACTATTGATGTGTTGCAGATATAAAATTCACATCTGGAGGCAAACTTTCCAAAATTTTCAGAGTGTTCAAATGTGGAGTTCTGGGTTGGGCCCATCTCACTGCATCCAGTTTACTCTGAGATAACACCAGAAGACTTGTCTTCTAACCAGGTGATATGTAGAGTACATTTAATGATAATGCCACTTTCACAGTTTTGTTTGGAGAGAATACTGGTAAACCATCCTATATATGTGTCAAACAGAGAACTTTTCAATTGTGGGTGGGTTTAAAATGTAAGAAAATATCATAACATGCCAGAGAAAATTATCCTCTCCACAACAGATGCATTATGCTAAAAATAATTGAGTATTGTGGATGTAGCATCATGCATAGTGTATAATTAAACACACACCTGTTAAAGTAACGTTAAGGTTGCAAAGCGAGACATTCAAAAGTTAGGAAATCCAGAATTAAAGTGTCCAGTGCAAGTCACTTCAATAGGATTATTCACATGAACAAGGGCAGGAGGAGTCTCTTTCTCTCTCTCTCTCTCTCTCTCTCCATTAGTTCCCATCCTCCCCTTTCTTCTTCTGCCTCCTTAATGCATCCTACTTCCTTTCTTCAGTGTGCCTTTTTTACCTCCCATTCTCCAGAGTTTTAACTTATCTGAGGCTGCTTCTCTTTTACCATTGCAGAAGGAAGTCTCATTTATAGATCCACCTGAGTGTTCATAGCAGCTCTGGTAAAATGTGCTTCCCGTGTCCTTTAAAGCAGGGGACTACTCATGCTTAGGCAGCTGTGCCAAGGTTATTGAGTATCTTGCTTTCCTGGGCTTCTGTTGACCCCAAGCTGATATATAGTCGAATTCTCCCTGGACAATGTCTCTGTGCTGTCTTTACCTTCTTCCATACTACTCCATGTATCTGGAACAGCTTCTCAGTTAAAATACTGGTAACATTAAGTCAAGCTTTCACTCTCCTCTTAAAACCCATCTGTTCGCAGATGCATAGCAGATAGAATCTGTTATCTGCCACTCTGTATTTGTATTGCATTGTTTTCCACTCTTCTTGCTGGTGCCCTCAGATTGTTAGTCCTTCAGGGCTGTGAACCATTCATTTCTATCACTGCTCTCCTGCTGTACAGTGTTATGTAAACATATTGCATTGCATAAATAATGCATAATGAATGAAGATGTAGAATCTCCCTGATAAACTCCTAAAATCACAATTATCCACACATGAAACCAAATTTTCATAAGATTTTAACAAAAACAAAATCAGAAATACATTCTTGGGTTTTTGGTGGCTTCTAAAATCCTGTCACCTAATCAGGGTGCTTCACAGTTTCCTAACAGCCAGTTCTTGAGATGGAAATAGGAGACGAGATGGAAATAGGAGACAGACTTGTTGAAAGTCTCTGGATAAGGATAAAAGGGATAAAAAACAAGGGTGATGTCATGGTAGGGATTTACTACAGACTACCTAAACAGATAGAAGAGGTGGATGAGGCTTTTTTTAAACAGCTAACAAAAGGATCCAAAGCACAGAACGTAGTGGTATGGGGGATTTCAACTACCCAGACATCTCTTGGGAAAACAACACAGGAGGACACAGAGGACGAATAAGTTCTTAGAATGTATTCAAGATCTTTTTTTTTTTAATTTCAGAAGGTGAAGACAGCTATCAGAGAAGAAGCTGTTCTAGATTTGATTTTGACAAATAGGGAGGAACTGGTTGAGAATTTGAAAGTGGAAGGCAGCTTGGGTGAAAGTGATCATGAAATGATAGAGTTCCTGATTCTAAGGAATGGTAGGAGGGAGAACAGCAAAATAAAGACAATGGATTTCAATAAGGCAGACTTTAGCAAACTCAGGGAGTTGGTAGGTAACATCCCATGGGAAGCAAGTCTAAGAGGAAAAACAATAAAAAACAGTTTGCAGTTTTTCAAAGAGATATTACTAAGGGTGCGAGAGGAAACTATTCCACTGTGTAGGAAAGATAGGAAGTATGGCAAGAGACCACCCTGCCTTAACCAGAAGATCTTCAATGATCTAAAAATCAAAAAAAGAGTCCTACAAAATGTGGAAACTTGGTCAAATTACAAAGGATGAATATAAACAAATATCACAAATATGCAGGGACAAAATTAGAAAGGCCAAGGCACAAAACAGGATCAAACTAGCTAGAGACATAAAAGGAAACAAGAAAACATTCTACAAATACATTAGAAGCAAGAAGAAGACCGAGGACAGGGTAGGCCCATTACTCAATGACCGTGTGTGTGGAAATGGCAGAGGTGCTTAATGACTTCTTTGTTTTGGTTTTCACCAAGAAGGTTGGTGGTGATTGGATGTCTAATGTATTGAATGCCAGTGAAAGTGAGGTAGGATCAGAAGAGGCTAAAATAGGGAAAGAACAAGTTAAAAATTACTTGCACAAATTAGACGGGCCTGATGAAATGCATCCTAGAATACTCAAGTTGCTGACTGAGGAGATATCTGAGCCATTAGCGATTATCTTTGAGAAGTCATGGAACACGGGAGAGATACCAGAAGACTGGAAAAGGGCAAATATAGTGCCTATCTATAAAAAGGGAAATAAGGACGACCCAGGGAACTACAGACCAGTCATTTTAACTTCTGTACTCGGAAAGATAATGGAGCAAATAATTAAGCAATCAATTTGCGAACATCAAGAAGATAATAAGGTGATATGTAACAGTCAGCATGGATTTGTCAAGAACAAATCATGTCAAACCAATCTGATAGCTTTCTTTGACAGGAAACAAGCCTTGTGGGTGGTGGGGGAGCATTAGACGTGGTATATCTTCTCATAAATAAACTAGGGAAATGCAAACTAGATGGCGCTACTATAAAACCAGTCCCATAGAGTAGTTCAGAGTCATGCTGGAAGAGCATAATGAGTAAGGTCCTGCAGGGATGAGTTCTGGCTCTGGTTCTATTCAATATCTTCATCAATGATTTAGATCAGTGTTTCCCAAACTTGGGACACCGCTTGTATAAGGCCCTCATCCCCGCGCCGCTTCCAGCAGCTCCCATTGGCCTGGAGCAGCGAACCGCGGCCAGTGGGAGCTGCGATCGGCCAGACCTGCGGACAGGGCAGGTAAACAAACCAGCCCAGCCCTCCTTTTCCTACAAAAGCGGCACCCCAAGTTTGGGAAACACTGATTTAGATAATGGCACACAGAGTACAGTTATAAATTGTGCAGACGATACCATGGTGGGAGCGGTTGTAAGTGCTTTAGAGGATAGGATTAAAATTCAAAATGATCTGGACAAACTGGAGAAATGGTCTGAAGTAAATAGGATGAAATTCAATAAGGACAAACACCAAGTACTCCACTTAGGAAGTAACAATCAGTTGCACACATACTAAATGGGAAATGACTGGGAAAGGGATCTGGGGGGTCATAGTGGACCACAAGCTAAATATGAGTCAACAGTGTAATGCCGTTGCAAAAATAGCGATCATTCTGGGATGTATTAACAGGAGTGTTGTAAGCGAGACATGAGAAGTAATTCTTCCGCTCTACTCCACTCTGATTCAGCCTCAACTGGAGTATTGTGTCCAGTTCTGGGTGCCACATTTCAGGAAGATGTGGACAAATTGGAGAGGGTCCAGAGAAAAGCAACAAACATTATTAAAGGTCTAGAAAACATGACCTATGAGGAAAGAATGAAAAAAATTAGATTAGTTTAGTCTGGAAAAGAAAAGACGGGGGTGGGGAATAGTAAACATTGCTTTCACTGTACACACACAAACTGACAAAATATTTCCATTGATAATCAACATTTACTAACAGGCAAAGTAAAAAAATGCTGCTTGAGAACTTAGAGTTTGGCTTAAGGGTATTTACTTTGTATATTTTGATGTGATGTTGACAATTTGTGTTTAAACAATTATAAAAGCTTTAATTTTTTGAATCTCGACTTCTATGGTCACTAAATAATTTTTGTCTGACAAACCATTTTATCTTACCACCACCACCCATAATTTCCCACAACTGTGAAAATGTAAATAGATAAAAATTAAAAAAACTGAACACCATAAGTTTGGGAAACTGAACATTTAAATCCATAAAAATAGAAAATCATGCTTGAAAATAAACATTGATATTATCCATCAAAATTATAAAAATAATAAATATACAATTCTGTCAAGTATTTATTACATCTTGTCTGTAATGAAATTATTATTACATGTTTTTCCATGTAAATGCTTGCTACAAGGAGGAGGAAGAAAAATGGTTATTCTTAAACTCTGAGGATAGGACAAGAAGCAATGGGCTAAAATTGCAGCAAGGGAGGTTTATGTTGGATATTAGGAAAAACTTCCCAACTGTCAGGGTGGTTAAGCACTGGAATAAATTTCCTAGAGAGGTTGTGGAATCTCCATCATTGGAGATTTTTAAGAGCAGGTTAGACAAACACCTGTAAGGAATGATTTACATAATTAGTCCTGCCATGAGTGCAGGGGACTGGACTAGATGACCTCTCAAGGTCCCTTCCATTTCTGTGATTCTATGATTCTTTGTCTGGGGCTTTGTTGCAAAATAGCTGCCAGCAGCAATTGCATCTTCAGTGAACTTTGCTTAGCAAGTGTTAGGCCTCATGCTCATGGCAACTTTTGAAGACTCAGAAATATCACTTATGTCCTTGCCAACATTTCCTATCTCAGAAAAAACAGGTTGTGTTATGCTCAAGAGTGAGTATGTGAGCTATTGCTGATGGCAAAATGGCTGCATGCAAGCAGACAACTTCATTTCAATGCCACTTGTTCAACTCATTACAAGTCAAGGCACTTAAAGTTATCTTGAACATAACAAGCACTATGTAAAAATGAATTCTCTTCTATTTGTTTCTTTACCTTTGTCAATCTCTGCCATTTAGGCCAATATACCTTGATGTTGACCAGAAGCCTGCCTCTCTGTTGTTATTCATGTAATCTGTTGAACACAACAAGAATTCTATTAATGTTCATATGAAATGCCTATTCAAAAAAGAAAACAAAAGATAAAAATGTATATTCAGGTTCTAGTCTAGATTTTGAAAGCACACAAGATTTGGGTTGCTAGGTTTGAATTTACAGTCTAAAGGATAAATACAACATGGGATGAAATTTTGAGATGAGGATAAACTGGAGTTTTTGTTTTGGGGATAATTCAATATACCTGTTTCTTTCCACTTCATACTTGTCTTAATTTTACAAGCATTTCTACTGATTTGAATGACACTACTCACATGAGTAAGATTTGCAGCATTTGCCCTGTTTATGATAATGACCACCAACTTCTTTAATTTGCAAGTCATGGTATGTATTTATAACCCTCCTAGAAAATGTTTTTATTTATGTTGAAGCATAGGTGTCAGTTGGAGGACATATAAATCCTACTAAAACCAAAGAATGAAATGCGAATATATGTTATATAGCTCCTGAATAATAAAGCCATTAAAATACAGCATACTGCCACTTAGGTAGCTTCAGTAAGACAATAGTTGAAAAGCAATTTTATTTTTTTCACTTGTCAGTTACTTGCCTAAATCTTAATATCTCTTATTTTGATCATCCTGATTGTAGCTGAAACTGTGGTCATTCAAAATATCCATGACACTTAGTAAACCACAAACCCAGTTTCATTGTATAGTTTGACACAAAACCAGGTTAACTTCCAAGTTTGGGGCTTGAATCATGACCATTTCTGATAGCCAATAGCTAAGGAAATAAAAAAAATAAAAAAAATTGAACCCCCATTACTTTATTACATTGACCATATGTGACAAACAAACTGTGTGATGATAAGGCTGATATGCGTTTACTGCCATTCTTGAATAATGTAATCAGTGCAAAATTGTGCTAATAAAACTTTATAGCCCCCATGCAAACAGATATTCCCCTTATACTAAAGCTTGGTTCAGTATATAAAAATCATGAACATAAACATAGTTTAGATTGATTTAATTCTGTTCTAGCATTAACAGTATAATTTGTGATGTGTTTAAGTTAATTTGCTCCTTTCATGCACATCAAAGTATATTGTACCAAATGTGTTTTCTTTATTCATAGTTTATAGTAAGAAAGATTCAGCAAGAGTATAATGTTTGACTTTTCCCAGGAGGCCCCCAGAAGGGCATGTTAGAGACCATGCAAAGTTTGGGCCCAAGGGTGATAAATTATGTTATAATTAAAAAATAGAAAATCTATCTGACTGAGAATTTTCTAGAGTCCCTTAAAGTGTATCATAAATGAGGGGAAAATGTACTTAAGTCATGGAACCTTTGTGGTCCATAGTAGGGCTGGACATAAAATAAGATTTTTATCTTCCAGAAAATAATCGAACTATAGAGACAATATCTGTCTTTCTTTCACTGTCTCTTGTTGGATCAGTTCCATTTTGTTTAAATAATTATTGGGGCAAAGAGAGAGACTGACTCTATAGCCCAGTGATCAAGCTACTCACCTGGAATATGGGAGACCCAATCAAGCAGTGCCAGGACTTGGGTCTCCCACATCCCTGGTGAGTGCCATGTCCACTGGGCTATTGGCTATTTTGGAGCTCTCTCTTTGTCTTCCAGAGATTCCATCCTGGACCTGAGAAACTTTCTAATTGAAACTGATAAGTTTTTGTGAAATGCAGATCCATATAGTCCTCTCTTCTTTCAATATGCACATGAGACCACTGGGAGAGATAGTGAGACACCATGGGCTTAGACTGTCAAAAGTATACTGGTGACAGTCAACTATATTTCTCATTAACAATTGATGCAACCACTGTCACTACTAAAATGCCAAAAAGCCTCCAAGAAATTGGGTCTTAGCTGAAGAGCAGCTGGTTCAGGCTGAACCCAGGCAAGAAAAAAGTGATGCTGGTTGAAAAAGGGAAATACTTTGAAGAACTGGCCAACATGTTATTTCCATTTTCTGTCAAATGCCTACAGTCTTCATTCATCAAAGCAAGCCTCAGAGACCTATTTGATTCCTCAGTAAGTTTGGATACTCATGTAGCCCCGGTTCCTGGAAATGCCTTCTTGCTAGGAAACTTTGTTCCCTCCTCCAGGTCAAGGAGCTCGCCCCATTAATCCAAGCAATTGTCACCTAGAGTCTGTATTCCTGAAACTCATTGTGTCTCAAATTGAAGGCGAAGATGATGCACAGGTTTCAGCTGGTACAGAATACAGCTGCCTGTCTTCTCCATGGCTCTGGCCACAGTAAGCACATCAGGGCTCTGCTCAAGTCTCTCTGCTGTTTACCAGTCAGTTTCTGATGCCAGTTTAAGGCCTGGGTCGTTACTGTTAAAACAATTAATGGATTGAGCCCCTGCCACATCAAAGACTGAATTTCAATTTCAGAATCACTGTGACAGTTGCGCTCCTCTGGGAAAATATAGATAACAAATCCCAAGATGAAATGTGTCAGAGCACTTTCAGGCAACAGTATCAGGTTATGAAACAATCTTTCAGATGTGATCAGGTGAATCCAGAATCTGACCATCATTAGGAAATGTTGCAAAAACTTCCTCTTTCAGAAAGCCTTCCCACTCTAAGTAGCACTCACAAGATGAACATCTCATTCTGTTCCCAAAACTCCATCAACAATCTCTCCTGCCCCAAATAAATAAACCAACAAACATAAACTCATACCCCTAGCAGCATTCTGATGATGTAAAAGGAAAAGTTCCAGAAACGCCATGGAATCCAGCAGGGACTTTGGTATTGATTTTATGTGGAAGGTACTTAGATCCTGCAGTGATGGGGAGGGGAGCGGCAGTATAAAGATAAGACAGATGGGTAGGCTTCTGTCCGTGTCCTATATGTATTCTGGATAAAGACAAGACTTGTCTCTAGGGCTGTCTATCTAACCCCTTTCCAGAGACCTACAATTCATTTTTAAATAAATAAAGGATTCACAGATGGCAATTTACATTGAAATGTCAAAAAGCAGTGTTACTAGAGAATTGCACTGTTGTAATTCAATCTTGTTTTGTGAAGGTTGGCCCTGTTGGGGATAAATAGGACGTTACTACCAAAAAAGTAGTCAAGATAGAACAGAACAGCTGAAAAGTGAATGACATGTGGGGCTAGTGTTTAATTGTGAAGGTGCCTTTTTTGAAAGAATCATAAATGAGGAAAATATTAGATCCATTCTGTCATTGCAGGAGAAATAGTCCCTAGTTATTGCACGTTTCACAAAGGGTAAGAACAACTGTGGAATATCTGTGGTAGAGTTGAGAGAGTTTTGTAAAAACCTGCTAGGCCAACAAATATGAGCTCTCTGTCTTTCCCTTTATTGCTGAGTATACTCATTATGTAAAATCTGGTTGAAGTTATCCAAAATAAATTTAGACTGACTATCAAGACAAATTTCCAATGGTGATGAGATATGATATATTCTGGATTAGCACCTGAGAGAGTGGTAGAAGCCCCATTGCTTCAGTTATATAAAGCTAAGGTGGACAAAACACTGGAGAACATACTACAAGGAACTATACTGTCAGTACATTGGTACCTGAGGATGGCTTAGATGACCTAGCATCTCTAATTTCTATGATTTTAGGATAATTATGACCATACAATGAGACTTTACTTGCAAATTCATTACAAATTGCTCATTCCTAACCTTGACACAGAAGATTGGACTGGAAATATTCTATAATAATTTACTTTAATAAGATACCAATGCTCTACAAATTATCTTATCTTTTGTAGACTAATTGTTAGTTCTCTACTTATAAAGTTCTCTACTTATAAATTCAGTAAAGAGTAGGAATTTAATCTAATACTACAAATAGGGCATCAAGTCACCTGGATTCTTTTCACATTGGTCTTTGACTCAGTGTATGCTCTTAAGAAATTCACTGAAACCAAAATATTAAAATTTAACCATCTAAATCTATGCAGCTACAACTTATATTTAGGCACTTCAATAAATGGCTTGTTTTTCAAACATTCTAAGGGATCTATAAGAATCAGTACTTCTGAAAGTCAAACTACTTGTTTAGGTGCTTAACTATGGATTTGGGTGCCTAACTTTAGGCTCCCCAATTTGAAAACTTTGGTCTTACATTTTTCAGTTTGCCTTAGTTACCACATTTGTTTCTTGGATATAAAAATCCCCATCTCAGAGCGTGCTTTAGGAATTACTGTGTTTGTGAAGTGCTTTCATGCCTCACATAAAAATATTCCAAAAGAACAAATTATTATGATACTTATTACATGAAAAATCAGCAATTTTGCAGAAAGAACTTTACAAACTGAGGATGTAGTGGTTGTTGTCCTTTCTCTGCCCAGTTTATGACAGGAAAGGATCATTACACTGTATTCTGAAGTGGCAACCCCATTCATGGGTTGTTTTCAGTTCTAGCAATACTCTGCCTTCAGTCATCAGAACAATTTTGGAGACATACATGTGAACCATCTAAATGACTTCTAGCTTTATTCAAACCCTAGCTACAGAATTATCCCCATGTTCCTTTGGACCAATTGTATGAAATACAAAATTGGCCTGACCTGCACACTTCACGTTGAGACATGACAGTTCCCAAACTTGACAGTCCTGAGCATTTGGGTTCCTTTGGTCATAAGGATACAGATCAGGTGCAAATTTTGGACTCTGATCTCAACATCTCCTAAGTCTGGATGTTTTGGGAATTTGTTTTTGCACAATCTCTAGTTTATATGTTGATAGTGTATCTTGAAAGCTTAGTTCCGTTTGCTGATGCTACAAAAACATGAAATAAGGTGAGGACAGAGATTGAAGTCAAGGACCTCCATGGTAGCATTCTCTGAAATGCTTCCAGTTTCACCCACAGCAGCACTTTTAGACAGGCAGCACTGTAGGGTCTCAATGCATGCTCAGAGGAGTGATTTAGATTTATTAGGAACTGGGGAACCCTTTGGGAAAGGAGAAGCCTATACAATAAGGATGGGCTCCACCTAAATCAAAACAGAACCAGGTTGTTTGCACTTAGAATTAAAAAGGAGATAGAGGGTTTTTAAATTAAGGGCTGGGGGAAAGCCGACAGGTGCAGAGAATCACAGGGTTTAGACAGACACTTCTTGGGGAGGATTTATTAATGAGGATTCTCTATACCCTAATAAAGAGGAGAGGATAGAAGTTGATAAAGTACAGGTAGGATTTGAAGAGAAACAATCAAATGAACAAGAGTCTCATTCAGTTATATCACATGCAGGAGGATAACTAAATATTGACAAATGCCTAAATACTAATATCTAAATACTAAGATGGGTGAACTTAAGTGTCTGATATTAAATGAGGATATTGATATAATAGGCATCACAGAAAATTAGTGGAACAATGATAATCAGTGGGACACAGTAATAGCAGAATATAAAATATATTGGAATGACAGAGTAGGTTGTGGTGGTGTGGGAGGGTCACTATAGGTGAAAGAAAGCATAGAGTCAGATACAGTAAAATATTAAATGAATCAGATTGTACCATGGAATCGTATGGATAGAAAATCCATGATTGATTAATAAGAGTTACAGTGTAGGAATATACTACTGACCACCTGACCAGGATGGTGATAGTGATTGTGAAATGCTCAGGGAAATTAGAGAGGCTATGCAAATAGAAGCCTCAATAATAATAATTAATTAATAATGGGGGATTTCAACTATCCCCATATTGAAGAGTAAATGTCACCTCAGGACATGATGCAGAGAGAAAATTTCTAGACCCCATTAATGACTGCCTCTTGGAGAAGCCCGTCCTGGAGCCCACAAGGTGGGAGGCAATTATTTGAGTTAGTCCTAAGTGGTGCACAGGACCTGGTCCGAGAGGTGAGGATAGCTGAAGCTAGTTAAATGAAAACTAAAAGGAACAGTCAGAAGAATGAAAAGTCTGCAAGCTGCATGGAAAATTTTAAAAACACAATAATAGAGGCTCAAATTAAATGTATATTCCAAATAACAAAAATAAAACAGAGGACCCCCGCAAAAGGCCATCATTGCTAAAAAATAGAGTTTATAAAAAAAAAAGGTGGTTAGAGGCCAAAAGGCTTTTAAAAACTAGAAGTCAAATCCTACTGAGTAAAATAGAAAGGAACATAAATTCTGGCAAGAAAGAATAAATTTATAGTTAGGCAGGCCAAAAAAGAATTTGAAGAACAAATAACAAAAGACACAAAAACTAATAGAAAAGAAATTAAGTACATGAGAATTAGGAAGCCTGCCAAACAATCAATGGGATCATTGGATGATCAAGATGCTGAAAGAGTACCAAAGGAAGACAAGATCACTCTGGAGAAGCTAAATGAATTCTTTGCATCAGTCTTCACTGCAGAGGACGTGAGGGAGCTTCCCACACCTGAGCCATTCTTTTTTGGTGACAAATCTAAGAAACTGTCACAGATCAATGTGTCATTAGAGGAGGTTTTGGAACAAATTGGTAAATTAAATTGTAATAAATCTCCAGGACCTTGTGGTATTCACCCAAGAGTTCTGAAGGAACTAAAACAGAAGTCGGCAACCTTCAGCACATGGTCCATCAGGGTAATCCACCAGTGGACCGCGAGACATTTTTTTTACATTGACTGTCCACAGGCACGGCCCACTGCAGCTCCCAGTGGCCACGGTTCATCGTTCCCAACCAATGGGAGCTGTGGGAAGCGCCAGCCAGCTCGCACCACTTCTTGCAGCTCCCATTGGCTGGGATCAGCTAACTGCAGCCACTGGGAGCAGTGGGGAGGGGGCTGTGCCTGCGGATGGTCAACATAAACAAAATATCTCATGGCCCGCCAGTGGATTACCCTGATGGTCCATGTGCCCAAGGTTGCTGACCCCTGAACTAAATTATGAAAGTGCAGAACTACTACCTGTGTTATGCAGCCTATCACTTAACTTAGCCTCTGTAACAGATGACCAAAGGATAGTTAATGTAATGCTGATTTTTCTTTTTAAAAAAAGGGTCCCGGGGCAATTACAGGCCAGTAAGCCTAACTTCAGTACCAGGCAAACTGGTTGAAATTAAAATAAAGAACAGAATTATCAGAGACATAGATGAACACAATATTTTGGGGAAGAGTCAACAGGACTTTTGTAAATCCATTAGAATTCTTTAAAGGTGTTAACAAGCATGTGGACAAGGGTGATCCAGTGGATAGTGTGTCCTTGGACTTTCAGAAAACCTTCAACAAGGTCCCTCATCAAAGACTGTTAAGCAAAGTAATCAGTTATGGGCTAAGAGGGAAGGTCCTCTCATGGATCAGTAATTGGTTAAAAGTCAGGAAACAAAGTGTAAGAATAAATGGCCAGTTTTCACAATGGAGAGAGGTAAACAGCAGGATCCCCCAAGGATTTGTACTGGGACCAATGCTGTTGAACATATTCATAAATGATCTGGAAAAGGGAATAAACAATGAGGTGGCAACATTTGCAGATTGTACAAAATTACTCAAGATAATTAAGTCCAAAGATGACTGTGAAGAATTACAAAGGAATCTCACAAAACCTAGGTGACTTGGCAAGAAAATGGCAGATGAAATTCAGTGCTGATAAATCCAGTCAAGCCAAGCCACAGCATTCTTATAAACTATGTTCAAGGCACAAACATAGTTTATAAGACCCAGGAAGCTGAGTCATTTTCAATGGTTACCACTTGTACTAATGGGTTATCCGGGAGAGGGGGCGGGCGGAAGCCCGCCCCATGCTAACGGATCTCCCCCCCAGCCTAAGGGGAGGATCCACAGGGCCACGGAAACCCACTAAATGCGGGGGACAACTAATAAAAGAACAGGGACAGGAGTGAGGTCAAAGGGTCATAAGGAGGGAGCCTGATGGGGACACCGAGCAGAGAGCCCCGGACAGCACCCACTGCTCCTCGAAGGCGTCAAGGGAGCCAGCGGACGCCGCCCAGAGGAACTCCGCCCGGAGACGTGAGCGGACGAGGGACCGGAAACAAGCCCCACAGTCGCAGGAGTCTCCGTCGGCCAACCTCCTCTCCCTGGTCGCGTGGATGGCTTTTTTTGCCAGGGCGAGGAGGAGGTTGACCAGGAGGTCCCGCGACTTTGTGGGGCCACGGATAGGGAGTGCATGGATAAGGAGGTGAGGGGAAAAGTGCAGCCAGAAACGTAACAGAATGTCGGTGAGGAGCCGGTATAGGGGCTGCAACCTGGCGCACTCTAGGTAAGCATGCGCCAGGGTCTCCCTCACGCCGCAGAAGGGGCAGGTGTCCGGGACAGGGGTGAACCGCGCCAAGTACACGCCCGTGCTCACGGCCCCGTGAAGGAGCCGCCAGCTGATATCCCCGGCGGGCCTCGGGACCAGGGTGGAGTACAGGCTGGCCCACCGGGGCTCCTCACCCTCCACAGGTGGCAAGAGGTCCCGCCACTTGGTGTCGGGGCGGGACACGAGGGCGAGGAAGTGGACGGTATGGAGCACGAGCGCGTAGAGTTGTTTCCTTGGCGCGGTTTGGAAATGGACCGGCTGCAGATCGTGCAGCCGGCTGGCGGAGAAGGGGCGGGGGGGCCGGTCGGGTCCACGGGGCAGGGGCCCGATGAAGAGGTCCGGAGGGCTCGGGGTGGAGGGTGGGCGGGGCGTGCCCTCGCGCAGGACCCGGTCGAGGTAAGCCCGAGCAGCGGGCGGCAAAGCGGCCTTCACCTCCTGTAGTACGCGCCGGGGAGTACAAGGTCTGGAGAGCCCCATCCGCCGAGCGAGCGTCAGGGGATCCAGCCAGTCTCCCCGGTCGTAGTCCAGGAGGTCTCCGACCCTGGTGGCTTCTGCCAGGACCAACCTCTGGCGCACCGCGGGGGACTCCGCCACCTGCACACGGAGCTGAGGGTTGTGTAGCAGGGGCTCCGCGAGGAGGTCTGCCCCCTCGGTGGCCGCCACGGACCTGGTCGCAGAGAACAGCTTCCAGGTCCGGAGGAGGTCCTGGTAGAAGACCGGCAGCCCGGAGAGGTCTCGCGGAAGGCCCCTCGGGTCGAGATAAAGGAGCTGCCGGTCGTATCGGAGCCCTCGGAAGCGGCGCAGGAAGGCGTGCGCCAGGGCTCTCCATGCCGGACTACCCGCACCATAAAGGAGCCTCTGCAGTGCCTGGAGGCGGAAGACGTGGACCTGAGTGCGGAGGCACTTCAGGCCCTGCCCTCCCTCCTCCAGGGGCAGGTGGAGTACCCCTGCAGGGACCCAGTGCAGTCCTGGCCAAAAGAACTCCAGCACCACCCGCCGGAGGTCGGTCAGGAACACCGGGGCCGGGACCAGGGTGTTGAGCCGGTACCAGAGCATGGACAGGACCAGTTGATTGAGCACCAGTGCCCTCCCTCGGAGGGAAAGGCACCGGAGGAGTCCTGTCCATTTCCGGAGCCGCTCCGCCACCCTGCCCTGCAAACCGTGCCAGTTCTCCGGCGGAGAGGGATGCGTGGCAGAAAGGTAAACGCCGAGATAGAGCAGCGGACCCGCGCTCCACCGGATGGCCTGAAGCGCGGGTGGGAGGGAGCTCGCCTGCCACCCGTCCCCTACCACCAAGCCAGAGCTCTTGACCCAGTTGACCCGGGCGGAGGAGGCCGCCGAGTACACGGCCTGGCAGGCCTCCACCCGCGCCAAGTCGCCCGGGTCCTGGACCACGAGGAGCACATCGTCGGCGTACGCCGACAGGACCAGCCGCAGCTCCGGCTCCCGAAGCACCAACCCCGTCAACCTCCTGCGGAGGAGACAGAGGAAGGGCTCGATCGCCAGGGCGTACAGCTGGCCCGAGAGGGGGCACCCCTGCCGCACTCCCCGCCCGAAGCTGACCGGCTCGGTCAGGGTCCAGTTGAGCCTGACCAGACACTCTGCGGAGGCGTACAGCACCTGGAGAAAACCCACAAACTGGGACCCGAAGCCTAACGCCTGCAGAGTGCCCAGGAGATACCCGTGGTCCACCCTGTCGAACGCCTTCTCCTGATCCAGGGACAGGAGGGCGAACGACAGACCATCCCTGCACCCAAGCTCCAAGAGATCCCGGACCAGATACAGGTTATCGAAGATGGTACGGCCCGGGACGGTGTAGGTCTGGTCTGGGTGGATCACGTCCTCCAGCACGGACCCTAGCCGAATCGAAATGGCCTTCGCGACAATTTTATAGTCCGTACTGAGGAGCGAGATGGGACGCCAATTCCGTAAATCGCGGAGGTCCCCCCTCTTCGGCAATAAAGCGAGCACGGCTCGCCTGCACGAGAGAGGGAGGACCCCGCTCCGCAAGGACTCGGCCCAGACGGTGACTAGGTCCGGGCCGAGGACGTCCCAGAACACGCGGTAGAACTCCACGGTCAGCCCGTCCATGCCCGGGGATTTATTGGTGGGCATGCGACGGAGGGCTTCCGAGAACTCGGCCAGAGTGAGAGGCAGCTCTAGCCGGTCCCGGTCGCCCGCGCTGACCGTCGGGAGTCCGTCCCAGAGCACTTTGCAAGCGGCAGGATCGGTCGGATCCGGGGAGAAAAGGCGTGCGTAGAAGGTCCGGGCCCTCTCGCACATCTCCGCCGGATCCGTGAGGGGGGAGCCGTCCTCCGCCAGGAGGCAGGTGACGTGCTTCTTGGCCCCCCTCCGTTTCTCCAGGGCGTAGAAGAAGCGGGAGCCGCGATCCATCTCCCGAAGGAGGCGGATGCGGGATCGAACAAAGGCGCCCCGGGCCCGATGGTCTTCGAGGACCCGGAGCTCCTCCCGCTTCTCCCGGCACGCTCCGCAAAGGGATGGATCCTCGGGGATGGCGGCCAGACGCCTCTCCAGCTCTAAGACCTCCCGCTCCAACTGCCCTATCGCCGCATCCCTCCGTCGGCTGGCGCCCCGGGTGTAGTCACGGCAGAAGAGCCGGGCGCGCACCTTCCCCACGTCCCACCACCGCCGCGCCGAGGGAAAGGCGTGCCGCTGCCCTCGCCAGGCCAGCCAGAACTCCCGGAAGGACGCCACGAAGCCCCCATCCTCCAGCAAGCTGTTGTTGAAGTGCCAATAGGCCGGCCCCGGCCTCTCCGCGCAGAGAGAGGCCGTCACAGTGACGAGGTGGTGGTCCGAAAAAGGGGCCGGCCGGATGCTGGAGGACTGGGCCCGTGAGAGATGGAACCGGGACAGATAGATGCGGTCCAACCGGGAGTGGCACGACCGATGGGCTTCCACCCGGACATAGGTGTACGTGGAGGCGTCGTCCGGGTGGTGGTCGCGCCAGACGTCCACCAGGGAGTGATGGG
The DNA here is from genome assembly GCF_020497125.1 of Mauremys mutica. NCBI lineage: Eukaryota > Metazoa > Chordata > Testudines > Geoemydidae > Mauremys > Mauremys mutica. The sequence continues at coordinate 78,363,721 of NC_059075.1, read as the reverse complement.
CGACGATCTCCCTGAGGACGTCCGCGGCGGCCGGGCTCTGCTCGGTTCCCGACCGGTCCCGCTCCTCGAGGACGGTGTTAAAGTCCCCGCCCAGGACCAGGCACTCGCGAGGATCCAGGGAGCCGAGGAAGGCGGACGCCTGCCGATAGAACTGCAGCCGCTCCGGGGCAAATGCCGGGGCATAGATGTTGATGAGGTTGACCACAAGCCCCGCCATGCGGACCCGGAGGTGCAGCAGGCGGCCCGGCACAGCATCGGCGACCCCCAGCACCTCTGGCCGTAGGTCGGGGGAGAACAGGGTAGCCACTCCAGCCTGATGGGTGGTGAGATGGCTGAAGTAGACCCCGTGCCCCCACTCCAGCCGCCAGTTAGCTTCGGCGGCCGGATCCGTGTGGGTCTCCTGCAGGAAAACCACGGAGTACCCCCCCTCCCGAAGGAAGGAGAGCACCTGGCTCCTGCGGAAACCCACCCTACAGCTCCGGGTGTTTAGTGTGGCAAAGGTGATGACTGCCATGAGGAGGGCTGGGGGGGATCTACGTCAGCAGGGGCGCTCACGGCTCCCGTTGGGCCGCGCAGCAAACTGTGGCCCACCCCGAAGGCGAGCAGGGAGTCACGGAAGCCGCGCGCCCGGTGGTAAGCCGCGACATTCCGCTTCCCGGTCCCCTTGCCCTCCCCTATGAGGGCCCGCGTGGCCAGGAGGAGCTGGTGGAAGTCCCCCCAGCGCTGGAGAGCAAGCACGACCTTGTTGCGGGAGCCCCGGACGTCCTCCAGGAACTCCTGCAACTCCTCTCTCAGCACATGGGGGGGTGGGGCCTCTGGCGCAGCCCCGTGGCCGACTGGGACGGGCAAGCAAGGGGCGGACCCGGCTCAGTGGGGGGCGGCGGAGGGAAGATTGCAGCCCCTAGTGGGTCGGGACTGTGAAAATCAAAGGCCGCTCCCTGGGAGTCATCCTCTGGGAAAGGGAAGGAGACAGCCCCAGGGGCGGCAATAATATCATGGGAGGTGGAGGGGGCAGGGCTGGGGTCAGGAGCAGGGGTGGGGGGAGGGAGAGAGACGGGACCCTGGGCCTCAGGAGCTGAGCCATCAGTAAGAGGCTCCTCGTGGCCAGGTAGGGGAGTTGGAGGGGAAGGGAGGGGGTCCCCAACGACACCGGGCTCAGGCTCAACGGCAGGCAGAGCAGCCTCGGCACGGGGAGATGTGGAACCCTCAGGGGGGCCCCCACCCGGGAAGGAACTCGATTGCTCCGCACCACCGAGGGACACCCCCGGTAGCCCATCACCCTGCCACGAGGCACCGGCCGTCGCCTCAACAGGCTCGGCGGCCAGCAGCGGGGTGCTATCCGCAGCCGGGCAGGTCAAGGAGTCCAGGGGACCCGCGGAGGCGGGAGCGGACGTAGCAGGAGGGATGGTGGAGCAAGGGGAAGGGGGAGCTGGGGTGAGGTCGGCTAAGTCGAGGCCCGTTGGCAGAGGGTCGTCTTCCCCCGGGGTGACCGGGGTCAGACCCAGGGCCTCGATCTCCGCGAAGATGGAGGGGAGCTCACCTCCCACCACCCCGGGGTCCTCCCCACACGCACCCGAGGCGACGCTCGCCTCGGGCATTGCGGGGGGCGCTGGTGGCAAGGGGACAGGAGGGGCTGCATCGGAGGCCTCCGCAAGAAGGGACTGCGGAGGAGGGATGGTGGTACCCTCCGGCGCTGCCACGTCTGCCCTAGCCGTCATCGGCGGATGGGTTGTCCCCGTGGGCATGGCGGAAGGCTCGGTGCCTGCGGCCCCCCGTCTGGTCTTACAGGGGGCCGCCTCAGGTGGCACGGGCGGAGCCCGAGCCTTCCGCTTACCCGCTTACCCTCCACCCGGGTCCAGCCCTCCATGGCATCGCCTGCGGGCTGGTCAACAGGGATCGGGTCGGGTAGGGAAGACAGTTTGGGGGCTGGGAGAGGCACTGGTGGAACAACAGGAGGGAGGGAGGAGTCCCCCTGGGGAGAGCCCCCTCCCATGCCCGGCAGTACCCCTGCCGCACCCTCCTCCACAGGCCCCGCCAGAGTGCAGGCAGCGGAGGCGGGGCTCTCCCGCTCATCTGGGCGCTCCGGAGAATGCACCCCTGAGGCCCGAGCGGGAGCAGTGACGGACCGAGGGGGAGGAGGGGCGGCTCTGGGTACCGGGCGGTCAGGGGCACCGGCGATGGCGGGGCCGGCACCCTGCCGGGGCTCGGGGGTCCCGAGAACTCCTCCGAGCCGGGCCAAGGGGCAGTCCCTCCGGACGTGCCCCGTCGCCCGGCAGAGGAAGCACCGGGCCTCCCCCGTCGAATAGTGCACCCGGTAATGGGCCCCCTGGTAGGGGACCAGGAAAGACCCCTCGAGCGCCTCTCCACCACGCGCCGCCGGCGGCAGTTGAATCTGCACCTGCCGGCGGAACGAGAGAACGTGACGGAGGGCGGGGTCTTTGCAGCCCAAGGGGAGAGGGCTCACAATGGAAATGGGCTTCCCCAGGGTCGAGAGGGCGGGTAACAGGGCGGCATTGGGCAGGAAGGGAGGGACGGAGGTCAGGACGACACGGACCCCCAGGTCCTCCAGCGGCTCCAGGGGGACGAACACGCCCCCCACCGCCAGGCCCTTCTCCACCGCCTCCTGTGCGGCGGCCTCCGAGGCAAGGAAGAAGACCACCTTGCCGTACATTTTGGAGGCCGCCACGATGGCCGTGGGCCCCACCACCCTCGCCAACGCCCGCACGTAGGTCTCCACGTGGGGCGAGGCGGGCACCAGGAGGCAACGGACGCCGTGCTTCCGGGTCAAGGTGGGGAAGGGGCCCCGGCCGCTGTAGATGGTAGCGGAGGCGGCGGTCGGGGGAGATGACGTAGCGGCGGGCGGGAGGGCCGCCGCCACCTGGGCGTACGCTCTGGGGGCCGAGGAAGGGACACCCGCAGAGCTGGTGGAGGGAACAGCGGGGAGGGACGCCGCGGCCGGTGGCGGGGCCGCGGCAGCGGGGGCAGGCTCCGCCATGGAGGGCTTCGTCTTCCTAGCGGGGCCCTTTCCCTTCTTTTTGCCCTGGCCCTTTCCGCCGGCTGGGGGGGCTCCCCCAGAGGCGGAAGGGGCGAGGGACGTGGCAGCAGCAGAGGGCACCCCGTCGGTCGCCGCGGCGTGGGCCGCTGAGGGCGCGGTGGCAGGTGGTCCGGCAGCGGCGGGTGAGGTCGAGACCGGGAGGCGTTTGGGGGGAGCAGGCGAGGGAGGGGGGGCAGACGTCGTCCCGGGAATCCCACCCCCCGCGCCCCCAGCCATGCTGAACGGGGAGGGAGGGCAAACACAGGAGAAAGGGGGGTGGGGGTAAGGGACAGGTCACCAACTCCTCCCTGCGAGGCTGTGGGCAGGGAGGATGGTGCCAACAATAGAGAGGGGGGGGGCAGATACAGGGACTATCAAGGACTTCGGGGGGGGGGTAGTCACCGACAGAAGATCGAAAACCGGCTCCTCTAGCTGCACTAGGGGAGGGGAGGGGAAACAAGAGCAATGGGGGTGCAGTGCAAGAGGGGCAACTTAAACAAGGGAGAGGCACAAGCGCACTGATGGGGCTATGGGCGCACGAGGGGAGGGGCTAATCAGGGCGAGGGGCCGCGGAGGGAGGGGAGCAACCAGGCTGGGAGTGGGGCAGAGGGACTAAGGGGCTGGCTTCAGGGCTGGGGCAGGACAAACAAAGCTGCAAAGGGAGACGGGCAGGGCAGGCAAACAAACTGAAGCTGGGCGGGGCGGGGGAGGGGGGGCCACAAGGGGCAAACGGGGCAGGCAACAAGGGGCAAAGCTAGGGGGCCTGTTGCAGAGGGGCAGGGGGGAGTCCGGGGAAGGGGGGGGGTGCGTGCACCCACAAGCGCTTGTGCAAAGTCAATGGCTGGCTGGCTGCTGCTGGAGGCCCAAACGGTGGCAATAGGGCGCGGCAGGCCAGGCAAGCAGCTGAGTCCCAGAGGCAGGAACTGAGGCAGATGGTAAGGGGCCAGCAGGGGTGGTGGAGGGGGCAGCGGTGGTGGTGGGGGTTGGGGGGACACAGATGGACCAGGGGGCAGGCTCAACGCCTCACCCCCTGTGTCCCCACAAACACAGTCTAAACCCCCACCACTAGAGCACAGTCAAAGAGTTACTCAGTTTTTAAGGCCCCCTCCACAGTGGTCTTCAGATTCCTGTGCACTTCCAGCAGCCGGGTCTTCTCAATCCTCCTCCAGGCTCCAGCAGCTCCCCGGGACAAACACAGCTCCAGCAGCAGCAGCCTCTCCTCCTCCAGCAGCCCTGGTGGCCAGGCAGGAAGGACCCCCCACAGGTGGTAGCTGTAGTGGTGGTGGTGGGGTCCTGGCTTCTCCCTCCAGAGGTGGGGGAGTGGGGGCTGGCCAGCAAGGCCCCCCCCACCCCTCACTCACCCACTCAGCAGCAGTTGTAGCAGGAGCAGCAGTCTGGGAAGAAGCACTCCAGCCAGCAGCAGCAGCCCAGGAAGGGTGAAGGAGCTCCAGCCAGCAAGGCAGCCAGAGAAGGGGGGACACTCCAGCCAGCAGGGCAGCCCAAGCAGGCAGAGCGCTCCCTGTAGCAGGGTGGACCCTGCTCCGGCCCTGAAGGGGTTAAAAACAGCCCTGGGAAGGGGCTTTTTGGCTGGGCTGATTGGGGAAATGGCTGCAGCTGGGGGCCACGCCCCAAACTGAGCCCAGGGCCTTATAAAAGGCAGGGAAGCCAGAAGCCAGACAGTCTTCCTCTGCATGTAGAGGGAGATGGGCCTAGCTGCTGTGAACTAGAGACCAGATACCTGAGTGAAGCAGGGCTGGGGAAGGCTAAGGAGCTGGGGAGCTCCAGCCTAGAAAGCCCCAGGCTGCGGCCTAGCGAAGGGCCAACAGGTACTGGGGGTTGCAGAGGGCAGCCCAGGGGTAGGCCAAGGCAGCAGGTCCAAACCCTCCTTGCCTGTGATGAGTAGGCTGATACTGCAGTCTGCCCCAGGATGTGGGGCTAGACAATGACTGACAGTAGCCATATACTGAGGCAAGGTGGAGATAGAGGGTGGGGGTTCCCTAAGGAGGGGAGACCCTAAGAGAAAGGGGTTACTGCCAGGGGGCAGCACCCCATGTGAAAAGGCACCGGGTCCAGGGAGGGACACGGGGACCAGACGAACAGGTGGATCACTGGCCTGCGGAGGGCGCTCCGGCACTGGACGGAGCTAATTCCATGAGTCACCAGCAGGAGGCGCCGCAGGGGTGAGTACCGCCCTGTTACACCACTCAAGAAAGAGATCCTGGAGTCATTGTGGATAGTTCTGTGAAAACATCTGCCCAGCGTGCAGCAGCAGGCCAAAACAAAAAAAAAACAAACCCCAGAATGCTAGGAACCATTAATAAAGGGGTAGATAATAAGACAGAAAATATCATAATGCCCTATATAAACCCATGGCATGCCCACATCTTGAATAATGCATGCAGTTTTCTGGTTGTCTCCCTCTCAAAAAAGATATGTTAGAATTGTGAAAAGTAGTAAGAAGGGCAACTAAAATGTTTGGGGATATGGATCAGCTTCCATATGAAGAGAGAGTAAAAAGACTAGGACTGTTCAGCTTAGAAAAGAGACAGATACCTGGGGATATGATAGAGGTCTAAAATCATGAATGGTGTGGAAAAATTGAAAAGGGAAGTTTATATAACACAAGAATCAGAGGTCACTCAAGGAAATTAATAGGTAGAAGGTTTAAATTAAATAAAAGGAAGGATTTATTCACATAATACATAGTCAATCTGTGGAACTCATTGCCATGGGATGTTGTGAAGGCCAAATGTATAACTGTGTAAAAAATAGATATGTTCATGGAGGATAGGTCCATGAATGGCTATTAGCCAAGATGGTCATGGGTGCAACCCCATGCTCTGGGTGTCCCTCAGCCTCTGGCTGCCAGAAGATGGGACTGGACAACAGGGGATGGATTGCTCTACTTTTGCCCTGTTCTGTTCATTCCCTCTGAAGCATCTGGCTCTGGCCACTGTCAGAAGACACTGAGCTAGATGGACCATTGTACTGGCTTATGGCAAGGAAGGTCAATTACTAAATGCTGATCACACAGTATACCCTGTATTCCAGCTATCATCAGGTAGATGGGATTAGAGAGTCTGTGTAATCCAGAGAACATTAACACTTGTATTCCCTTTTTTTTGACACATCAGATATTCTTTGTCTTCCACCATGAAATTATACTGAAGTGTCCTTTTGGGGTTGACCTATTCAATCATAAGTCAGATTTGCACACTGACTTTAGAAGATGCTTTTATTGCAGTTAATAATTGCTAGGACAGATTTCTCACCCCTCCTCCTCAGAGAAAACATTTAACGACACATTCATGTGCATACACACAATTTTAAGATCTTTACAAGCATATTGTAATCTTCTTCTCTGGTATCTGAATCTTCTTGGGGGGGAAAAGGGGAGGGGGAACTGGATCTCTAATTCTATATTCTGTAATTTGTATATAATGTGCCTGATTTGGAACCTTATATCTAAACAGCTTCCTATCCAGCTTCCCAAATTTGAAAATTTTACACTGATGTAAAATGATCTTGATCTAAGCTCTGCATCTGTCACTTCTCCAGTTTATCTTTCCCTCATTGGTTCCTCTCTTTTTTCAGTAAAAACCTTTTTTTTAAAGAATCAATTGTAGTTTTTATCTGCTTTCTTTTTCAAAATTGCATTTCTCTAATTCTCACTCCCTCTTTATCCTAAACAGTATTCTGGTCTCAGGCTTATCTCTCACACCCAAAACAGTATATTACAATGAAGATCAGGAGGTGTCAATTCCAAAGCTGGGATGTTGGAAGAGGTGGGAAAAAAGGCTCATTCAGCAGTTGTGTATTTAGCTATGTAACAGCTATGCCTTTGCCTTCTATTATACTGCCTCTCAGGGCTCTGTTTCTGCACAGTTGGCCATTTTGTATTAATTCCCCAACAAGCTGAAAAGACTTCACAAACTTTGATTGAGGTAGGCTGAATTTTTTTTCAGTGAAAAATGCAGATTTTACACCAAAAAGTTTTGCAAATTCATGTCAGGTTCACTAAATTGTGTTAAAAACATCCAAAAAGTCAAAGCATTTATTCTGACATTTTCTAAATGAAGCATTTTGATATTTTTTATTTGAAAAGATTTTTTGTTTTGAATTTTCCTTCAATTTTATTCTTTCCATACAAACAGTCTCTTATTTAACTGTGTAGGTTCTAATGTGGAACCATCACTATAGTATCTGAGCATTATGGAAACCTGGAAGGTTTCCAGTTAAGTGAAGAAGAGAAATATCTGAAAATATAACAAAGGCATAATGGCCACATAGCTAAATACACAACTACTGAATGTGTTCTTTCCTTTTAACTGTTCCAATGGCTCCCATATTTGGAGCAGCAGGGTTTGTTTGTGTGATGTGGGTCAGTGGACACTTTAGATTGACCTGAAGGACACATTGTGATAAAAGAGAGAACAGGTCAGATAATTTGCATATTGTTGCACACTTAGAGGGCTTGCATCGAGATGCTCTTCTCTGGAATTTTCAATGAGCTTTAGTATCAATTATTTCCTGTTTAAGCTCCCTCTGGGTTTTCTTAGTTTTTTATCAATGAAATGGAAACTGAGTGAAACTGAAGCCACTCAAAATAAAGAAAACACATGAATAAATGCAGTCTTTCATTAGCAAAATTCACATTTTTAAACAAAATTATGTGCTGATAATGTCATGTAAAGGAAAATATATTGCAAACTTACTTAGGCTCTCGAAAGGTTTTATCTGGGCTGGTGAGTGATGTGAGACACACACCCAGTGCCCAGTGAACTCTGGTCTATTCCTGTCCATTTCATGTTTTCACTTACCATGTAATTATCAGATAGCATATTGGCTGCCTAGATCTTGGATTTCTTGTTCCTTGGCACTGATTATGTATCTTTTAAATTACAGTGGGAAATGATTCTTTGATAGATGATTGCAATCAGGATGATAATATATAATTTTGATTAATCAATGGAGTTTGATTAATTTCGGTGTTGATCCTAGAATAATCCTGTGCTGGAAAGAAATGCTGTTTACTGTCATTCAAGATGTGTAATAACAGAGTGAGTGGAACACTTGTTTTAAAAGCAGCAAAGAGTCCTGTGGCACCTTATAGACTAACAGACGTTTTGGAGCATGAGCTTTCATGGGTGAATACCCACTTCATCTGATGCATCACCCATGAAAACTCATGCTCCAAAACGTCTGTTAGTCTATAAGGTGCCACAGGACTCTTTGCTGCTTTTACAGATCCAGACTAACACGGCTACCCCTCTGATACTTGTTTTAAAAGTCCTCAAAACATTGGTTTGGAGCTTTCCTGCTTTTCTGGGTGTCTGTTTTTTCTGGAAAAAATAAACAGGACACAAACATTGCACAAAGTAAAATCCTGTATCATTCTACATGGATTATATGTACACCTATTACAAGCAATTGCTGTGTATGGCCCAAAGGCTCAGAGAAACTTTAAAACAAAACCCCATTACCAGTAGGTCATTTATTTTGTTTCATGATGAGCTGAGTAGGATTAGTGGGATTATTCTTTTCAGTACATTTCCTAGTGCTTTGTCCATTCCACTTTTAGTTCTCATTCCTACAGCAGTTGTAAAAACAAAATCCCCATTGATCCTATGGGAGCTATATGCATGCAGGTATAGGGAAAGGTCCTAAATGATTTGAACAATGGGGCTACCAGCATTTCCCTTAGCAAGCTAGATTTTATTAACAGATTTAACCATTACAATTATTTTCCTGATCCTCAGCCTAAATTGTCTATTGCTAAATTTAATTTTATCACTCTTGAAGTGTCTCAAGCAGCTCTCTTAATATAAATGTAGACAGCTATCATATATTCCTCCTGTGGTCAGAGGTTAGCTAAGTTACTATGTACATAGGGGTTCATTGTTCTAATCAGAAGTCAATGCCACCAGCCTTTCTACTCATTTGTGTTGCTCTTCTACGAATTCTCTCAGATTTGTTAACATCTTCCCGATGTTGAAGTATCCAGTACTGAACACTGTATTATGCTGGTAGGTGTATTCTCACCAGTGTTACATAGAGAAGGACTATTGCCTACCACACATGACATTTTTCAAGCAGTGATGGAACATTTTGTATATGTACATAGTTACACTGCCTTTTGGTACAATTTCAGGTATTAATTAAACTTTAGTCACTTTCCTCTCTTTCACAGATACAATAAGCTGAATATGAGTCAACAGTGTGCCCTTGTTGCCAAGAAGGCTAATGGCATTTTGGGTTGTATAAGTTGGGGCATTTCCAGCAGATCGAGGGATGTGATCATTCCCCTCTATTCAGCACTGGTGAGGCCTCATTTGGAGTACTGTGTCCAGTTTTGGGCCCACACTACAAGAAGGATGTGGATAAATTGGAGAGAGTCCAGCGGAGGGCAACAAAAATGATTAGGGGGCTGGAGCACATGACTTATGAGGAGAGGCTGAGGGAACTGAGATTGTTTAGCCTGCAGAAGAGAAGAATGAGGGGGGATTTGATAGCTGCTTTCAACTACCTGAAAGGGGGTTCCAAAGAGGATGGATCTAGACTGTTCTCAGTGGTAGAAGATGACAGAACAAGGAGTAATGGTCTCAAGTTGCAGAGGGGGAGGTCTAGGTTGGACATTAGGAAAAACTTTTTCACCAGTAGGGTGGTGAAGAACTGGAATGGGTTAGCTAGGGAGGTGGTGGAATCTCCTTCCTTAGAGGTTTTTAAGGTCAGGCTTGACAAAGCCCTGGCTGGGATGATTTAGTTGGGTTTGCTCCTGCTTTGAGCAGGGGGTTGGACTAGATGACCTCCTGAGGTCCCTTCCAACCCTGAGATTCTATGATTCTAATTGACACTTGTAGCCTTCAGAGCAAAAAACAGGCCTGGTGGTTCAGTTATAACAGAAGTACATAGTAACAGAAGGTGAGCCACACATGTTACAGTGGTATGGCATCATTAAGGTCGAAGAGCAAATCAGCTGATGCTGACATTCATTACTAATATTGTAACAGTAACCACTGCAGTATTTAGATACTGAGATCTGACAGGCTATGTGGCAGGGGCCAAGAAATAAAGTTACAGTTACAATACTTTTTTGAGTCAGACCCATATTACAGATTCCATTCATTCCCCCTTTATTCTCTGCAGTTACGTGTCTATAAAACAGAGCCAAACAGCAGCTTGCCTACCTGTAACTGCACAGACCCCCAGAATGCATTTGATTCTGTTTTATTGATTGAGGTACATTTATGTAGAAGTGCTAGGAGTAGCTATAAAGCTACCTTTCAATCACACTCTGTGTATACCTAGCTGAATGCAGGGCACTGAGCATCTGTTCTAAACCACAGAGACACATGAAGGCTGTTACAAAAGCATTGCCTAATGCTCCCAACTGGCCTCAGAGGCTAGTCTAGAATATAGACGTCCTCCTCCCCATTACACATAGCTATTTTTCTTCTTTTGTATGTAAATAGCAACATTCACAAGTTAATAGAAAGATTTGAAATCCATTACAGGGCTTCAGGGGATGCAAAGTGCGCCTTTGCTGGACTATATTCTGGAAATGAAATGATGGAGCACTTGTTCACAATGTGTTTGATGGTTTGTAGGTCTCCACATTCACCCTGTGGTGAATCTTTGATTCTTCATTTGTGCATCAGGTGTATACATCTTCCATGTAACATCTTAATACTGTTGATTGTAGGCCACTGTCTTCGACAGAGCAAGAAAGCAGGTGATTCAATGCCGGGATCATCTATGAAGTGTTTATAGTTTATGCCAGAGCCTGCCCATTGAATCCACCAGGTGTCTTCTGGGCTGAAGCTGGATGACAAAAGGGCTTCTCCAGCTGCCCAGAATGGGGGGTGAGATTTAAGCTAATTTTTAGATGGTAGAAAAAGGTTGACGTGGAGTGGGAGCTTTTGGTTAGCGAGAGCTTTCTTGTACTTGTGCAACATAGCCATCTCTCACTGGATGTTTGGAAGAACAATGTTTGCGAGAACTGGAAGCCAAGTCAGAGAAATGGACTTGAGGGATGCAAAATTGATGTAGATTACATCGACTTAAAGCAGTGTCTACACCACACTATGTTGCTGGGAGATGCTCCCATTCAGGTGGACTAATTAATTCGATGGGAGTGCACTCTCCTGTCAACTTATCGCATCTTCACTAGACCCGCTAAATCAATGCCACTGCATTGATTGCAGTGGTGCCAATTTAGCCAGTAGTGTAGACAAGGTCTAGGACACATTTGCATGCAACTGATAGATTGAGGGACGTACAGCTTTTCATTGGTTAACACAGTCAATAGTCTAGAGGGCAATGTTCTTACCTAGAGAGGGGCTGAGTAGTCAGTATATTGATTTTGGTTTTGCAAATACTTTTTATGAAGTCTGTAAAATTGAAACCAAGATTGTTATGGATTGGGGCTACATTAATCTGAACCCCTAATATGTGGAGGTAAAATATTTGGTTCAGTCTCTTTAACTAACAAACCAGGGTTTTGAAAACATTTGTAAATCTGTCAAAAATTGCAGACCAAATGTGGTTCAATCCTGGTTCCTTTTCATCTAATTAACTAATGTTAGGAGTGAGTTCAAATACTTTTCTAGGGTCAGGCTACTTACTGTCACAGAACATGCATCCAGCAGAGCATCTGCATGTTCTGTGAATACCTCTCAGGAATTATGTCTGTCTTGTGAGTTAATAATATGGAGATAAATTATCCTGAAAACAGTAGGAATTGTTTGGTGGAGTTGAACAATGTTAAAAATTCTCTCTCTCTCACACACACTCACATGCACACACACACTCTCTCTCACACACACACACACCATTATCCTTTCATAGCTCAAAGATAAACCAACATTTATTTCCAAAGAAATAGATACCCACATAAGCTAAAACATAAATATCATTGTTTAATTGACTTAACATTCACTCTTCAAGATCTACATTCAAATCTGCTTTAGATAACAAATGAAAACAATTGTGTGGTCTTTCTTGTTCCCCAACAGATATTGGTCAAATAAAACAAAATACCACTATATAGCCAACATTCTCTCCACAGCTTGGTGTAACAAAAGCAGATGGTTGCCTATTTGCCTTTCTTTTAACCAAGGTCATCAACCTGTCACTTCCATTTAAATATCCTGATGACAAAGCATTAAGGTAAAATGTTATTTTAAAAAGGCACATCAGACTGGTTACACTTTCACTATATTATGTTTAGACTCAATGATGTAGTGATTCCCTGTTTCTTATATGCTCAACAGATTCTGAAAAATGACTATTTCTGTCATTTTATGCATATTTTGGAATGAAGAAAACCAATTTCTATTTGCTGTGCAACCAGAAAAAAAAGGGGGGGGGTATATGACAGGGTATACAAACCCCACATCGGGCTGGAAGGCATTAAAGGTCAGTACTGGGCCAAGATAGTTCCACCCCTCCAGCTCTGCAGATTATGCTCCAACTGGAGAAGGGGTTGAAAAAGGAGCAACCCATCTCAGAGGGGGAGGCTGGGGTGGAGGATTAACCTCCTTTGAAGGCTCCCAAGAAGGGTGCTGAAGGAGCCTCCCTGAGAGAAGTGAGACTATATGCTGAACCTGGTCGGGGCTGATGGTTTAGTTACTGTTTTCTTTTTCTTTTTCCCGTATCTGGGACTGAAAGCTGAGAGGGGAAAGCAACGGTAGGGAGTGACCCAGGCAGGGAAACTCAGAGGGCAACTTCAGGGGTCAGACATTGTGGACCCTCCTAGGGCCCTGGGTCAGAACCCAGTGCAGTGAATGAGTCAAGGCTCCCCTACCACTACTACAGAAAAGACTTGAGCCACCTGTACTGTTCACCACCCCTCTGAGGGATTGTATACACTATTGCATGAGGTCGATCTAAGATACACAACTTCAGCTACATGAATAGCATAGCTGAAGTTGACATACATAGATCTACTTGCTGCGGTGCCTTCACTGCGGTAAGTCGAAAGCTGACACTCTCCCGTCGACTCCACTAGCGCTCCTTGTTCTGGTGAGGTACCAGAGTTGACGGGAGAGCGTTCAGTGGTCGATTTATTGTGTCTATACTAGACGTGATAAATTGACCCGCACTAGATCAATTGCTGCCCGCTGATCCAGCAAGTAGTGTAGACGAGCCCTGAGTAACGGGGGCCAGGACTATAAGCCAGACCCACCAGGAGTGGGCACTAGATGCATTAACCACTAGGCCACCTAACCCACCAAGGACCCTACTGCAAGTTCCAAGATCCCTTTGCTAATGTTTGTGTTGATTTGTGTACTTAGAAACAGAAGTATTTACAGGGGCCTCACTATAAACTATTCACAGAGCATAGAAAGCTTTTCTTCTAAGAATGCCCAAATGGATTATAAAACAATACATTACTTTTATGTCCTTATGGCTCATTAAATCTTCTTTAATGCAATATTCTTTTGAATCAGTAAGTTTTGGCTGTACCAAAGTAGTAGCGCAACCTGCAGTTTTCATTATAGGGAGAGATCATTATTCAAATACGTCTATTTTTATCATTATCTGAGTAAACAGTATTAATTTCTGAGTTTAAAAACATTGAGTGGGAATCTATTAATTATTCAAGCAAATAAGCATTTCAGCAAAAATGGCCCTAGATGGAATGCTCTGCATATTTTATCTTCACTACTTTGCACTACTTAGACTCCTCTTATTTACTGCTCTACATGGGTGCTTTCTTGCTAGCAGATCAACATTTTCCCTCCACAGATATTTTAATCCCTGATCCCACAAGTGAGCAGACTGACTTCGGTGAGGTCCTGAAAGCATAGAGACATTGATGGCAGCAAGTCCATAAAGAGAGACTTTCATACTAGGCAGAGGAAGAACGTGTCAGTACATTAGAATAACAACACAAACACAAGATTTTCAAAAATTGTACCCTAAAATCAGGGATTAAAATACATATTTAGACACTCACAAAATGGAAGCTGCAAGGTGCTCAGCAGCTTTGAAAACCAGGTCACTCACTTAGGTTCATGAATACAGATGCTAGGTGCACGTTTTTGAAAACCTTTATCCTCTTCCATTACCTTTTCCATAGAAAAGGCCTGATTCTGATCTCACTTACACTTGACCAGGAACCGGGTCCAGAGCCTACTCAAATTAATAACTGCCTTTTCTATTTATACCTCTACCCTGATGAACTTGCTTTGATCCGCCAGAGTGTGCAACCCGCCCCCCCTCCCGGAGCACTGCTTTACCACATTATATCCAAATTCGTGTTATATCCGGCCACGTTATATCGGGGTAGAGGTGTACTTCAAAAGGCTTTGGATTATGCCCTAAATATGGAACAACTCCAGTGAAGTCATACTGAATAAAAGAATCAGAATCAGATCATTTTTTCTCATTTTCTCTCTTTCTCACATTAAAAGAATACTATTGTATTGTACAGTACTAGCCCAAAACACTGTCATATAGAGAGCTTTGGGTCATTACTATATCAAACTAAAAGTGGGCATGAACTGGATATTCTATTTCATGGAAAATTCCACAATTCTGAAACTTTTCCTCTCTATATATTGGAAAGAAGAAAAAAGAAAAGAAAACAAAAAAACATAAATTTCTGCAGTGAAATTCCCCTCCAGATTAATTTTGGGTTGATTGAAACATTTTATTTAGATAAATTTAACCATTTCAGATTTTTATTTTTATGGTTTACTTTTTAAACATTTTTATATAAAAACAATTTTCTGTTAATTGCTTTGAAATGAAAAACACAAATGTTTGGTTCTGAAAATATTGAAATGATCTATTTCACCATCAAAATGCTTCATTTCCGTTTTTTCTAAACAAAATTTAATCTACATCAAAATATTTTGAGATGTTCCAGTTTTGATGAAAACAGTATTTTTAATTGAAAAGACATGTTGACAATTTGAATGTGTTAACCAGTTGGAGAACACTTCAATCTCCATGGCCACTCGATTACAGACCTAAAAGTTGCAATATTATAACAAAAAAACCTTCAGAAACAGACTTCAATGAGAGACTGCTGAATTGGAATTAATTTGCAGATTGGACACCATCAAACTAGGCTTGAATAAAGACTGGGAGTGGATGGGCCATTACACAAAGTAAAATTATTTCCCCATGGTTATTCCCCCCCCACTCCCACCCCCCAGTTCCTTACATCTCCTTGTCAATTGTTGGAAATGGGACATTTTCATTACCAATACAAACAGTTCTTTTTCTCCCCTGCTGATAAAAGCTCACCTTAACTGATCACTCTCCTTATAGTGTGTATGGTAACACCCATTGTTTCATGTTCTCTGTGTATATATATCTATATATCTCTATATACATCTTCCTACTGTATTTTCCACTACATGCATCTGATGAAGTGAGCTGTAGCCCATGAAAGCTTATGCTTAAATACATTTGTTAGTCTCTAAGGTGCCACAAGTACTCCTGTTTTTTGCAGATACAGACTAACACGACTGCTACTCTGACTTCCTTCTCTGCCACAGGTATCTTCCTACAACCTCATGATTTGGGCTAGAGGTCAGGGCACAGGTTGACGAGGTAGGACCATGGACAGAGGATTTGGCTCTGTCTTAATGCAGATGCACTAGCCATTTACAGTAGTAAAGGGGCTTGGCTGCAGTAGTTGCCATACAGTGGCTTGTGGGAAAAGATTTTTTTTTTATCCCTTGACACCAAGAATACTGTGTGCCCCAAGCTACTTAGTTTTAGTGCATGGTGGAACACTTCACCTAAGAGCTGAATTCAGCTTCCTATGGTCATCAGACCATTAAAATCTAAAGCATGTGCAGCCCATGTTCTGATTCAGGTGCTGCTGGAGGGGATGCACCCAGCCCTGAACGTAGTTCTTAGGAAGGAAGAACTGAACATTTTTGTTTTTGTTTCTTTTTTTCCCCCTTTTCATTTTTACCTACCTCTGTACTTTCTGGTTCCAGTGGGTAGCCTTATTACCACAAGAAAGTCTGTACTATCATGAGTCTGCAAAACTGCATACAACAGATACTCTCAGCAGCTGCAGTTCTTGGTATATTTACCCAACTTGAACTGACCCTGGAACTTTTTAGAGGGTTTGCCTGTCGCTAATAGATCATTAATTCTAATAAGATCATTACTGATTATGTGTTTTCATGTAGAATTTATTATTTTCATAACTATACATAATATTTTGCAAAATAATAATTCATTTAGGCTACACAGGAGAGTGTGGAATCTATTATAATTATTATTGCTTTATATAAAAGCTTAACTTAATGTCGTCTGGGAGAGGGTAACAGATGCTACTGAAATTGAGGCCATGAGCTTTGCCCTCTAAAACTAGTAGTCCTTCTCAGTTTACAAATTACTGTCAGAGAACAATCTGCATACATAGAGAGGCTATGAATAATACAATATCTAAAGTAACCTTTCATGGGAAGCAATGTGACCTGGGGCTTTTCTGCATGAACATTTAATTTGAGGCAAGCTGGGGTGTGAATCTATCCGACACTAGACTGCTGCAGACTAACTGTCCATGTGGACCCTGCTGACATGCATTAACAGTTCATCAATGTGGTTTGATGTAGTCATTATTAACACTGTTAATGCACATCATTAGGGTCCATGAGGACAGTTAGTCCTCAGCAGGTGACCGCAGGGTGGATTCATACCCCCAGCTTGCCTCAAACTAAATGTTCATATAAACATACAATTCTCCTCCGAGGCGTTCAGTCACAAATTTAATTAATGCATTATTTTTTTAACAAGCATCATCAGAATGGAAGCATGTCCTCTGGAATGGTGCACGAAGCATGAAGGGGCATAGGAATGTTTATCATATCTGGCACGTAAATTCCTTGCAATGCCAAGAGGCATAAGCCAGCCTTCCAGGAGAAAAACTGCACTTGGTCTAGGGTGACCAGATGTCCCAATATTAGAGGCTTTCTCTTTCATAGACAACTATATCCCCCAATCCCCACCTTGAAAAAAAAAGTGTCCCAATTTTTCACACTTGCTTTTTGGTGACCCTAACTTGATACCTGATTGTCCCAGATCAGCCAACCAAGATTAAAAACAAATGATGATACACAGCTGTATGGCACAGCTGTATTGAGAAAAATGAGAGAAGATGAAAATATAATTAATCTCCCAAAAGGAATAGGAAAGATTAATGTCCTTAAGTAACAGTGGTGTGAAAATTGTTTACTAAACAACTCTGTTAAATAAAAGGAAGTTCAGGCTGAAAGCCTCTCTTACAAGCTTCCACTGATATTTCCAAGAAAATTAATTAGCTTGTCAAAACCAGATAGAGATGGATTTATTAATGAGTCTGTTTCTATTCGGGCATGTGTGTGCTCCAGTGGTTTTCTGAGCTTCCGCTGTTCTGCTTGCTTTGGTAAAAAGACTATTCATAGAGTATGGTAGCAATTGTCCTTTAATTGTAGGAAACAGAGGTTAAATACCAAATACCTGAAAATCTTGAGGATCCATGCTTAAATAAGAATGGAGAAGATGCATTAAGAAAACAATGCAAGCTAGCTTTATGCTATAAATCATAATTACATTGAGTACACAGTTGTATTCAGAATAAGGACATAGCAGGCTAAATTATGATTATTTTTAGATAACATAAGTAGAATTATAAATAAAAAGTAAAGTGAAAATTTTGCGTCTAACTCTATGAAACAAGGTAATAGAAATAATATTTATTTTCTTCATTTGTGTCTATTATTTACATTTATATGCCCTTAAATATCAACAAGACAAACGTTTAACACAATAAAGAGACAAAATGAAGCATGAAATGTCATTAATGAAATTTAACTTCCAATGAAATGTAGGGTTCACAGCAATATTTACCTCCTAATATAATAAATCTTGATACCCACTGAAACAAGAAGTGTGTGTGTGTGTATATATATATTCATCTACATAGTTACATCCACATTTGAATGTTTTCATTAGGAATATGCGAACATCTCTCCATTATCACAGAGATTCAGATGAATAAGACCATTAATTCTAGGAAAAGGCAGGTGTTAGTAATGGGAGATTCGATTATTAGAAATGTAGATAGCTGGGTCTGTGATGACCGGGAGAACTGTACGGTGACTTGCCTGCCTGGTGCGAAGGTTGCGGATCTCTCGAGGCATCTAGATAGACTTATGTGTAGTGCTGGGGAGGAGCTGATGGTCGTGGTACATGCAGGTACCAATGACATAGGGAAGGGTAGGAGAGATGTCCTGAAAGCCAAATTTAGGCTGCTAGGGAAGAGACTGAAATCCAGGACCTCTATGGTGGCATTTTCAGAAATGCTCCCAGTTCCACGCGCAGGGCCAGGTAGGCAGGCAGA